>NC_080730.1:12478840-13078840 GCF_019097595.1 Hemibagrus wyckioides | reverse complement strand
TCAATAATGTTCCAAGAAATCCAAAAGCCATTGGGAAGAATGACCTGGAAAACAAAAAGACTGAATTTTATTGAAAACTGACTATATTATTATAATCAGTGTGGTTAAGATTTGCTGACATCATATAGTCAAGAGTCAAGAGGTCATCAATATAGGCATTTCTATTATATATATAGCTGATGAAGTACACAGTGAAATGAAACAACGTTCCTCCAGGACTACACAGAGCTCCATAAGACAAGACAGAACTAAAGGCTAAAAAATAAAAATAAAATTAAACAATTGACATAAAGTGTGTGTGTGCAACCTTGTGCAAGAAGAGAGCCAGTGCAAAAACAGACAATACAATACACTACAAGACAGATACGTAAAGATAGCACAGACAAGTATACAGTCTGTTTGGTGTGCAAAAAAAGTTTTTAAAAAATGTAAAGAATGTTAATGTGCAAACATTTGCAGATTGAATGCAAATTATAATTGATTCTTATACAGTAGATGCTTTCTAAAAAAGAGTTAACTGAGTTGAAGCATATTGTTACAGATGAGGCATGTAACTGAATATGAATACAGACCCAGAATGAACAGACTATGTCTTTAAAATAGTCGCAAATCCAGGAATATGATTTATTGAATTAGAAAGTATGTCAGACATGTTCACAGAGCATGCGAGTGAGACTAGAGTATGTGCTAGGACTGGGACGCTGAGGAACACAACAAAAAAGTCATGTTAGTGTGGGAGGTTTTTAGTTTCATGTGGGCGAAGGTAAACGGTCAGATTTATGCTTGCAGGAAAAACAAAAAAAACACATACACACATTCAACCATTCATCCTTAGTATCATTGCCTGGTCAGGATTGAGTTTAAATTAAGCTTAAATTACTAGTCTGGTCATCAGACGCTAACTAAATATATTTGAAAATAGCCGAGGCAAGCAAGCAAGCAAGCAAGCAAGCAAGCAAGCAAGCAAGCAAATAAATAAATAAATAAATAAATAAATAAATAAATAAATAAATAAATGAAAAATAAATAAATGAAAAATAAATAAATGAAAATAAATAAATAAATAAATCTTTCATATGAAGTAAATAAATAAATAAATAAATAAATAAATAAATAAATAAATAAATCTATCTATCTATCTATCTATCTATCTATCTATCTATCTATCTATCTATCTATCTATCTATCTATCTATCTTTCATATGAAGCCACAGCCACTTCAGGTTGAATGCTTCCTTCACATGCTTTCATACTAAGTCTCAAATCATAATTATTTCTGAGAAAGTCAGAGATCATTTTGTCTCTGTTTCTCTGTTTGAGTTGGTAGGAGTCCTAATCTTTAAGCACGGTGGAGGAGATGACATTTTCTGTCATGAATGATTGGATTTATTGACTTATTCTATGCATATTGAGCATTTTTACATCTTGAAAATTTGTATACATTTTAACAGCTAGTTTACTGAGTAATATGTGTTATGGTGTCAAAATAAAAGTAAAAGAAATGTGTAGGAATGGACCTGGTTTCATTCATGTGCCGTGTTTTTTTCAAAAACAAAGCATGTGAACATGGCTTACTTGTAATTACCACTTCAGTAGTGGTAAGTGGGATAAATCCAATAACAAATGAAAGCAGCATTAATAAAATAAAAAAAAGAAATATAGAGCACTAAACAGATAGTCTGACAGCTAATTTAGATTTAGATTTGTCTGATCATGTAAGCGACTAAGCAAATGTTACTCACTTAAACAGAAGCACGAAGCCATAACTCTCCACGAGAATGCCTATGCGTGGCCATCGGAGCACCACTAAAGCCACACCGCCCAGGAAAAAAGAGGAGGCTCTGAGCTTTTGTCTCTGGAAGAAGAAGTGCGCTGTTCTTTTCAGGCCAATGATGAAGGCCAGACCAGTCAGGAACAAGATCTGAGAAAAGTGTCAGATCATAGCAAGAAAAATGACATAACCACTTACCAAAGAATACATTAACCAACTAACATGTACTGACATGTACTTAAAGTGCTTGTTACTCACATCATAGTTGAGGTTAGCTCTTCATTAGTTGTAATTAGATCATGTCTTTACTTATCATTAGTTCATATTTATGTAAGAATGAAATCTGTTATTAGTGCAAGATTATACATGTACTGTTATGGTAAGTGGAAGCAGCAGTTCATTCATTCATTCATTCAGAAAGAAAGAAAGAAAGAAAGAAAGAAAGAAAGAAAGAAAGAAAGAAAGAAAGAAAGAAAGAAAGAAAGAAAGAAAGAAAGAAAGAAAGAAAGAAAGAAAGAACTGATCGCAAAGCTGACCACAGAAGCAGCAGTTCAAAAAGAAAGAAAGAAAGAAAGAAGGAAAGAAAGAAAGAAGGAAAGAAAGAAAGAAAGAAAGAAAGAAAGAAAGAAAGAAAGAAAGAAAGAAAGAAAGAAAGAAACGCAAAACTGACCATGAAAGCAGTAGTTCAAAAAGAAAGAAAGAAAGAAAGAAAGAAAGAAGGAAAGAAAGAAAGAAAGAAGGAAAGAAAGAAAGAAGGAAAGAAAGAAAGAAAGAAAGAAAGAAAGAAAGAAAGAAAGAAAGAAAGAAAGAAAGAAAGAAAGAAAGAAAGAAAGAAAGAAACGCAAAACTGACCACGAAAGCAGTAGTTCAAAAAGAAAGAAAGAAAGAAAGAAAGAAAGAAAGAAAGAAAGAAAGAAAGAAAGAAAGAAAGAAAGAAAGAAAGAAAGAAAGAAAGAAAGAAAGAAAGAAAGAAAGACCACAGAAGCAGCAGTTCAACAGCATGGTCTCCAAGTGGTTCTATTCACAGCAGACCTATTCATTCATTCATTTATGTTCAGTGAGATGGGTAAGTGGGTATGGAAGAGACACCCCATGCACACACACACACATTAACACACACATTGACCCTGTGGGCACATTTGGCATATCCACTCCACATACTGGCACATTTTATTCTCATTAAATAAATGGGTTTTCAGCTTTGTGCTAGTGTGTAGTAAATTACCGGTATTTACTTCAAGTTTCCATAAATAAGTATATCATCATACCAGCACATCACATTCTCAAAATGTTTTTCAAATTATAAACCTAGTGGGAAATGATTCAACTTGCTTCCATGGAATTAGAGGAGTGTCTAGACAAAAAAAAAAGTACTTACGTTACCGAATGCCAGCAAGACAGAGTCAAAGTACAGCAACACTCCAAACAGCAGGAAGAAAATGCCGAAGCCTGACAAACCCACACCGATCTCTGCGGCAATGGTAGTAAACAGGAAGAAAAAATATTTGAATGACACATTTTTATGTTTTAGTGTATGGTGTTTCCTGTAGATGTAAGTAAGGCCATGGTGTATGGTATGAGATCCAGAGCTCTTGAAAAAGAAAGTAGTGCTGATTTACATAAACTCTTTAAAGCTTTAAAAAAAAAAAACCTAACTTTCTGAACTAACTATCTGTCTTTATTTATCACAGCATATAAGTGCATCATTGTTGTAGAATAAAGAGAAATGCTATTACAGCTAAATTGGAAAGCATGTATTAATTTCTACTCACACAGCAAGCACACACAGTGTACACACACTCCTAAAATTATGAACGAAATAAACAACACTCACTCTGAAACTCTGAGATTCCCACCATGATGCTTTCCACTCTTCACTTTCCTGATGGATTTGCTCACCTCTACAGCTCATTACCCCTTACGTGTGCCTCTCATGTCTGCCTGACCTTTGAACTCTGATGTCAGACAATATGTAGTGAACATTAACCAGGCCAAGAAGAATGATGTAACACAAATGAAGAGACAAATGAATCTCCAAGATTCTAATTGCAGCTAGTTAATATAGCGCAACACGACTGCATATGCTCTGGCGTTTCAATTTGGGAAATTGTGCCAAAAGGATTATCCCACATTTCCATTAACACTAAAGCTGTTAATACTATTGCTAATGGCCTACTGCTAATTTGCTCTTAGAAGCAAGCTTGCTGAAAGATTGTAATGCAATCATGTGTTGTTGGAGGAGCTCAATGTCCCGACCACAGCGCTCTGTAGACGCTGCCCAGCACCTATAAGCGCCTGGTTAAAAGTCACCACAAGTATGATTTGTCAAGAGTGTGCTTCTTTCCCTGAGGTTTTCCACGGAAACTAACCCTAACCGCATGATGCATTCCACCTAATTAATAGGGACAATACAGTTGACTGACTAACAAAACCAAATAGTAAAAATAAAAAAGATGGCAAAGACAAGTCATTTACCGTAAGCTTTTGCTGAGCTTAAACACGCTCAATGCCCTAGTTTTCAGGTATTTACCACTTAAAGTCAACCCCATAATTGTTGGCATCCTTCAAGAGAATAGGCAAAAGAGATTGCGTAACGAAACATCACAGACAATGATTCAAATTTTCCAGTTATACAGTTAGAAAACATGAAACACCCATTAGAAGTTTTGTCAAGTTTCAAAATCATCTATTAGAAACCACCTCTGTAATTACAAGCTCAGCAACTCGCAAAATGCAACACCTGAGCAACACTAACGGATGTATTACGGTATTTAAGAAGGCTTTTTGTTTATGTCTTTATGTTTACATAAATCTACTGAAATAAAATTATACTCTTATAGTCCCTGTATAGTTATTTTTTTAGGTCTAGACTTTAGTGTAAGCTGTGAGCTGTTTTCTAATATTTCTAAACACATCCACCCACACAATTGTGTTTATACTCAGTGGGATCTAAAAGGTTGACCACATTGAATATTTGAGGGGTTTTTTATTTAAAATTGGAAATAAACAGAACATTTTAGTTCCACCAAGAAGCTTTGGAGATGGATTTATTTTCACAAAGAGTTTTGTACCTAAGTCCCCATCAGTGAACAGCTAATAACTTCAACAACATGCTTTATGTTAAAGCTTGAATGGATTTCCTGGTTACACAATTGCCCTTTTTGACCATATATTACACAGTTATAAACAAGAAATTATTTATAATCACACTCTGTGGTGTCACTCAGATGATGATGGCTTCCCTTTTGAGTCTGGTTCCTCTCAAGTTTTCTTCCTCAGATCGTCTCAGGGAGTTTTTCCTCACTCCTGTCACCTCTGGCTTGCTCATTAGGCATACAGTAAGTGTGTTCACTATCTCAGACCCTTTTAAAATGAACTGAGCTGAAACCCTCTCGGGAGGTGCTTTGAGTACGGTTTGATGAAAACATGCGTTGTGAACACAAATCTCTCCAGGTCTACTTGTTGTGAAATGATTGTGAATTTTCTTTAGTTCAGTCATAAAAAGCTTCTGTAAAAATCAGGCTATTCAAAACATGACTGTAATGTCCTTCTGGAAGGGGGATATTATGGACTGACGAGGAAAGTGCTGCATTTCTACAAATCTGGCAGAAAGACTATATAAAAAAATCAACTGTCAACAACCCACAGAAATGAAAAAGTATTTCTGAAATTTTCAGCAAAACTGAAAGAGAGAAGATTTAACCGGACCACCCTGCGACACTGACAGAGGACTGGGTCCCAAAAAGAAATGAACACAAAGAGGCCTAAGACCTTATCTGGTATGGGATCTGAGTCATCTCTCCTCTCTCAGGGACAGAGACATTAAAGAGGACTGTGTCCCTTTTCACTTGGTCCACTTCAAGGGGTCTGGGTTTGGTTCTTATAAAGTGGACTTAAATGTGAAAACATCCTAAGGCCCACTGAACTGAATTGAATAGAAACGAATGCAAGAAGCATTTTTTCTAGTGCTATCAGAATAGTTATTTGTTTTAAATGTATTTTAACCACAAGTAATAGTATTGCTAACATTAAGCTAATTGCTTTAAGACAATTGCTGTTTATTCATTTGACTTAATTTAATATTATAAATAAGCTAAATTAAAATTATTTAACTTTATATCAGCCTCTATTTATAGCATGGTGGCGGTGGTAGCTGACGTGGTTAAGGCTCTGGGTTGTTGACCTGAAGATCGAGGTTCAAGCCCCAGCACTGCCAAGCTGCCATAAGTATTAAAAACTATACTAATCAATATATCATTGTGTATTCCCAGCTCTGTTGTCCTTTCTATATTATGTTAAAATGATGTAAGATAATTCTGAGCTGACAGAAACCACATGTCCAGCAAACACTGACATTTTTAAAAGGAAATTTGTGGACCGATGACATCTTGGCTACAGCACCTGCTTTTCACGCAATCCTGAAGCTATTTCAACATTTATATGCTTAGACATTTGGTTCTGTTTTACAGTGACCTGGGAATTGTTCCTGGCGGTAAATGGAAAAAGCCTGGTTTGTCTCAGTGTTGTGTTTTGGGTGTATTATCTTACATAAGCTGACACATGGTAACATCCAGCAGTTAAGATGCTTCACTGTTTCGTCATCGTTCTGTCACGTGCAACCTCATGAAATGGCACGAGGGCTCGCTGTATGGCCTTCAAAACTTAAGAGAACGTAATTCGCCAAGTCATTATCTTATGGGATATATTTTGATAGTCATGCCATGCTACGTTCACACACAGCAATAATACAAACGTAAATGATTCATTTTCACTGAGAGCTGGTGACGTGGTCCATAGCAAAGCTCACACACCACTTCTCTTTCATCTCTTAACATATGATACATACAGTATCTCACAAAAGTGAGTACACCCCTCACATTTTTGTAAATATTTTATTAAATCTTTTCATGTGATAACACTGAAGAAATGACACTCTGCTACAATGTAAAGTAGTGAGTGTACAGCCTGTATAACAGTGTAAACTTGCTGTCCCCTCAAAATAACTCGACACACAGCCATTAATGTCTAAACTGTTGGCAACAAAAGTGAGTAAGTGGAAATGTCCAAATTGGGCCCAATTAGCCATTTACCCTTCCCGGTGTCATGTGACTTGTTAGTGTTACAAGGTCTCAGGTATGAATGAGGAGCAGGTGTGTTAAATTTGGTGTTATCGCTCTCACACATTCTCATACTGGTCACTGGAAGTTCAACATGGCACCTCATGGCAAAGAACTCTTTGAGGATCTGAAAAAAAGAATTGTTGCTCTACATAAAGATGGCCTAGACTGTAAGAAGATTGCCAAGACCCTGAAACTGAGCTGCAGCACGGTGGGCAAGACCATACAGTGGTTTTACAGGACAGGTTCCACTCAGAACAGGCCTCGCCATGGTCCACCAAAGAAGTTGAGTGCATGTGCTCAGCATCATATCCGGAGGTTGTCTTTGGGAAATAGACTTATGAGTGCTGCCAGCATTGCTGCAGAGGTTGAAGGGGTGGGGGGTCAGCCTGTCAGTGCTCAGACCGTACACCGCACACTGCATCAAATTGGTCTGCATGGCTGTCGTCCCAGAAGGAAGCCTCTACTAAAGATGATGCACAAGAAAGCCTGCGTACAGTTTGCTGAAGACAAGCAGACTAAGGACATGGATTACTGGAACCATGTCCTGTGGTCCGATGAGACCAAGATAAACTCATTTGATTCAGATGGTATCAAGCGTGTGTGGCAGCAACCAAGTGAGGAGTACAAAGACAAGTGTGTCTTGCCTACAGTCAAACATGGTGCTGCCGGCACTGGGGAGCTACAGTTCATTGAGGGAACCATGAATGTCAACATGTACTGTGACATACTGAAGCAGAGCATGATCCCCTCCCCCTCCGGAGACTGGGCCTCAGGGCAGTATTCCAACGTGATAACGACCCCAACCACACCTCCAAGACGACCACTGCCTTGGTGATGGACTGGCCAAGCATGTCTCCAGACCTAAACCCTTTTGAGCATCTGTGGGGCATCCTCAAACGGAAGGTGGGGGAGCGCAAGGTCTCTAACATCCACCAGCTCTGTGATGTCATCATGGAGGAGTGGAAGAGGACTCCAGTGGCAACCTGTGAAGCTCTGGTGAACTCCAAGCCCACGAGGGTTAAGGCAGTGCTGGAAAATAATGGTGGCCACACAAAATATTGACACTTTGGGCCCAATTTGGACATTTCCACTTAGGGGTGTACTCACTTTTGTTGCCAACGGTTTAGACATTAATGGTTGTGTGTCGAGTTATTTTGAGGGGACAGCAAATTTACACTGTTATACAGGCTGTACACTCACTACTTTACATTGTAGCAGAGTTTCTTCATTTCTTCAGTGTTGTCACATGAAAATATTTAATAAAATATTTACAAAAATGTGAGGGGTGTACTCACTTTTGTGAGATACTGTATATACACTGCTAAACTATATATACTAACTCCAAATCTCCCTGAAGAATGTTTTTTTAAAATTTATTTTAGCAGCAAGAAAAGTGATTTGTTGTCCAGGAGATGCTAATTGTGCCATCCACTGATAAACATTGTTACTATGACAACCAGTAGCAGGAACGCCTCCTCTGTCACTCTGTCACTAATAGAAAAGTGAATTCAAATCTGCCCAAGTGGGAAAACTCAGCAGCCACAAGATGTTGGCAGACATGTCATATAATTTTAAACTCATATAACAGAAAAAAAGTTAGACTCAAAATACTTTCGTGTTGAATGTAGAGTGGATTTTATATCCGTCTTCATTGAAATGCAGTACAGCACACTCTCACTTACATGTTCTTAAAGCGCCCTCTGGTGTACAGCAGTGTGCATTACACACCATCTGTTTCTGAGGCTCAACTGTCACACATAATGTCCACATATAGGCATAACCTTATGTCCACCTGCCTAATATTGTGTTGGTTCCCCTTTTGCTTCCATGACAACAGCCCTGACCCGTCATGCACTGTGTATTCTGACACCTTTCTATCAGAACCAGCATTAACGTCTTCAGCAATTTGAGGAACAGTAGCTCATCTGTTGGATCCGATCACTCGGGCCAGCCTTTGCTCCCCACGTGCATCTACGGGCCCTGGTCACCCATGACCCTGTCGCCGGTTTACCACTGTTCCTTCCTTGGACCACTTCTGATAGATACTGACCACTGCAGACCGGGAACACCCCACAAGAGCTGCAGTTTTGGAGATGCTCTGATCCACTCATCTAGCCATCACAATTTGGCCCTTGTCCTAACGCTTGCCTATTTTTCCTGCTTCTAACCCATCAACTTGCTGCCTAATATATCCCACCCACTAACAGGTGCCATGATGAGGAGATCATCAGTGTTATTCACGGCGCCTGTCAGTGGTCATAATGTTATGGCTGATCGGTGTCTGGACAGTCCATTTTCATTTAATTTTAAGAAAACCTGAGATTTTAAGGCACACTTGAAATTATTATCCTGATTTCTGTGGTTTCTTTTTACCATCTAACTTTTTTTTTTTTACCATCTTTGCAAACCTTTTACACAAAATCAAAATAGCATTTTTTTTTGGTCTCAAACACCAATTAAAACTAAAATTAAATACATATTCTCAGTCAAACAGCATAGTGAACATCTCTCAGCTATATAAAAAGGTTTCTCACAAGGGCTATGTACAAACACACACACACACAATCCCTTTTAAATACATTCACTTTATTGCATGAGGGCATTTCTAAAGCAAGCATATCGACTGTATGGATTTGCATAGTTCAAGCATTTTTTTTTATTTTCTGAATTTTAACTCAAAGTAGCAACAGTAACTGTTAGGCAGATTATATTTGGTTTGAACATATGTACAGAGACCAATGTTTAGTCCTTTTAAGCCTTATTTGCTACATTTTGAATTGAAATATTAGATACCTCCACTCTGGCTGTTTGTGTGATTCCTGACACGTTTCATCCTGTTCCATAAAAAATAAAGTTCTTAAAAATTATCTTTAACTAAGGCGCCCAAAACCATGCTTTAGAGTAACAAAATAAAGCTATGCCAGCCTTGAACCTGCCATGAAAAAAATGCAAGACACTCTTAATTCTCTGTTAGAAATGTAGCCGAGCAGACTTCATCTAATTCATTAAATATCCATGTGCTTAGAAAAATATGTACTGCATTTGGATGACATTTATTTGTCCCTTTCTTTAAAATAATAAAAATAGAACTTTGCTTTTTGGACTTTTTCCCTTCCTTTTGTGAAACTGATGATCCAATTCTTGGGTCATTAATCATGTTTATCTCTGTTCCTGTTATCAGATGACAGCGTTAAGCACTGCATGTGCTAATGAGTATAAGAAAATCTCCATGAAATCATATCATGTGAACTCGAAAAGCAAAAGTCTGGGATCTATCGCTAGCCATGACTCATCTTAATTCTTACCTAAAATACAAAAAAAAAAAAAACATCAGATGGCCTAATGACTACATTGTGTCTGGTTTCATTGTGTCTGTATGTCTTATGCTTAAGTACCAAAATGCTGAATCATAACACAAAACAAAAGACATGTTACAGTTTGGCAAATCGTTTGTCGCTTTGCGATGCGCTAGAATCTAGCTGTTTTTCTCTTCTTTCTCCTCGTCAGTTTTGCGTCAGTGATACAAAAATACTCTTTAATTCGCCGTCAAACAGGATCCATATTTACACAACGGATATGTTTGCCTAAGCACGAGAAGACAAACGAAATACCCAATGGCACAGTGTTACACTACTGGGTTCCATATTCACAGGGGATATACGGGCTGTAATTTCACACGTTTTACACGTTGAGATGCAAGCTGCTGTCCCCGTCCCCACCCCCCCACCCCCAAATCCCTCCCTCCCTCCCTACAACACACACTGTTTAACTAGCAGACTTACAGTTCTAAGGGCACTTTTCGACAGGAACTCTATAGCCTACTAATGATCATTAATTAGAATCATTTCACCCACACACGGACATTTTAGGTACCACGTCTTGGTAACTAAAATACTAGAAATGAAGCATTATAAAGATGGCTTTGATTACAAATTAAATTAATATAATATATATATATTCACTGTCTATAGATATACTGTATATGCTGTGTTTATTGATACATAAGGAACCTGTGGTGCAAACAGAACTCTAAGGTACCGGCCTGTTGGTGACTGGGATCCAACGTTCCCATCAAGCCCTATTATTTAAAGTAAAAGTAAAGACAAAGAGGATTTATGGAGTCACAGTGAGTCTTGATCTCCTTTGAAACGAGGGAATGAAGGGAATGAGGAAAGAAGTGCCCATGCAAGTGCTTCATACTCTCTTTTTGTCTTCTGCTTGGGGTTGCTTTTCACCGCAGACAGGATGTGACATCAGTCTGTGGTCACTGGATGAGTCTGTTGTGGCAGAAACGCAGATCTACGACGCTAAGCTTTTAGAAAGTTAGTCTTCAGTCTCTGTGGTCAAGTACCGATGTGCTGATTTTGGTCAACTTCCTCTCGTCGTTGCTCTGGGTCCTGCTACTTCCTGTCTGTGTTCCTGGGCTTCCTTGCTCTTCACTTGCTCTGACACTGCATTTGTCTCCTGTCCCTCTCGGACCATCGCTTTTTTCTACCGTAACACTGTATCCTGTAATTCGTCTCTGTTCCTCGGCCGCAACTCTGTTACTGACGTACTTGTGTCTTCACTTGTGTCTGGCCAGTTTTTTCAGGATTAGTATAACGCTCACCGCAGTCATTACAGATAGTTTTGTGTAAACAAATCTCACTTTCTGGCTAGTTTGCAGCTTTCATTATGTTACAATATCTGTTGTTTCCATCATACTGCCATTAGGTCCTACATGGAAAGGCTTAAAAGAGAGAGAGAAGCATGTGACTGAGAGCTGGAGAGGCCCACCGTCAGGATGTGACTTCATTTTTGTAGCGACCTCTGAACCGCATCTCTGAGATCACACCCTCAAACCTCGGATCTCCAACTTCCAAACATTTTGTAGTATTTCCTCCTCCTAGTGTGTCAGTAACTGAGATAAATACACAGTTTGGGGGAGATGGGACAATATAAGTGATTTTTCGTGTCGTTTGTTTGCTGTTCTCAGAAGGGTTCACCATCGAACTTGACAGCAGCCAGCGCCTGAGCTAAAAATAGTTGACGAAGAGAAGAGAAGACACTGAGTATGATAATTAGGAACTGAATCGTTAGCATTATACAACACTTATATACACACAGTTACTCATATTAACATCGCCACACTGCAGCAGAGCAAACAAACACCTCCTCCATCACACAATCATTTTATTCATAGCAAAAAAATGGCTGTAATAATTTTTTTTGTGATACTAGTAACTATACATACATTGTCCATTTTATTAGAAACACCTGCACTACTCATGAAATGATCCAATTAGTCAATCATGTGGCATTAGCACAATGCATAAAATCTGGCAGATACAAGAGAGTCACTTAATGTTCACAAACATCCAGTTGAGGAAAAATATGTGATTTCAGTGACTATGGCATGATTTTTAGCACCAAACCGGGCTGGTTTGAGTTTTTCAGAAACTGCTGATAAGCTGGGATTTTCACACAGTCTCTAGGGTTTATACAGAATAGAGTGAAAAAGAAAAAGATCCAGAGAGCAGCAGATATGTCTTGTGGATGAGAGAGGTTGACAGGAAGTATACGAGAGCTCAAACCCAACAAGCACTCTTTATAGCACATTGTTGTTTTTCCTGCAAAACCTAGAGTTTTTTCCTCACACCATTCTGTTAAAACTCTAGAGACTGCTGCATGTGAAAAAGAAGATCTGGGTTTCTGAAATACTCAAACTACCCCTTCTGCTATTCAACAACCAGGTCACTGAGCTCACGTTTTCCCCAATTCTGGTGTTTGATGTAAACAATATCAGAATTTTTGGACTTGTATTTGCAGCTACATGATTGGCAGATTAGATAATTGCACAAATGTGCAGGTGTACAAGTGTTCCTATTAAAGTGGCTGGTGAGTGAATATTGGGTATATGGGGTTTATTTAAAGAACATGTCTGAATAAGAATATCTAAAAGTGAAGTGGTAGAAGATATTAGGCTAATGACTTGAAAATTCTTGACACTTATCTGGAAAATAAGATCATCAGTCCTGTGCCTTGTTTTCACTAAAAGTGTCTGTGGTAACTATATAGTTGAAAATCAAATTCAGACATTACTTGCTAGGAAAAACATCACATACTATTATGCAATGTCCAAAAATGTATCACCTTCCTTTCCCTTTTGCTATCTGTACTGTGGTGTACTAAAAGCTTGAGAGAAGCTCCACTGAAAATAAAAATGTAAGCGCAAAGCAAGACCAAAAGGAGCACTCTACCCCTGCAGTCCAATACTGTTTTATCAGTCAAACTGAAGCAATCTTCTCTGTATCTCATAGTTTGTATATATTTTATATAGTACTATATACTATATGGAATAGTGTACTACATAAAAACTTAAAGGTGCAAGGGGAAGAGTGATAAAACAGTACTGGAGCACACAGGGAATATACGGGAAGAAGGGAAGTGGATAAAAAAAGGGCAAGGGGCTTTTGTGCAGTGAGCGGAACTCACCTTCACACACTCACACCTTCATGATGTGGGAGGAGTCAGAGAAGCCAGAGGAAGGGGGAGGGGCCAGGTTGGTCGGGGAGGCGGGGGGACTCGAGGTGATCTGGGCTGCAATGCAATGGAACGAAACGATGGGAAAATTCACACATGACAGATAAATAAATAAATAAATAAATAAGAAAGAAAGAAAAGGTCGTGGAACAGAGAGGTAGTCTGACATGTTCTCAGAGGACCACAGGTCAGACTGCTGAATGGAAAAAAGCATGATATAAAAAGCTTCTAAACAAAAATCATATAGAAGGTGCTGGACCACACAGTCAGAACTCATGATCCTGAGTGATTCAGCATCGGTGTGAATGAGGATAAATGTATAGACTGTATAACTATACAAATCAAACACATATTTTAAAGGAAAAGCAGCTCAAATAAGAAATTATATAATGCAGCAACATGAGAGGTGCTTCTCTTCAGTTGTTTTTCTGTGACAATGTCTAGTCAAGAGCTCTAACTTTACCTAACAATCTTAAATGGTCTGGCATGTACACATGATGTGGGTGTGTCTTGTATATGAGAAATAAATGGCTTACGAAAAGTCGCTCATAAAACATTAAGCTCTTCACTTTGTTCTAATTTGCAGTATAGTTCTGCATGGGAAGAGACGGTACTTCAGAGCAGAGCTGACAGAAATTCATATTTTGTACAAAATATCTGTACAAAAAATACTTCAACGAATGAACATTAAGCCTGTATTATACAGTATATGAATTTTTTCTATTTGTTTTATCTTGCCATTTCTTTTTAGAGCACTGCTCTAAATGCTGTGTGCCACCTTAGCTCTGAAGTATGAGGGTTAAGACAGTGAGGGACAGTGAGAGTGGACAGGGTTGGTGATTGATACAAAGGGTCAAACAGGGGTCAGAGGTCAGAAAGGGGTTGCTCAGGCTCCTCAGGACGACAGGCTTCCTCACCAGAGAGCAGGCGAGAGCGGCGAGAGGCCTCAGCAGCCAAAGCGCAGGAGATCTCGATGCGTTTCTCCTGTTCCTGCAGCTTCTGCTCAGGGTTTGCCTGGGCTTCCACAGGGCCATCCAACACCGGGACAATATTCTGCAGACTGTGGAGGCACAGAGCTGGTTTTTCAACATTTGTCTGTATGTAGTTTGGATGTAGTTTGTGTTGTGTTGGTTTGCAAACCCAACTAGTCTGTATGCTCCACTCACCCAGCTCCTATAAACTAGAATTTTTAGCACATTTGCGCTGTTATCTAATCCGCCGATCATGTACTGTAGCAGCAGAGCAATGCAAAAAAAAATTCATGCAGAACCATGTCAAAAGCTCCAGATAATGTGGGTCACCATCTGAATAAGAAAAAGGATGATCTCTGTGACTGATCGTGGCATATAGTTTTAGAAAATGCTGATCTTCTGGGAATTCTCTAGAGTTTACATGGAATGGTATGAAAAACAAAAAAAAGTAAATGACAGTTCTGTGTGTGGCAACACCTTGTTGATCAGAGAGGTCAGAGGAAAATGGCACAAAATCATGGGCACAGATTCACCCAAACTAGACAGATTATTGAAGATAAAAAATAATCACAGTGGAATTATAGCTTCTTCAACTGTCAGGTTTCTGTGAGTCTGTGCCCATGATAGCCTCGGATTCTTGTTCCTAGCTGACGGCAGTGGAACCTGATGTGGTTGTGGCCCATCCACCTCAAGGACTGATGTTTTGTACATTCTGAGGTGCTTTTCTGTTCTCCACAGTTGTAAAGAGTGATTATTTGAGTCACTATGGACTACGTGTGAGCTGGAACCAATCTGTTCCGTCCCTGATCTCGCTCTTCAGCAAGGTGTTTCAGCATACAGACCATCAGCTCACAGGATGTTTTTTAACCCCATCCTATGTAAACTCTAGAGACTGTTAAAATCCAGAAGATCAGCAGTTTCTGAAATACTCAAACCAGCTCATTTTAACATGTCAATAAACATGCCCTGGTTAAAGTCACAGAGATCACACTTTTTCCCCATTCTGATGTTTGATGTGAACATTAAATGGCACTCTTGATCTGTTTCAGCATGATTTTATACACTGCAATGCTGCCACATGATTGGCTGATTGGATAACTGCATAAACTTAATAGATGTATGTTCTATAGGTATTCCTGTTAAAGTGTATATTTAACTGTTTCTAGCTCAGGCTAAGGTAAACAAAGACTATAAGACAGCTAAGATAGCTGAAACATTGCATTTATGGGTTGGACATTATTTGAAGATTTATACTGTTGAGTTTTTAGTAACCAACCCACATCCATCGAAAGCTGTGTAAATTAAATGAAAATTAGAACCATACTACAACATAACACACAATCAAATGACTAAATCTAATGTTTTAAACATTCAGAGCCTCTCTAACATACTAGTAAACCGACAACGCTCCAGATCACTGCTATACAGTAAATCTGTGTGTAAGCAATAGACAGGAGCAGCCTACTTTGACTTGGCAATGAGCGTCTTTATCCGTTCCACCTTCTTCTGTTTCTCTCTCTCCTCCTCTGGGCTGAGCGGTGTGCTGGGCTCTATGTCCAGATACCGCTCTGGAATTAACACTTTCTCTGGGGCAGACAGCTGAATCAAACAATGATAAAACTCTATGAACATCAACATTTGCAGGATACTTTTAATCATTTAGCATAGCAGGATCTAAACCAGATCTATTGGTTAGATTCAATTTAGATTTTAATCCAGGTTTATTAAATCGACCATATTCATGTGGAAATTTTTGTGAGCCAAACACTTTCATTGTCCAAAAAATAGTTTAACAACCATTACAGTACACTAGTTTAATAACCATTACAGTACGTTGATGATAAACTGGTCAAGTATCTGTCACTCCAGCCTGACAATAGTGATGTTGTGAGAAATTATATCAGAAACATACCCATATTTGCACTTTTGTCATTCAGTAGGAACTGGCCCACTATTAATAAATACTAAATCTTACTTACAAGATCATTATTAGAAGTAAGAAACTAGATTAATTGCAAATATTTTATTATTCTCTTTGTCACAGACAAAATCGTAATGATTACATTATATTTGAACTGAAGCTGGTAGTGTTTAATAGTTGTTACTACTACAACTACTACTAATAGAAAGAGACAGTACAGTACTTTACCTCTTTGCTGATATCCAGCTCATAATTCTCAGGCTCCACCTGTCTCCGTAGACGGGCAATTTCTTCCCTCGGAGACTCCATGCCTTCCCCTCGTACGGCCGCCTCCAGGTCCTTTATGTCGACCTCATGGGCGGTCACTCTTCTCCTCACCTACAAGACAACCAATTAACATTACCGTATAATCAAAATTGAACTGTCATGCCTGAGTTTTCTGTCTTTTTTTCCTGGCATGCTGGACATAAATAAAATATACTGTCAGTAATAGTCAATAGCTTTCTCCTTGCTTCAGTCACAAATTCATCAGATTATTCATTAATCATCAAGAATATACCAGTAATACAAACATTGTAACATACTACTCCAAAACATATCAAAAAACCCAAATAAATAAATCAGAGTTTGAACATTTTCAGTAGAAATATGTTAACAGTGCTACAATAATCTTTTGAAAGGCTGGTAAATCTGCTAAATCTCCCAAAATATACTTATAAAAAAAACAGTGGGCTACAGTAAACATGATAACTGGGTCTCTGTGAATATCTGCAAGTAAACCAACCACATACAAAAACCTAAGATAACAAGGAGCCTAGGAGCTTTATGTGGCTTGGATGCCTAATAATCCACTGTCAGGATGCAGAAAGGATAAAAGTAAAGAGGTGCTAACCACTCTGTAGTTGACAGAAGGTTTGAGGCCATCCAAGTTCTGGTTGTTGGACAGATTAAGGCTGCGTCTCTTGTCTTTGACTGAACTGCTCTGGTTCCGACGTATCCTCTCATTCTGCTCCTCTACGCTCATCTTAGACTTTGCTTCAGCCGGGAACACAGCGCTCTTTGGCCTCTCCTAGAAATGTTCAAGGATAATAATGACATTTCATGTCATGTTAATGTACAAGATTTCAGTTTATCAGAAATACACAGAACAGTTCTCTTCAACCTAGTTATGGTTTTATTTGTGCTATGCTTGTCATCGCAAACAATCGTTAATGATAATTTGGTAATCAATATTGATACTTAATGAGATCATCTAGAAATTATGCCAGTGACCCACCCTGGAGATGTGACCGTTAGGCATTTTCCCATTCCTCTTATGGACACCATCCTTGTCATCTGTAGGAGATTTAGTCCTGGGTGGGACAATACCAACTGCACACAAAAATATCTTACATTAGCAATGTGCTCTGTGTTATTTATATATTAAAAGAGAATTTGTAGCCCTTTACTAATTCATTCATTAATAAATGGTACTCTTTGCATGTCTGAACCCATTAAGAGTTTTCAGGAGAACAGAAACCCTTCAAATTCTCAAAATCAAATTCAGAATAAAGCTTCTCGAAAGGACAGTGTACTCTCCTACCTTTATTGCCTTGTCTATCTTGCTCCATGTCACAATCATTGTTTTTTTCCTCTAGTGAACTGAAGTTGTGCTGGACAAGAAAGCAGAATAAATGAATACATATGACAAAAGAAACACAGTACAATGCACATGAGGTCACTTGATCTTCTCTAGTCCAGATACTAACACGCTGCACGGAACAGAATTATGGCTATGGAGTGAATTGCTCTGATTAATAAGAGGATCTAACTGAATGGAGCAGCAGCACTGAAGCAAAAAAAGGAATCACCACAGTACTGTACATTAGCAAGAACTTACTATTACAGTCTCTGGGCAGGATAAAGGGATTGCTGAAGGTGAAAGAATGAATCAATGAATATTTTCTTAATGCAATGTCAAAAAGAGCTCTTTAAAATAGTAAGCATAGTAAGAAATACTGACAGGAGAAAGAAACTGATGGAAAGTGAAATGGTACAGTAAGTGGAGATGAAAGGGATGAGTGCCAGTGAGAGGATGATGATGATGATGATAGTGATAATCATTGATGGTAAGTGATGAATGGGTTGCTGGAAGGACATGATCAGAAGGACAATATACACAGGGTTCTGATATGACAGTGGCTCTGGTGTTATGGAATGGGCACTGTGCTATATTTCGTTCAGATGATTTTTCTACTCCGAGATACCTTTCGGCTGTGCATGTCTTTGTCTTCCTTATAGCTGTCCATGCTGCGTGGCCAGGCATTGCTGCTGTAAGGGAGGGGGGGGACAGGGGGCATAATCGTGGTGGGGTCCAGGGGCTGGTAAGACTTAGGGAGTGGGGGCCGTGGAGGACCAATCTCCTGAAAACGGGAAGGAAGGATAGAGAGAGAAAAAGAAAGAGAGAGGAGAAGTATATAGCCCAAGAAAGACAGGGAAAGACAAAAAGGAGAAGGAGGAAGGAGGAAGGAGAAGAAGGGAAACAGCTGTGCATCAGGAGGAGTTACTTAGCCAGGCAGAGCGCAGAGAGGTGCATGGGATTTTTTTTAAAAAGGTGAAGCTTTTCACTAGAGCTCACTTTACAGTAACATAAACTGGCCTGCACACAGCACATTACGTCCTAAAAAGTCTACCATGAAGACATGATCATGATATTCTGACTGGTCATTTCAAGTTTAGAGCATTCTGATTTTTTTTTTTTGTCATAGAATAAAAATGTGCAGATCAGTTTGCTATAGCTGATCATTTAAGGCTCATTTAAAATCAACAAACCACTGGTGAATATCTACAAAGGTGAGTTTGCCTACAAAAAATATCTAGCATTTGTTCATAAGCAGGCATGGCACAAAGACTAGAGCTTTGACAAAAAACAAGGGCAGAACCATTGAGAAGACAGGATATATACAGTTAGAGCCCTGACTGAGGTTTGTGGTTGATAGTTTTATATAAAGAATGCTTTAGAAGGCTAATATAAATGTAAATTTGCATACATGATAACAGATGTTTGACAGAAATTATATCTCAGATTAGGATCCAACTGAGAATTACTTAATGAGAGTTCAACAAATGCCATGGGGTCTAAATCAAGAAACACATCTTAATGAGTCAGACTAAATGAAATGAACAATACACTGCATCTCATCACTGAGTTAATTGAACACTGTATAATATGTGTGGGGGTCTGGATGGTGATTGTCACTGAGTCTGAATTCTGGCAAAGAAACAAAAAAAATCTGGTTTTGACCAAAATTGAGTTTTTCTGCCAATAAACATATATTTAGCTAACATGATGCAGAAGAACTTTATAAACACTATGCTAAGATCAAGGAATCAGTTTACCAAATGCAGCTTCAAAAACATCTGTAGGCTAGATCTAAAGGTGGGCATACAGATACACAAACTCTTCACAGTCATATTTCTTATATTTTTTTAATTGCATTTTAAATAAACCATATTAATTAAATCAAATATATCAGGGTTTTCCTTTTAGTTGGTTCACTTTTTAGAATAAAGATGCTAGCTACATGCAAAGTCTAGTTTTTTAAACTTTAGATAGTAGAAAATGATTGTAAAGATTGATGACAGAAAATATTTCACCTGTTACACATGTACAATATAAATCATATAGCGCTGTGCTAAAGTTAGCTTGTCATCATTCTGCATGTATCTTTATAGTACTGTTGCACTCTTGTGCTGAGGTACTGAGGCTTTGTTACATTTTAATGGCTTACCTCAGTTGCCAGCTGTTTTGTGGGTGAATTCTGGGAGCCGGGTACAGGTGAGAAAGGACTGAGGGGGCTGGTTAGACTCACGGAGCTTAGTGGGCTCGCTGGACTGTTTGTGCTGAAAGAACCTGATGCTGCACTGACTGCAAACAAACACAACAAAGTTCAAACAAAGCTGTCTAGATTTATACTCACTGGCCATTTTTTTTATTAGCAACTCCTGTAGGCTTGCTCATTTCTCCATGACCAAATATCATCATGCTGCTGCCATGTGATTGGTGATTACATAACTGCATGTATGAGCAGGTGTACAGGAGTTTCTATTAATGTAATGCATGTACATGTATTTATGTATGTATGCAAATATTTAAATATGCATTTATTTTTGTATTTTTTTATGCAGTGTAAACATAGAAGCTGACCTCTGTGCTTAGCTGTATCTGTGCCTCGAGAGGGATTGTTCTTGTGCAGCCCCTCGAGCACATCCTGAATCCTCCAGAACTCTTTCTGCAGGTGTCGGTGGACCAGTTCACTCTGGAGAAACAACAGAGAAAGGTTGGTGGATGGGAGGCATGTTTATTACAATTGCTATGTTATTATTATTATTATTATTATTATTATTATTATTATTATTATCTCTCTTCCTCTCACTTTAAAACGCTTTGTCATTCCCGATTTTTCACAGCTATCCAGTTACTCAGCCTTACTTTTTATAAAAAGCTGTTTTATTACAATTGTGAGGCACTGACATGCATTATTTATAAACACCATCAGGAGATTGAAGAAATTAATGTTTTCTCATGAATTAATAATGAACCTTTCATATGCTAATCAATAATTAATCATATGCAGATAATCCATGAAAAAGTTTTTTTTTGATCCCTGCGATTACATTTTACTTCTCTTAAGGTGTCTTCTGGTGTATCTTTTGTATGATTGCAATCACTGTTCTTTTTAACACTAATCATATTGTGTTTTTTTTTTTTTTCTTGCTGGTGAACGTAATCAGTCATTGAAATGAACGGTCATGTTACTGCAAAATTGCACAGTATTAATGCATAGGTCATTTAACCGAAATCAGATGAGCATCATGTCTAGGCCTTAAAAAGAACAAAGACTAGATGTCATGAGTATGAATTTGATGAGGATGATGGTGAAGATGATGTACCTGTCCTCCAGTGTTCAGCTGCTCCCACAGGTCACCATGAATAGCATTTACCTCATCCTCCAGAGCATCAAACTCCATTTTATATGTGGTCAGTGCCTGAGAAAACCAGACAAGAGGCTAATTAGCAGCTGTTGGATTTGACACTCACACCTACAGATCACGAGAGAGCATTATCTGCTTTCCCTAAATTTTTCCCTCTGTGCAAAAATGGTCATTTGCTTACTATAAATTTTGAGCACTGTAATAAACCATAAAAATCTTCTTTTTAACTTCATGTTGGATCAGTTGCAGTGGCAAAGATCAGCCCATCAGGCTTGAAACACTTCATGGATTTCTCTGTTTGAGAATGTCTCTTGCTAGATAATATTGTGAACTTGTTAAAGCATTGCTCAGTGACACTGAGAGTTTCTTATAAAGTTATTTTAGAGCACAGCGTACACTGGAAGCCTGAGAGAGCTCCCCCCGGACATTGATGAGCTGATTCTGTAAGCTCTCCTTCTTCAGCTGCAGTTTCTCCATGGCCAGTGGCTGAGTCCTGGACAGCTCCATGTCCTGATGAGTGGCCACCAGAGTGGCCTCCAAGTTATCCTGCAAAGTTTGGAACACACAGGACAAAATGATGACACAATGGTTTAATGCTCTTTCACAGCACAGCAGAGGATGTGCTACTAATCCAGGTATGGTTCATTTAAAAATAAACGATGTGAACATAAAGTTATCTGTCATTTTGTTTTTCTTATAGGAAAAATCCACAATGAACAACCTGCATATGAATCATTACTGTATAATCAACATATCTGATGATGATTTATTCTGTAGTGAAATTTAAAGTTTCTGGCATAAACTTTTTTCATCAGCATCTTGATCTATTTTCAGTTTAGCTTCCTACATTAACCATAATGCCATTCAGCTACGTGCTAATACCGATGCCTTCAGCTTTTATGCTAACACTTCCATCAACACCATCTTGCTTATTACCTCAACTTTCTAACTGAGTCTCTTCCATAACTACAACTATAGTGTACTATATTTGCATTGCATTCTGGAACTTTCTGGAAATGATTGGTGAGAGGGAAATGAAGCTTGCTCTTTTGTGTTTAGGAGTTAAAAGTGAAACCTTTCGATCACTATCCTTTATGTTTGAGAGTGCTGAATTGTGTTCAGGTGACTGATAAATTCTCACAGGATTAAAAAAAAAAAACCTCTATGAAATTAGCACCAGAATCATGAATCATCTACGATTTTTTTAATCTGTTCAAGGCTGAACTTTTTCTTTAACATCCCACTAAAAAGAAAATTTTCAAACTACCTTTTCCATTCGCAGCCGATGTACTACCACTTCCTGCTCCTTCAGAAGCCTGTTCTGCTCAAACAAGCGAGTCAGGAGTTTCTACATACAGAAAAAGCATGAATATCAAATACAAACCGGGTGCAAATAATTCCTTTTATTAAACGTTTAAGAAAAATATAAGTAATAAAATGAGCCTTTGCTTAGTAGACTTTACATGTTTAAATTATTGAATGTAATTTGGTTGGATAACAGTGAAGACTTACACTGGTCTCAATTTCATTGAGCTTCAGCGTGGGATGCAGGTCCCTGTAAATATCATGCGCTGGAGGCACCTAAAATCAGCGATAAAGAAGATGCAATTTTTTTTTTACAAGACATTTGCCAGACTCAGCACTCGGTACTCAAGCACTGACACATTCTGACACCTAAGGCAAAAAAAATAACACGTTTTATGCAGCAGCACGATCCATTCCCATATGCTGTGATAATGACGCTGTGATAATGATGAGTGTGTGGAAATACAATATAGTAGAGGGTTTTAGTGTTTTCTGACACATGGTGAAAGAGACATCACGCATATGACTCATACACAGGACAAGTAAACAAGGGACACAATGCTTTTAAAATGGAAAATGTGACACAAAAGACATGGGCACCAAACATGGACACAAAAGTGTGAGCAACCAAAAGGGATTTTAGCAACATAAAATTAACACTGAAATCTGCCCTATTAGGAGCAATAAAGGAAGAATTACAACCTAAATGAATAGCAATAGAAGTTTCTACAACACCACCTAACATCCAACATGCCGAGTTTAGGCAAAGAGGCAGGCTTTGTGTTGGCTTTTGCCAAGCTCTTACCAGCTAGGGATTTATTTGAGCCTGAAAGTCGCAGCAAGAGGCTGAAATGAATCCCAGTGGTGGATCTGTTGGGAAATATGGAACTGAAGCCTGCCTCATGAAGCCAATCTAATTTCTCTTACTTGTGAGAATAACTTTGCTCTGGGGGTGGAACGATCAACCATTCGGGTTACCATTCCGATTAGGTAATCTCCCTCCATTGCCTGAGAGAAAAAACACCATCATTTGCTGAGGGTTGTTTTTTTATCCCATTACCAGTAAGTTGGGGAAGCCACACACTACTACTATTTGCCTTAAACAATAATAAAGAATAAAGTGGAAAAAATCTTTTAATGCCATATTTTACCAAAAATCAAATAAATTTGTCAAAATATTTCATAAAATTAAAGCTAAAGCTATTTAGATGGGATTAGTTTACATGCGGGGAGATTGATGGAATTATTTGATTAAAGGAATCTGTGATCCAACACAAATCCAGAAAATGTCTGTCTCTTCCTATGTCTCAGAAGATTATGCTTATTATACGGTCTTCTACCTATTATAAAAGTACCTGTAGAATATATATACACCAACCTGATATAACATTATGACCACCTGCCTAATATTGTATTGACCCTCCTTTCGCTGCCAAAACCCGCCCTGCCCTGACCTGTCATGCACTGTGTATTCTGGCACCTTTCTATCAGAACCAGCGTTAACTTCTTCAGCAATTTGAGCAAGAGTAGCTCATCTGTTGGATCGGATCACACGGGCCAGCCTTCGCTCCCCTCATGCATCAATGAGCCTTGGCCGCCAATGACCCTGCTGCTAGTTCACCACGGTTCCTTCCTTCCTTAGACCACTTTTGATAGATACTGACCACTGCAGACCGGGAAAACCCCACAAGAGCTGCAGTTTTGGAGATGCTCTGATCCAGTGGTTTAGCCATCACAATTTGTCCCTTGTCAAACTCGCTCAAATCCTTATGCTTGCCCATTTTTCCTGCTTCTAACACATCAACTTTGAGGACAAAATGTTCACTTGCTGCCTAATATATCCCACCCACTAACAGGTGCCATGATGAGGAGATAGTCAGTGTTATTCACTTCACCTGGCACTATTCATAATGTTATGGCTGATCAGTGTATATCCCTTTCCAACTGACATGTTAATAAAGATGCTGTTATATCCTGTGGAACAGTGATTTTCTTTAAAACAGGGATATTTCAGCAAGCGCTCCTTTATATTAAATCACACCGAAACTAACACAAAACAAATTACTGTTTAAAAAGGCTTGTCATAGTAGTGACATTTCTGGAGAGTTTTTAGGTAAGTTACTGAGTTCCTAGCCCTTGAACATCCTACATGTGCAAGCCTTATAACAAGCAGACAGCAGAATCAGCTTTCATTAAAAATATGAGGTTAAGATACTCCTGTAATGTTTGTATTCACTTAATTCACTTATTCCGAAGGAACTGATCAAGGTTAGCGCAGACCCCTAAGGAAGGCTTATGAATTATAATGAAACCTTGTTAAAGCATAATGTGTCCTATTTTACACAAAGGACTAAGCTAAACATATAAAATTCAGAATAAGAAATCTAAACTCTTTCTATCCATATACTATACATTTATCAGCTTCTGCCAGAATTTCCCTCCTCTAAAGAAATCATTCCTTATGTAAATTCATTTGCTTTCAATTTCTTTCATTTCCATTTTGTCAGACAGCTGTAAATGGGGCTGTTAGCTGGTTAGTTTTGATGTGGTGGTGTATGAGAGGCACAGCAAATAACATAATTTTACTTTAATTTTGTCCAAAATGATTTATCTACAATTTTCTGCAGTATATCACATATAGTAATGTATCTTCTACTATAAAAGATTAAAAGTTGGGTCAATATTTGCCAGATATTATCAGTAATTGCCATAATCCTTTAAAGACATTTTTCTCATATTTCTCTCAGGACATAGAATATTTTTATGTATATATTCATATATATAAGAAATGGGAAATCACACACAGGGAAAGAGTCATAGAGTCAACAGTGTGGTAAGACAGTGAATGTAGGAGTTTGAGTGAAACAGGGTGTATGACAGCCTAAAGTATTCACACCTTCATGTTATCATCCACAACAGTACATTTGAGCTTCATTGCTGTATCAGTGTTAATGTTGAGAGCAGTGCTGTATGAGCACTTGAGCCATTCTACATTGGCTGTGCTGGGTTAAGCGTACCTGCTGATCAAGGTAATCCAAGTTCCTCTGAAGCTGCAGGTCTAAAATGTCATCCTGGTGTAAGTAGTAGCAGCAGCAGCAGCAGGTCAGTCACATACAGAAGCAGTACACAGCGTGGCCATAGCAGCAAAGCCCCACACATACACAGGGACAGAGAGACATGGGACGTAGGAGACAGAAAACCAGCGCAGAGACAGTCATAGAGTCAGATACAGGGAAAGACACAGGTATACAAGATAGTACGGAAGTAGAGGGAGAAGTGTACATTAATTTCGACAAAACCAAGGACAAAACATAGACATACACACACCAGAGAGGAACATAAACACAGTCCGAGAGACATAAAGATGATGGATGTGGAGACCCACAATCAGAGAGATGACAGAGACAGGGAAAGAGACAAACAACATTTGAGATAAAACATCAATATAAAAAAATTAACAGGACAGAAATATGCACACACGCACAAACACAATATGAATTTTCACTCAAGCATCCTTTAGCAGCATAGCCAACCAAACAGTTATGTGTAGTTTCTAACACAAAATGCCATGAACCTACCATTTTGCCATGTACAGAGGGAGAGGCTGGGTAATTGTAATGGTAAACATTTTGCGTGAGAGAACGTCGATCCCCAGGAAAATCATACTAAAAGAAATAAATCAGAAAAACAGAAAAGCTTTAACTATAAAATATTACATGACTACACAATTACTATATTTTTTGTAGGTACATTAAGATATCTGAACCTCAAACTTATGGAAACTGTAAGTAAATAAGAAAAACTCAAAAAATCATACAAATCTATTCCACTATTTAACTCTTACTAGACATTTATAATAATCTGGCTGACTTATAACTTATAAGTCACAGCACTATAACTGTCAATTTTCTATTATATTAAAATATAGAATAATATAATAATTCTTCATAATTTTTGATCACAACTAGAACTGCAAATGAAGATCTCAGATTAATTGAACATTGAACAATGCAAGAATACAAATTAGTGTTCAGTTTCCATGTACTGTTAAAGTATATGGGACAAACAAATAACAAATAGAGTTAAACCTTCTTGTACCCCTGGAGCATTTATTTTTACCTTGGGGGAACTGAGAGACCTTCGCATGCCATAGACTGATGGATCAGCGTAGATACCATCATCTCTATGCCGCCCAGGCATTCTGTCAAACCGGACACTAGGTGAGCGTGCTGGCGAGATGAAGCTCGGCGGTCCGGGTGAGTAAGCTCCTCCCGATGACGAAGAGGGCGAGCGTGGCACTGAGCGTGAGCGTGGCTGCAGTGACAGACGCCTCATGGTCCCCTGGGCTGACTCCAGCTGGGTATAATACGCAGGATGTGGTCCAGGACCCCCCATCATCCACTGGGGCTCACGGGGAGGCCCATAAAGAGCAGTGTCCCTCAGTGAACGCCGCTTTTCCTCTGCCGTCCAGCGGGGTGGCATCCTGTCATAGGCAGCCGACATGGAGCAGATGCTGTCAGGTCGAATTCCTGGAGGGTACAGTGGGTACTCCTCAGGGTACGGAGGGGCACCATACACACCGTAGTAGTCTGCTGACATGCCTCGGTTCATTGTGTAATACCGTGCTGGACTGTAGAGAAAGATGGATGAGCAGAAAAGAACAGAGATCATCCTACTAATTCTCAGCCATTATTCTCAGCTGAACGGTATGTTATGGACACTCTAGAGAAAGCTGCTTATAACGACAGCATTTGGTCTCCTGAGTTAGATGTAGAGGTAGTCCCATACAATGACAGCTGAAGTATTCTCATTTAATTACACCTTTCCCCCATTTTCTGCCTAGTTTGGTCACCTAAGAAATTCCCACTCTCCCTAGCCAGCTTTCCCCAATCATGCAACCAGGGAGGATGAAGGATAACACTCTTCCTTTGAAACATGGAGCTGTGTCACAGCATAGAACACACAGAAAACGCTATCTGCCCTCTCCTGTCCATATATAAAGGACTCACAAAAGTCCATGAGTGATTAGTGTTGTTGTAATTAACAGGGGACAGATAATTCCACCCATGCATTAATTAGAAATATTACCCAATAATGCCCATATTCTGCATCCATACCTCCGGAGGTCCTCCTGAGGCATCAGGCTGCGCCGCTGGTTCACCCACTGCTGTAACTGTGTCATGGAGCTCTTCCTTTGTGCCATCCTCTCAGGCCCTGTCCTGGGCACAAAGCCCCTGCGCAGCACCATGTTCTCTTGGGCCTCAGGCTGCACCTCATGCACCTCTCTTATGTTCTCCTGGGAAGGGTAGCCTGAACCATAGTTACTCCATCCGTTAGGGTGGTGAGGAGGCGGGCATCCCCTCTCCCCAAGCCGGATGTCCATATCTGTTGACACTGGTGTGGTGGAAGCTGGTATCCCTCTTCTTTCTACCCCATTTACTCTGCGTTTTTCAGGCTCATGTTGCTCAGTCCTTGAGTCCTTGTCTTCTGTACAAGACTTTAGCTCTGGTGCTGGTGTCACTGGGACGTGGTTCTGTTCCTCTGTAAGGATGGACTCTGAGGTTTTTCTACAGTGGACAGAAAAGCTGTGTAATGCATGTAATGAAGTGCAACACTGATAACACAAATAAGCACGAATGCTGATGCTATCAGATAATGTAGATTCATTTAAAATAGGATGTTTTTCATAATAAAATCTGTTTATTCAGGATATTAGAGAAATCTGCAGGATGCACATGTACATAAGGTGTGTGTGTGTGTGTGTGTGTGTGTATGTGTGTACCTAATCGGGCCTGAAATGTGGACACTGGCTGCCTCACTCATGGCTTGGACCCACTCCTCCCTATCCTCTAAGCTGTCAGTGCTGAAGTAGTAGGTACGAGTCCCAGCGTGTTCTGCCTGCAAACAGAATGCAATACTTCCTTTAGCTTCCTGCCCTTCCTCCTTTTCCCCCTCCATGTCTTCTTCCTCTGCCTCAAACCACACCTGTAAGACAGAAAAAAATAAACAAATTACACCACCTCGGGTCGGTTTTGAACACACTATAAACACACACATGCAAATAAATGAAAGCATGTGAATCAGACCTGATAAAGGCCATGCATGTTATATAAGCAGATACAAAATGAAGCCTTGAGTATAATTCTGTGTTCTGCTTGTGTAGTATTGTGTTTATCATACATACGATCGATACATGTATCGATCATACATTTTGACATTCACTATGATCACTATGAGCTAATTTATTATGATGACATGCACTGCATTCACAATACTTTAAATATCCCACTTTTAGCTCCTGTCTAAAAAGCAAATCTCTAAACGTGTTTTTGTCATGCACATATGGAGAATCGAGAGTACACACACACATACACACACACACACACACATACCTACTAGAGAGAGTTCATCTCTAAACAGGCACAGTGGAGATCAATACTCTCAGCACTCCTCAAAGGTGTGGGTGGAGGGAAAAGGAGGGAAGAGACTGGGTGAGGACAACAGGGTCAGACATGAAGGTCAGCTAGAGGTCACCTAGCAGGGTTAGGCGGTTTTATTAATGTAAAAAAAGGTCTAATAAAATAAAATATTATGCATAATGCTAAGATGTGAGATGGAGATATGAAACATAATGCTAAATAAATTTTACAGTTCATTATTGATTAAAAAAAAACAAACAGAAAAACAGATTGCCTGGATCAGCTGAGCATCTAATCATGAACAGAACAAGAGTTAAATCCAGGGATAATATCCTGAAAGAGAAGTCGGTTAGTAGAAGGTCTGGGTGATATGACGATTATAGCATCACAACACACTTTTATAGATGTGGTGGTATCCTTTGGACTAGTTTAGTTGAAATCTTTCTATATATCATCAAAGTACGTTTATTTTGAGACAAATGTTCTCCAATTTGTCGAGAAACCAATATTTTGTGTATCGTATCATGATATGAACTTCTAATTACAAATGTGCATATTTTCAAATAGCTATTATGAGGTAAAGATATGATAATATATGTAAGAAATGTAATGCAGTAAAAGCATAATGTTTAGGCTAAACACACACACACACACACACACACCACATTGCAGTTCAGAGAGTGCATCACATGGGGGCAACAGAGTTATTTTAAACAACTGCCACAAAAATAAATCATATCATCTAATCTTTATCTGAAATGTTTAGATAAAGTGAGCAGGACATGAGCACACCACATGACCTGGGTAAACATTATCTATTTTGATAGTACTTCTCTAGAACATGTAAGACAATGATGTGACAAACGTCTGTGTTCCTGTAGCTACTCTGTAACCATGGCTTCATTCTGTGTTTCTTTGATAAACAGACCTTTTTTTAACCATAACTCCTCTTAGATAGAAATCCAAGACTCATCCGTGTCTTCTCAGCCTGATTACAAATCTGTACCAAACCGAAACACTGGTTTTAAACACCCGAAACTTATTTCCCAAACGATGTTATGAGCATAAATAAACCAAGCTTATTGTTCTAGTGCTGTGTGGGTGTGTGCTACTTATAATGCCACGGCTTTATCGCTCCCAGTTAATCAGGAAATGTGAAATACAAAACTAAAGCCGTGATTTTGCTTAATCATGGCTACTATTGACATTTTGTCCCATTAATCTCAAGCAAAACACCATGAAAACAGCTATGGTTAGGGTGTGTCACACATGTACACAATGAATCACAAACTGCTAGAGTTACACTGCTGGTACTGTATGTGGCCTCATCAGTTGTATAGAACACGAAACATATGCCAAAGACAAATGAAGCAAGCGAGGATTTTTGAGTATCACCCAAAGTAATTGCACTCCTACACTGCTGCATAATAAATGCTTTGGCTGCGCTCTAGTTGACTTACCAAGACTGAAAATAACAACACTTAAAACCTTATCTCAGGGTGAAATATGATTAAGTTGACTGAATTCAGACGGTATGCGGCCTGTGGTTTACTTTCATTCTTGTTCTGAAGGTAACAAAACATTAGTATCCAATCGGTCACTCAACTTCGACTGATATTTGTGAGCGTCAAACAACACAACATTCCCTGCTTAAAAAGATCAGGATATGCAACTAACACAATAAAACTAACATCTAACGCTTAATCATTAGTCATTTGACTGTGTTTTGGTTCATACTGTTGACTTGCACTGTGGAACTGTGGACAGGGTAAGTGCAAACTTGTCTATCCTTAATACTATTAACAAAACATGATAAAAAAACATTACTCTGCTAATAAGACAAGACAGAGCAAATCTATGAAATATATGAGGCTGCATTCAACTGTTCCTGTGAGCTGCATGTGACTGGCCATAACAGAAGACCTGCAGAAGCATGATAGAAAACTGTGTGTTTAGAAAACTAGAGACTCTGAACAACAGCCAGTGTTTTTTTTCATATGTTGACTGGTTCTGCTACAGTGTTTATTTTGTGCTTGGTCCCAGCCTAAATTACTTTGCTGGGCTCTCATCTGGATCCAGACCACTGCCCACCAGTTGATGACCACCAGACTAGTGAATCAGGCTTCTGGCTATGTTTACATGCAACCCAATAATCTGTTAATAGTTACACTGTTAGCTCAATCGAAAAAAGAAAAAAAAAAAATCTGGATAATAGCCATGCAAAAACTGGGCCTAATTACTTTCACTACCAGGATTATCAACTGCCTCTAATGTTCGTAATATTAGAAGAGGAGCAAAGGCATCATAGCTATAGATAATATGTGCGCCCTCACTTCTGACTGAAAGACAATTATGAAATGGTCACAAATGCCTTTGCTATCTGTCGTCTGAATAAACCCACTCGGACAACATGTGACGCAACAGAAACGGTTTGTCCTGTTGTCCAGAGATCACAAGTTCAAATCCTGATCATAGCAAGAGAGATAAACTGGCAGTGTTCTCTGGGAGGGAAGGATGGCAAAACCTATCAATCATAGCACTAGCCAATTGAGCTCATGTATGCGGAAGGGGGCAGACAACAATTTCCATAAACTGCCTTTTATCTCTGCAGGAAGAGCAGGTCAGAAAGATTCACCATCCCCAGTTGGCAGCAGCTGATACTGGTTTAAACTGGGTAAAAATAGGGAAAAAATGGTAAAGGTGGCACTAAAGGTCGCTCTTCACACACACACACACACACACACACACACACACACACACAGATGAACTAAAAAAAAAAAAGCAAACAAATTCTAATTCTGTACAAAGTGTCCTGTTTGAGATACATATAATTCAGAACCTGCAATCAGAAGTAGCTGGTAGAAAACCTGTTACCTGTAATCTGCCTCATTACCTGGTGGCTTTTCACAGCAAACTTTGCATGTCATTTGGATACATGTTCATACACAAACAGCAGCCTCCTACTTTGGAAATTACCAAACACAACTTTGACTGCTGAAAGGTGTTAGCACTTGGAATTTATTATTTTGAGCTGTAAGATATTGTTCTACTTAAGTCACGCCTCCTTGGGTTTTTTTTTTTCCTTTCATATGTGACGGTTCTGCTTTCCTTCTTCCATGCACTCACATGTCTCACACCTCGCTGACTCCATCCTAACAGATTTCACACGCATGCACGACTTCTAATGCTAGGGTACACATAATATTACAGGCATTTAACAAAACTGTGTAAGGAGACATGACAAACAGTGTGTCACTGTCATGAGGTCAGCTGTGTGCTGATGAAAATAGGTCTATACAAAGATGACGAAAAGCCAAAGAGGAATATCTGGGCATTTCACTTGTCAGGATCTTATTTTTTTTTATGCCTTTGAGCTCCTTTATCAAGAACATAAAAACATCCAAAATAAATTTTATTCCAAGAGCTTTTAATCTGCTGCCTTGCTGTACACTGTACTATATATAGATGCCAGATTTTAATTATAGCCGAAATGAAGACTGCAGTCATCACCAGGCTGTGAACAGAAATGGCTGATAAATCTTCATTTCTCAGTGTGTGTGAGGGAAGTGGTATCAAAGCTTTCCCGAGAATGCGTGTCTCCCACTGGAGAATCAGACAGAAACCGAGTGGGATTACAAGCTCATATCCACCAGAGATGAGGAAGAAGCAAAACAGCTTTAGTGTGTAAGTGTTGTGTAAAGGAATGGAAAATCTAAGGTACACAGTCAATATTATACTGACTCACTGTAACCGTGCAGCTTCGAGCAGACTATAGCAACATGCCACAAACAAAGTGGAAGATGAGGAAATGTTGGCATGAAGTCTGGCCTGTTTTTTTACCAGGTATGAAGCAGAATGCTGGTAATCTGAGTCGGGCCTGTTGTTTTACACAGTGCCAAATGTTCTCTTGTTCTTATGGGATTGTGTCACTTAGGAGTGCCCTGGGCAACAATAAGCACTAAACCATGCATCTATTCATCTATTCATCAGTGGGAAGCAGAATTTTGTTTTCATAGCAAACAATCTGAAATCAATTATTATTATTATTGCTCTATTACTGCTAGGACAATTCTAAGGAAGTGGCGGCATTTATTCCGACGCATTATACCAAATGAATCACATCACTGCCATTTTCAAGGCGCATTTACTTTAAAACTAACAGTTCCTTAAAAGGCCAGGCTTTTTAAAAGTGTCAGCTACATGCTCCACATTTTTCAGAAAACTGAAAATCTCTCCGTATCTAGAGCCATAAATAATCTATATATAGTCTTTTGCTAACTCATAGAAAACCTGTCACATGATGATAGACGCACTCCATCTTAAGGAAAGAAGCTGCAGCACGCCTGACTGAGAAAGCAATGGAGTTACGTATTTCAAGACAGAGAACTATATCTGGAGATCGTAGGAGTAGAACAAAAATCATCATTAAAATTATCATTACATTCTTTAGGGTCAAGTTCGTTCACAAATAGCTGTATACTGCTGGGCTGGTTATTACTTTAAAACACTGTATATAATCAACCTCCAGATTCATTGCTGTTTAAAGACAACCTCACCATTTCTGGTCAATTTATGCCCCATGTTTTCACCATTTTTGGTCAGTTTTTTCCCCCATGGAATTTCTAATGTCAAAATTCAAACCTAAATTGATAGATTGATATTTCGCCTCAATAAAGTCAAAGCGTTCAGTATAAGCTTTGCATACAAGCAGGAAAATTGAGTCTAATGTGAGACTGAGAGAAAGGGGCGGGGCTTCCAAAGACTCCGGTTATATGGAAGCATTCAAAACACCTACATGTCATTCCAGTCATTCCATATTGACATGGTGATTGGCTCTTCAACCATGCAATGAAATATTTTTCTCAGTAACTTCTCAGTAAAAAAAAAAAAGTAAAACTTGGGTTTGAAGAATGCAATCTACCTGCAGCACCATGCATCATGGACATTTCTGAACTGATTACGGGACACATATCCAACGTCTTGATCGATGCTTGTGCGAGGAAATCGTGTACCGTAGCAAGGTTTTAGACATCTTTAGTCACACTGACTGCATTTGTTATACTGGCAGCTTACCCAACATGGATAAAAAAAAGCACATCATGCTGGTGAAATATATTTAGTTTTGCTTTAGTAAAGTTGAGGCCTCAAATTCTATTAAAAGCAAGCAAAAAAAAATTGCCAACCTAATTTTTTTCCCCTATAATTCAGACACACTGACATGCAACAGATTTTTCCCAGATCCTTAAGGTGACCCACTTCTTTGTCACACTCTCAGCATGTCTGTCCCTCTCTCCACCCAGGTATATTTCTTTAGTCATGCATGGTTAATGCAGCGGAAAGAGCAACAGATGGAGCCTGTGAGGATAAATAAAACCCGAGAGTGCCGCCACTTGGTGCTTGCTCCAGCCATTCCCATGTTACAGAGCTCACTAGAAGTGCATACTGCTCCCTCCAGCACCAAAGGCACTATGATTAGACAGACCTCTGGTTTTTTGAGCAAACAGCTGGAGACTTACAAACTCAAGGCGAGGGAGTTGCTGGACGTGGTTTGCTCGATGTGCTAATGTGTTGACAAAGTCATCCGCATGAGCGCAAACAAGAATACAGAGTCAAGAATAATTACTGATTACTGGGACCAATAATGACTAGGCAACTCTGAGGGAATGATTGCATGGGTGTGTTCAGTCTCCAGCTCTGTCTGTCTCATGCATGCACAAACCTCCTTCCTGTGGCAGAACGCTTCCTGAGAGCTGATCCATGCTGGGTAAATAGACAGTGCTCATGTGAATGATAAGAGAGATGCATTACTCCTGCACCAGCAGCTCTGGGACATCAGTCTCAAGCGATTCGGGAACAGTACAGCTAGTTCAGGCCATCAAAGCCCTTCCCACTTAGCAAACATCCTGATTTCAGCAGTGCCTTAGATATGGGTCATTAGCTAATTATCAACCAACTTCAAATAACCATCAAGGTGCATGGTCCAGGGTGGACTCCTGCCTCATACCCAGTGTTCCCAGTATAGGCTTTGGATGCCAGGTTACCGAGGAAGCACTGAGGAACTTAATGTTGAGTTTAGTGGTGATTTATCAAGATTACTGGCTCAGCTGGGTCTGGGTCTAACACGACAATCTGGTGTTACACCCACAGAGCTTTAGAGTAAACAGTGGCGATTTCCTGTAACCTGTAAGCCATCATGTAATCATCATCCTCCACATCTCGCTAATTTTTCCATGGAGAACCAGAGATATGAGGATGCTTTTTTCTCAAAGAGCATTTTACCAATGCACAATGCAACAAATCTTTTAGTTCCAAAAAAAACCTGGAGTTCATTAGCACAGGGTCTAGTTCTGTATATGAAACTTGTTTAAGATTGAAATGAAGAGAAACTGAGATATTTTGGACAGGGAATAGCACAGAAACACACATTCACAGCCAGTGAAAATGAGAGAGAGAGAGAGAGAATTTTTTTTGTTTGTGTTGTCAAAAATAACTGTTTTATGTTTCTCAACTTACACAAAGGCTCATATTTCTTAAAAAAAGTACTAAAATGACTTGCGGCGTAATAGGAGCAGAAACTGAAATGTTTCCCTTCTTTTGATCACGCTGATATAAAGATGTTTAGAGGTTTCTGTGCAATGTATATTCAAGTTTTTTAGCAGTGACCTGAAATAACTTTTTGTATGATCAGTGACAAAGATCATGTTGGGAATATAAATATTTGAATATGATGTAAGTCGATCAAACAGATAAAACAATCCAAAGCACTTGTGTACATCTCGCTTGCTTTTCTCAGTGCAGGGTTGATGTTTAACTGTTGTTACTGCTTCTAGCTCAAGCTGGTGGAAATCAATTACATCTGAAACCCGTAATATGAACTGATAGATGATTAGTCAGTTCTTTGTGAACGTGCAACTCTCATTGCAAAAATCCTTCCACAGCTTATGTTGAAGCTCAACAGTTTTCCATCTTTGCCATCAGTCTCAACATTAGTACACATCAGTGTCACAAGCCAAAAGGTTGCAGCTTGTTTCTTATCAGCTTCTGAGACAGGACTGCATTCCGGGACTGAACCAAAAAACAATTACGTGCAGAAGTCCACTGAAATCGGATCACTCCCTTAGAAACTTAGATAGATTTATCAGCCCTGGAAATCTTGGATCTTTCAATCTTAGCCTGAAAATCAGGGCTACTAACAATAGGCTATGATTGCACTGGTCTTTTCTTTCCTGTGCGATTTGTTCTAACTCAATAAAGCCGAACGTCACGTGTCCCACAGTTTACTGACTATGAATAATAACAACAAAAACAGAGATCTCTGAAGTTCTATTATCTTGTCTAAACAAAAACAGCTCCATCAACGCTTGACAAGAAGTTAGTCATTAATGAGATTAAATGATTACACGCAGAACTTCCTGTTTTTTTTTCCATATTTGGCTTCCTTCTGCTCTGTAAGGCCTGCAGAGGGAGACAAGGAGAGGGAGCAACCTCCCAGAAGTTATGCAACCCCTCTTCATCAATATTCAACAGTGCTATTCTGGGGTGGAGGACGACGCTGTGTGTGTGTGTGTGTGTGTGAGATAGACAACATGAGATAATGAAAGAGAGCGTAACAATTAAAAGAGAAAGTACATGTATGGCATAGTGTGTGTGTGTGTGTGTGTGTTTTGTGTGTGTGCGTATAATGTAACGTACAGTATAATGTTTTTGGCTTGGTAACAAAAACTACAGACACAAAATACTGCAAGAAAGTGTGACAAAGTCTACATGAAGCCTTATGAACTACATGACACTGTGATATTAATGTCAGAAAGAAGATCGCCCACCTATTCAAAAACAAGGAAGTAAATCCTCACCAGCCTCAGGGTCCATCTTCAGGTCTGGTCAGACTGAACAAGCAGGACTAGACAAAATGAACAACGCTTTCAATACGTGCAACCAGAGTAAGGAGCGTACGATGCTGGAGGTGCTGCTGGAGTTACTGTTACAGCAACATGAGACTAGGAAGCAGAGGCATTCAAAGCGTCTCCAGGTTATGCCTCACCTCTGGCTCTCTGTGTGGTTAAACCCAAACACACACATGGCCAGCACAGTGTCTCGCCAATGCTTGCTTAATTATTAACCTCGTGCGTAGACTAGTTCAAAAAATGCTGGCTGGAGGGATGTGGGTGTGACGGCATCGTCTCTGGCCGCGTCACCATTTCTTAGCGCTCCTCGTAGACAGGAAACGCTCTCGCAAAGATGAGAAATATAATAAACATGAGTCAGTGCTTATTTTTAACACATGCAACTCCATGCGAGAGTTTCTCAGATGAACAATCACCTTTAGGACTTCTGCAATTTCAGGTGCCATAAATCAGGTTTAGGCATCCTTTCATGGAGGCAGTAAATCTCCTGTAATGGGTTTTACTGAAGAAAATCCCCTCTCCACCCCTCAGATTCTTTAAAAGCCCATGTCAAAGGTCATCAACGAAGAGTTCCTGCCTGTAGGCTGACCTCCTCGTCTGCTGAGGGTCAGCTAAAACGGAGAGACCTCATAAAAAGCAGACTGTTTTATCAGACGTCACGCCGAACCTGCACAGACCCGTTAGGAAAAATCTCCACCCTGCGCCTGAGGAGCTCTACACAGCTGGAGGGCAAAACCGAAAACAGAATCCAGTGCGAAAAAAACAACAAAAAAACACAGTTTCACATTCTTCACACGCCGAGGCAACTCATGGAGTACACCTGGAGTCTCGTATGACACGTTCAGCACTGATATTTGCTTGTGGACACACCACTGCTGCTCATTTCCTGCAGAAGGTGAAGGCCGTCATAATTCTGTTCTAAACTCTGTTCAGTCTTTAAGCCAGCTGAATCACCACAGCACATACAGCATTAACACAGAAAACTCCTTTACTGATCCTGTCCACTACACCCTTCAAACCACAACCCCGTTAACAACCCCTGTAATCGTTTCAGATATGAGTGGAGCATGAAACTACTCCAGAACTGGGCTAGGAAATACTAAACTAGTGCATTCAGCAGCACGAGAGCTCACTCGTCGCTGTACACCTGCGAAACCTGTTCTGCTCGAGAGAGATGATAGACGAATCAAAAACAAGCCAGAGGACTTGCATAAGAGTGGAACATTTACATGTATGATAATCAAACAGACCCATATTGTGGTTTTTCCACGCAGCGTTCTATTCAGCTGTGTGTTTTTAAATAGGATGATATTAAATGACATAATGCAGTCTATTAAGCAAGTATTAAATAAATACCATTACTAATTATTATTATTATTTTTTTGGAAAACAGATTTGGTACAATGTTTGCTCTTAGTCTAAGCAATATAGAATAACAACATATGTTTATTTTTATTTAGATGTCAAATGTATGTGGTTTTTAGTAATAATAATAATAATAATAATAATAATAATAATAATACATGCTAATACATGCTATGTAAATAAAAATAATTTAACGTGAAAGCAGCTCTCTAAGGGTCCCCTATTTCTATAATATATAAGGGGATATTTTGCCCTTACCAAGATATAAAAACATGTCTACACACATCAACACACCTCTATACACATCCTCAAACCTTTGACCTGACTGGAACCCCAGTGTTCACTCACCTTAAAGGCGAACTTGCGGCTGATGTTGTCTGAAGACAGGATTGGTCCGATCTTAAAGCTGAGAAGAGGAAGGCTGCCCAAGACAACTTCTTCTTTCTCGTCTGGATGGCAGAAAGAAAAAAAAATTACCCACAAGAGAATAGGCTCGCAAGGACACTCCACGTATTGCAGCAAAAAAGCAAAAAATCCAATTCAACCCACAGCAAAACAAGTAGCGCTGTTAATACACAACACACGTCTGAGTCACAGTCACTTTCCGCTCGGAGTCTCTCTGAGCTGCTGCAGCAGTCTAGTGCAGTGAGAATGGAAAAGTAAACTCCAGAGCGACTGCAGGTGAATCTCAATATAGATATCCATTTTAGTCCAGCAGTCCAGCGTTGACAAGGTGCATGCTTTCCCAGAGCAACAGCATGGAGTGACGGAGACGAGAGAGAAAAAAAGAGCAGGGAGGCGGAGAGAGAGAGAGAGAGAGAGAGAGAGAGAGAGAAAGAGAGATAGAGGAGAGGAACGACCGGGTGAAGCACTTGGGTTATCTAAATAATGCAGTGCTGTGTTAATTTTTAAACGTGGGAGCGAGCGAGGTAGGCAGGCAGAAGGATTCAGATTCAATGCTCTCATATGTTTGTCCTCTCTTCCTCTCCTGGGCTGAGTGCTATTGCTGCTGCTGTCGTGGAAATGGATGCCCTTCTGAGAGCGTGTGAGGGAGAGCGCTTGTGTGTGTGTGTGTGTTAGAGATTGAGAGAGAGAGAGAGAGAGAGAGAGGACTGGTTGGGGGGTGTTCTGTGCAGTGTGTGTATCTGTGTGCGTGTGTGCGTGTGTATATGTGTGTGAGAGAGAGAGAGTGACTCAGTATGACAGGAATTCTGTTTTACTGTACCTGTTTCAGTCAGTACAATGCAAGAGCTCGGTCACACACAGGTGAGTGTAAACAAAAAGCCCCAGGACACACACACACACACACTCCAATAAGCCTGCATGTATCTTTTATTTAAATGATTGTTTAAAAAAGAAAAAAAACAGAAATACCTGTTCTATAACTGTGGTTTAGGAAAATTTCTTTACTGTATGCAACACACCCTTTCTTGCATGAATAAACCCCAGGGACTGCTGGGTGATGGGTGACGTGACGTCAAATGTTTTCAAAACAGATTCAATTAAATGAAAAAAGGAAGATGGAGGATCAAATGACAAATTCAAAATATTCAAATTCTTACATTCAGTTCATATCATAACATAATATAATGCACAATGTAATACTTAATAAAAAAATAAATAAAGAGGTTTTAAGAATCTGCCCCCCCACACAAACACACACACAAACATACACACACACATACACACACACAAACATGCACACACACACACACACACACACACACACACACACCAGTCCACCAACCTGTTAAACCACAAACTAATTTAAATGTGTATTCTTGAACTTCGACATAACCCATATTGTCTCACCTTTAACAAAAGGGCAAACAAATTACAGGAATGAAAAACAATAGCTATAAAAACAGAAGACAAATGCTGAAAACCTCAGGCACGAAAGCCTGCTCTTTAAGAAAATAATCAGATGATAGATAAGAGCAAGCTGTCAGGAGAAAAAGAAAGAAAGAAAGAAAAGAAAGAAAGAAAGAAAGAAAGAAAGAAAGAAAGAAAGAAAGAAAGAAAAGAAAGAAAGAAAGAAAGAAAGAAAAGAAAGAAAGAAAGAAAGAAAGAAAGAAAGAAAGAAAGAAAGAAAGAAAGAAAGAAAGAAAGAACACACCCACAGAGACTCCAGGGTTCTTTCAGACACGTAGCTTTACACCTTTACACACTCCTTCAGTGTCACGCGCAGTCCACACACACCTGTTACTTATACACACGGATACACACGTGAAATAGCGTGTCAAAGTGCCATCCATCCATCACTGGAATGACGGTGAAAAGGTAGAAATTCTCTTCGAACCTGTTTTTTTCAGGCTGTAATATATAGCGTGCTTTATCCTAATCCTATTTTTGGCCAAAAGGAGAAACTGGTGCTGAATTTTTACCTCAGAGCAGATTTCTGTTTTCTCTCCTAACGGCTCCTAATGAGTACAAATGTCTTTGCTTGCTTGACTTCATTGTCGAATATCAAGGTTATATTAATAACTCAAACAAATTTAAAATAGAGGTTGGTGGTGAGCATGTTTGCCTGATCACCTCCGGAGTTGGGGGATTGATTCCTCCACCCTGTGTGCAGGGATTTGCATGTTCTTTCTGTGCTTCAGGGGTTTCCTCTGTGTACTCCGGTTTCCTCCTTAGTCCAAAGACATTGCCTTTTATTCTGACCTTCTAAATCTTCTGTGTGTGTCAGTGTGTGTGATTGTCCCCTACAATAAGTAGGCACCCCATCCAGGGTGTCCCCCGCCTTGTACCCCGCATCCACTAGGATAGACTCCAGGTTCCCTGCAACCCTGTTTAGGTTAAGTGGAACAGAAAACGTATAGACGGACGAACATAGAGCTACAAATAATATAAAATGTTTGTCGTCATGGTCAGTATGTTAAAAAAATGCATTTGTGTAACTCAGCTATTTGCAAAGCTTTGGTTTTAGAGATTTTATTCAGTGTTACTAAAGGGATGAGCTGCCTTATGTGTGAAAACACACACACACACACACACACACACACACACAAATAGTTGTATTGCTCTTTTCCTTTCTCTCTCCTCCTTCATGCAGCTATGATCTCTACAGCAATGGCCACAATCACAGCGATCTACACTTCTAATCTATCTGAATCATTCTGTTGCAAATTAACAAATGCCTCTCTCTCTCTCTCTGTTCTCTACTGTAGCTGGCAGACAGCTGTGACGACCAAAAAGACCCATTTTTCACTAACACCCCCTTGCTGAAATGACAACCGAGGCATTTAACTGCTCCGTCACACATTCCCCTTCCCTCTTTTCCACAGCACAGCCGGGGAATCGGGGCAATAAGGCAACGCTGGGGCATATCCAGGAAATTAAAGCACACTGAAGGAGACGGCATGGACAGCAGCCAGCCTGTGTGTTTAGCTGATTGTTATTTGAGCAAAGCATAAATGACCAGTGGTGTCCCAAGAAGTCATTGACTTAGGGAAGAAAAGAAACTTCAGCCTCCTGGAGCGAGCTTCCGATGCCATTCAGCAGAATTCTGTAATTCATTTATATAATTAAATAACTGGCTTAAGGCACAAATCAGTTGAACCAAAGGACATAATAATAATAATAAAAAAAAAAGTCCATTCACCATCTACTTTCCACTAAAAAGTACAGTGTCTGCTCTGTATGTCCACTATCGCAGACACGGAGTGTCATTTCTAAATGCTTTTAACTCTAAAAGACGAAAAACAGAATCAGTGATCCGGGACTAATCGCAGCAGGAGAGCAGAGAGGAGGTGAAGAATAGAATAATTAGCCAGAGAAAGACTCAGGCAAAGTCAACAGGTTTGAATCATGCCATCAACACAGGCCTCGCTGGACACCCACACATAATTATAAGTCTGCTTAGCTGAATCATATAAAAAAAAAACATGGACTGAAGGAGCGAGCCCTGATCGAGCAAAGGACCATCAGTGAAGCCATTAGTGGCCTGTGACTACTTTATAACATTGGATTAAACGGCTGTGTGATAAAAAAGTATGAACAGGAAGGTTGGAATCCTGCCGAGTTAATTAACAATACTGCACATGTGACTAGAGAATTATTGGCACGGTTTCTTCATGAAAATGAATGTCTAAAATGAATAACTTGACAACCCCGAGAATGTGCTATACTGAAACTGTGATCTTCCTCACCATCTTTTCAGCTGTTCCCAGTTATTAAATATGACGCTGATGAAACAGGAAATGGTCAAGGGTTACAAATACTGTTATTTTCTGTTCTATAAGTGTGATCATCTGGTTGCGTTTATTTTAGAAGATTGCTAGGAATGCCAACATTTGTGTGCCAACATTCCTCTAACTGTTACAAAGGATACAATCCTTTTAGTCCTGCTCATGGGGCGTCAATCATTCTGAAATGAAGCGTGTGGGATATAAACACAGTTTTCTCCAGTCAGATCAAACACACAGACGCTTCAGTAAACACACATTTACATTTGCATGCTTCTTGTGACTTTTGTCTGGTGATCACCTACAGCTCAGCTCTGTTACAGCCTGCAATTGCAAATGAATTTCCATCGACCTTCTCAGTACAGATTCAGGAACATCATCCTAAACTAGTCAAATATTAGCATTATTATTCAAATATGTACAATAATAATGTACATATTTCTTATAACAGCTTTTTATTCCTGAACTCTTCACAGGTAGAACAAATGAAACCCAGACATTATTTATAGGCTGGTTTTGAGTTCACGATAATAAATTATCATACACTGGATAATGGTGGGTTATAATCTTCACCACCGCCACCATTAACAAAATTAAATAAATAAAATAAAAGTTTTAAAAGACCAGGAACCCCAGGGATTTGATTTACAGATCCTGGGGGGTTCCTCAGACCACACTTTAAAAACCACTGACCTATAGCAGTGAACAGAGCATTCAGAAATACATGCCTCTTGGCCTTCTAGATGCTACACCCGCTCTAAATGACTAAATGAATGGGAAACTTCCCGGATTCTCTATGAATTCAAAGCGTGTCTTAAAACCCTAAAAAATCCTGCTACACTGGGAAGCATTTGAACACATGAACTAATGAGATATCTATATATAGATATAGTTCCTATCAGTGCCAACATGCTTGTGATATTTCACAATGTAACTGGTTTATGTTAATACTATATGAACTGATCACGCTAACTCTACATCATTCAATCATTTTCAATCTAGTTATTAGTAATTCAATATTATCATACATACTGTACGTATATATACACTATATTGCCAAAAGTATTCGCTCACCCATCCAAATAATCAGAATCAGGTGTTCCAATCACTTCCATGGCCACAGGTGTATAAAATCAAGCACCTAGGCATGCAGACTGTTTTTACAAACATTTGTGAAAGAATGGGTCGCTCTCAGGAGCTCAGTGAATTCCAGCGTGGAACTGTGATAGGATGCCACCTGTGCAACAAATCCAGTCGTGAAATTTCCTCGCTCCTAAATATTCCACAGTCAACTGTCAGCTGTATTATAAGAACGTGGAAGTGTTTGGGAACGACAGCAACTAAGCCACGAAGTGGTAGGCCACGTAAACTGACGGAGCGGGGTCAGCGGATGCTGAGACGCATAGTGCGAAGAGGTCGCCAATTTTCTGCAGAGTCAATCGCTACAGACCTCCAAACTTCATGTGGCCTTCAGATTAGCTCAAGAACAGTGCGCGGAGAGCTTCATGGAATGGGTTTCCATGGCCGAGCAGCTGCATCCAAGCCATACATCACCAAGTGCAATGCAAAGTGTCGGATGCAGCGGTGTAAAGCACGCCGCCACTGGACTCTAGAGCAGTGGAGACGCGTTCTCTGGAGTGACGAATCGCGCTTCTCCATCTGGCAATCTGATGGACGAGTCTGGGTTTGGCGGTTGCCAGGAGAACGGTACTTGTCTGACTGCATTGTGCCAAGTGTAAAGTTTGGTGGAGGGGGGATTGTGGTGTGGGGTTGTTTTTCAGGAGCTGGGCTTGGCCCCTTAGTTCCAGTGAAAGGAACTCTGAATGCTTCAGCATACCAAGACATTTTGGACAATTCCATGCTCCCAACTTTGTGGGAACAGATTGGAGCTGACCCCTTCCTCTTCCAACATGACTGTGCACCAGTGCACAAAGCAAGGTCCATAAAGACATGGATGACAGAGTCTGGTGTGGATGAACTTGACTGGCCTGCACAGAGTCCTGACCTCAACCCGATAGAACACCTTTGGGATGAATTAGAGTGGAGACTGAGAGCCAGGCCTTCTCGTCCAACATCAGTGTGTGACCTCACAAATGCGCTTCTGGAAGAATGGTCAAAAATTCCCATAAACACACTCCTAAACCTTGTGGACAGCCTTCCCAGAAGAGTTGAAGCTGTTATAGCTGCAAAGTGACCGACGTCATATTGAACCCTATGGATTAGGAATGGGATGTCACTTAATTTCATATGCGAGTCAAGGCAGGTGAGCAAATACTTTTGGCAATATAGTGTATTTCTTTTTTGGTGTAGTCTACCAAATTTAACAAAACACAGTGTATATGTTTTTTTTAGTCACATTATTAATAATTCCTGTTATATGAAATTAAAAAATAACTAGTCTGATTGACTCTCAGGCTAGTTTTAGAAATGTTTGCATGAAGTGTTAGTATCAGCAGCAGTGCATTTTGCTCAAGACAGACAGGTCTCAGGATCATTCCTGAGAATCCCACAGTGAGCATACATCTCACTGCTTTACCCAGCAAAGATTTCCTGTGGTTTGGTTTAAGCAAATGATCGGCAGTGCAGGTATAAACATAACGTGCCATATAGATCCCCTATATCCGTACGTGTGGCAGGAGCAAAAGCAGCTTTGTAGTACAGCATGTAAAAATCCAGGATCAAATGCGTGGGATTCTTTCCCTTTGGGGAATGGCAGTGTATGAGCTCAAACAATCAGCAGTGGGTGGAGAAACACAGGTATTCCCACACGTTAGAGCGGGTTTAGCCAGCTCCGAGGTCGAGAGAGAAGAAAGTGTGAGGTCAGATGAAAGTGAAGGAGGATTCTGAAAGCTTTTGCCTTGTGATACCACCATTACCACATCAGTAGTGATTTATAAAGAGGGTAGGTCTATTCTGGACAAAAGGTTCTTTGAGTCACTGTTTATAAATGGATGACTGGATATAAAAACTGTGAGCAGTTTTACTTTTATTGAAAATGGAGGAACAACAGATCACTGTTCTGAATATGAGAATCAGACTGGAGGGACTGGAGCAAAAAAACCCGATGCAGCCTGATCTGCTGTCAGTCCTGAGGGGGTAACGAGTCACAGGGGACGCCTCTCTTTACCTCAGTGGAAGATTAGAAAAACTCCCTGGTCTGATGAAATGTGATTTCTGCTGTGACCGGAGGGGGTCAGATTAATCAAACAACCCAACCTGACTTGTGTCCACAGTTCAGGCTGGTAGTGGCGTAATTTCCCCATAATTCCATTCAAGGATCTAAGTATCGTTCACTATCAATATCAATATTCACTCACACACACAGTGTACATAGTTATAGTCCCTAATAACTAATACACCTTAACATCTGCTAGAATATTTTTTCCACCTTTTTTGTTCAACAGGATTTTCCTCTTCATCACCAGAAGGCTGAAATTGACAGAATCATACACTCCGAAACCATCTGCACCGACATCTCTGAACACTAGCGTCCACAGCAATTTATTTGATAAAAATGATGAGCAGGAAAGCGTTGGAGAGGTAGAGCAGATGCAGTTAGAGCAGTGTTACACTGCCGAGGATTGTAGTTAACTCAGAGAAATACATGAGAGAAAGAGAATGAACGATTGGAAAGCCTGGCTCACACCGACAAGCCTCCAGCTGATCCCACAGCACCCCAACCTGCATGCCAGCTTTTCAGCCTACACTTCCTCTTCAGGCCCACTCATTCACTGAGTGCACCATTAGCTCCTGCTTTAAAATATTTCACTGAAAAGACAATAATATGAATCACTGAGGCAGATTTAAACGTGTGGGCTGAAGGCAGAAAGCAAACTGCAAATGAGCTGCATTGTAGCTCGGAAACACATGCTAGGGCTTAGCATCCTGGCCACTAGGGGGCATTCAATAAGAACAGCATTAGAACATCTTCACAATAACCAATAACAAAAAAAAAAACAAAAAAAAAACTTCACTCTAAAAACATTTCAATCAACAATTTTAATATCACAGCACACATTTTCTTTCAAGAGCTGTGTACCATCATGTTGTTGTATTAGAGGTGTTTTATCAACACACAGAGTTGTCTCTCTCATTAACCTAAATGACTGTGATGATGAATGACTCGTCATGTCATGTTGTAATCATATGTTTAGAGCTCTATGGATCCTACGTTACATATCATAATAAATGAATCTGCAGCCACTGAACACTGGATTTGTCATGCCCATGAGTGAAATAACTGTGATCGGTGTAAGACTCGGGGAGGAGCTAGCTGACATCTGTCCTCTGAGGCTGTGCTGTTCGCATGACCTTCACGGTTGGGTCAAAATGAGAAGCGCTCCTCACACACCACACACACACACACATGCACAGAAATAACCCCTCACCCCCCTACACACACACACCAACCATTTTCCAGATGTGTGTCTGCAGACATCCTCATAAAACACACGTTTGACCAGCCATGAAATTAACCGTGAACGTGACTAAGTAATGACCGCTTTAACGTGCCCTTTCATCTCTTTTACACAAGGAGGTATTTCAGCTATCTAAATAATCTCTAGTATCATGGAACTAGTCTGAGGTTATATAATAATATAAAACATATACAGTTCATTAATGTATTACTCAGCAAAAAAACCAAACACCTAAGGACATCAATGCATAAGAGAGTTCTGGGATCACTTGCTAAAAAAAATACAAATCTAACACTAAATTGACCATGAAGAATGGTGTCCTCTCATCAGTCTAGAAAGAAATAAGGATTTGTAAAAACAAACAGTTCTACCCAATTTACAAGATAAGCCCAATTTGTAATAGACAAACAAACTCAATACAAAACCAATTGCTTTTCGATTGTGTCATGGTTTTCAGCAGCATGTTAGGCAAGAATTTGGACGGATCACTCGTGAATCACACTGTCTGGTGTGTTTTATGTAAGATCTGCAGAACAGACAGGATCAGAGGACACTACATTCAAATGAATAAAAAAAAAAAAAAGGTTTGTTCAGTTGTAGGTAAAAGGCATTTGGATAAGCAAATTTTGAAGGTGTGGTCACTGGCAGATAGAAAGATATTAACATAACCCATACACACAAAAATGTCTTCTTAACCAACCTTTATAGTAGAAAAGACATCGATCTGTGAGCACGAACCAGCGCTTGTTCCACTGCTTCACACCAGTGCTGGCCTGCAATAAGAACATCATACTCATTATAATCATTCGAATCAAACTGCAGCTAATCATCGTTATGTTTAGTGACAGATGGTTGTGATATGAGACAGGAGGACTAAAATCTCTCAATAGATTAGCTATAAAACTGTTAGGGTTGAGGAATGCATTATATCGAGATGTCTTATTGATGGCATAATAAAAACGATTACACACACACTCACACACACACACACACATATGCTTGCACCTAAAGACAGACAGGCAGCTGCATTAATAATTGAAACAGGTTGAATGTGTTTTGCTAGTCTGTAATGCTTTCATGGCTTCATGGCAGGTCTCCAAAATTTTACAATTTACTTTTAATGAAAAATGCCATTTGTATAGAACCTGAGACTTCACAATATGTCTTCTGTTAGTTCCTCCTCCAAATGAATTTTAGCGAAAAAAGAAAAACTGAATAAATATTCCAGTCTGCTGGCATGTATTATGCTTGTAACTGCAACTGTATTATTTTCCAGTATTGTAAGAATTTACTGTATTTTACTCGATTACATAAAGCGTGCTGAAAAAATATCAGCGTGAATGTGCAGGTAATCTAGGGGATGTGTAATCACCTGGCACAGATCTGATATAAATGATAGCCTGCTAGAATCTCTAGTCTGGGATAGAAATAAATCACCCATGCCCGCTGCTATTGCTGTTATCTTGATTCCAGAACATTTTAAAATAAGTTCATATTTAATAACATATTTTATATATATATATATATCTCAGTGGCGGACCATCAGGGCCAGCAAGGCCTTCTCTGCTGGTCTAAACAGCAGATCTGAATCATTGACTTAATATTTAATATATTTTTTCATGAATGTGTAATAAATTATTCCCAATAGTCTATTCTCTACATTTCATAGCTTTTCTCTTGGTTGCGCTGCTTCCAGTAGTGTATATTTATGATAAGAGTATTTATCCAATCATATTTCAGCTAGTGGCTGACATCATGTGTTGCCCGGCCTTAGTCAGAGGCAGCAAACCGCACAAAGTAAATAAAATATATATATTTTAACTCACAATGGCTGACAGAGGAGAAGAAATCGATTTGGTCGCGGACATCCTTACAAATGCATTTTGAAGGCAGACTTTTCAAGAAAATCCTTTTGATTCTTCAAAATAGTTGGTAAGCGTTTTCAAGAACCATTTATGCTTTTGGGTTTTCTTTTTTCTTTATTCATGTTCACTACAAGATCCTGTGACACAACGCACTGTTATACAGTGTTTCTATGTTCTCTGCTTCTCATTTTGGATGCTGGGTCCTCCGGAGATTGCAGTTTGCTGCATACGGCATCAAGAATGTCTTTTTTGAGAAAAGTAACCATAATAAAATGGACTATTCCTTGTGAGGTGTGAAATACTGTAGACTAATTGTTTTTTACTTTTTTATTTAACGGTTGATTAGTATCTATTGCCGTGGCATCATAATGATGCTATAGAGGTGGATTAATTCAGGAAGGACACCAGTGAAGGCCTAGGTGTGAAATGCACGGCCCACCACTGATATCTATATATATATCTATATATATATCTATATATCTATATATATATATATATATATATATATATATATATATATATATATGCTGACTTTTTAGCTTTGACAGATAGTACCTGACTGTGTTACACATTGAGGACGGTAATCTCTGTAATAAACAGCTTCAGCTCTGTACAATAATCTGGTATTTCAGAAAGACTGCATCTATAGGGCATCAGCACAATAATGTCAAATAGAAGAAAGATGTCCTGGGTTTTGTAGAAGCCCTTGCTCAAGGCAATTTAGTATCTTAACCTTCCCATCAGTAGCACAGGACCTTAAGGACAGCGCACCACTGCTCTCTGTGCGCTGTATTCTTTCTGCACTCTCAGATGAATAAACCTGATATCATTTCCCGTTGCAAAATGTGATGTAAGAGTGAAAACAGGACAGCAGTAATAATTTGATTAAACAGCCGTCTCTTTAAAATATGGTCATGAGTTCAAATCCCGATGATGGCAAAGCCATATGTGGCTAGTTTCCAACAGAACAAAATTGGCTGTGGTGGAGTGGAAGGGATGGTCTAACTCACTCTCTCCTGTAACTCACACTAGTCACAGGCATGTGGAAGAGGGCAGATAGCTCTGTTCTCAGGATGTGTTCTGCTGTCCTGTCCTGTGATGCAGCATGAACAGCCGTTAGAAAAGATGGCTTCACGTTGTATCTCAGAGCTTTCAATGACTCTGGATGAACTACTGTATGACAAATGCAGCTGCCCAAATTAGGAAGAAAATCTTGGGAAGAAAGAAGTTCTTGTGTTCTTTTATATAATCTGTTATAATCTGATATAATATAATCTGATTCTAGTCATTTTGAACCGTCAGTCATAAAGTGAAATAAAGATTTGAGTCACATGACACTTAATAATTAATAATGACACTTAAAAGTTTGCCATCAAGAAGGCCGCTAAGCAAGGATGTGTGTTAGTTCTAGACGTAGAAAAATGATAGTATGTGCAGGTACAGATATTATAACAATATCTCAATGCATCATCGCTCACACACTTTACCTGTTTATGGAGCCAGCCTTGCTTAGTCACTTCAGCCTTTGGGTTACGGCGCATGGAGTTGGAGCGCTTCCCAAACGTGGCAGCTCTCTTCGGCGTCCGTGAAACCAGCTACATAGAAGCACAGGAGAATATTTCTGCTTTGTTGAACACCTGACACAAACATAACACCTACACAATGCGGGTGATGGATGATGATAATCCTGGGCTGTCGTGATACAATCAATTAGGCGATGATAATTTAATCAGGGTTTCTGATCAGATTGTTTTCTTGATTTTTTCCTTCTCACGCACATGACTCAACTTACACAAATATTACTTAGTAAGTCAAATAAAATGCAGGGATTTTTTTTATGCATGTAATAATATTATATATTATGTCACTGGCATCTCAGCATACGACCAGGACTGGGAACAATATAATATAATTTCATTTTTACTTTATTAGGAAATAAAACTTTTACATTTATGTTATTTGGCAGATGCACATATCCAGAGTGACTTTGAGAAGTACTAGGTAGTCTCACATCACACATCTAATTTGTTTTATTCCTCTTATACCATTGCCATTTATGTCATAATAATAAACTCTTTAACCACTTATAATAACATTTAATGTGGATTGTCCGTGACTAAAATTAGTTCTGGAGATCACTTATAGTATAACAGCTAATATAAACACCAGCCTCACCAGTCTAATAAAGCTAATTAAAAATCACCCAGCAGGTTGCCATGTTTCTGAAAAACCAAGGACCAAAACCTCCTCTGTCCTGAAAACTTTCCCTCAGCAGGAAACTTACTGACTGTTACAAAGCGCTTACATCTGAGATTCCTTCCATCTACTTACACAATGTCACCATATCAACAATTACACATTGGTCTTTGTTAAATAACAGCACATTTTTAATCCATTTATTGTTAAGCTTAGATTATGAGCAACATCCGGCATACACAAGTCCCTGTGAATGAGCTGTTACTATAGAAACAGTATTGCATTAGAACAAGCACATTAATATAAACCTGTGATATGAATTACAGCCGAAATGAGTGTCAGAGTTGCTGTTAGGGAAAATAAATCCATGAATCTTTTCAACTTAATCTTGGATTATAAACCTTCAGTGAATATTTGGTCCTATAATATAGCAGCAGCCAAATATTTGAACAAGCCTTCTAAGGCTTTGGGTTATTTTTATGTTATTTGGAATGAAAACACATCACAACTATTTTTTTTTAGATATCTTTATATTTTAGATTTCTTATAGCAGCCTTGAGAATTCAATTCAATTCAATTTTAACACTTTTAACAATGAACACTGTCTCAAGGCAGCTTTACATAAAAATAAAAATGACAAAGTTTAACATTAAAATATATATTTATCCCTAATGAGCAAGGAAAAACTTCCTGAGACGACATGAGGAAGAAACCTTGAGAGGAACCAGACTCCAAAGGGAAGCCATCCTCATCTGGGTGACACCGGAGAGAGCGATTATAAATACTGTCCTTTTTACAACTGTATATAGTCGGTGGAATTGTGTAGCTAGTGTAGCTATCTTCCTCTGAACCACTCAATGTGTTAGAGCCACCTGAAATACTTAAACTTGGCTTATTGGATGTTATAAAAAAATATAACATTTTTTGCTCAATTTACAAATTCAAATAAAGCCATGGTACAGTACTAGTGTGATTGTTTATATTGGTGAAAGAAAATACAGGATACAGTGGAATATTTATAACCATTCTAAATATATATCTAAATATATATCACTGTATCTATCTTCCTAGCTGCAGCTTCTTCTCCTGTTTTGTTTTTTACAGCGTACTGACCTGTGAGTGATTCTGGGCCTCTGAGGTTGAATGGGATGCCATGCTGAGGTTATTGGCATTGCTGTTTGCCTCAACGGTGCTGTTCGCGGGCCCTCTGCTCCCCGTCTTGCCATTCATGTCTGAATCCGAGCTCCTGCACAAACACAGGTACAAACAGTGAGCCATGACCTTTCCGCAGAGATCGTTCTCAAACTGATACACAGAGTGTGTGCACTGCAAAAGAGGACGACCCCAAAAAAAAAAAAAAAATTCTAAAAGTTACAGTAGGACTATGGGAAGGAAGCAGACATGCACACATGGAGCCACGTTATTTTTATCCTCCACTGGCAAAAGCGCAAGGCCGCACCCCAGAGGCTGTAGTTTAAGAACAGCCGATGGTTTTGAAAGAATGCGATTTGAGAATGTGAGAAGACGGACGGAGAACGAAGGAACTGCACATTGCATATGCTACCCTGTATTCGTCATTCAATTATATTAATCTCTGGTCTGGATGTTCCAAGCCCTCTTTCTCTCTCTCTCTCTCTCTCTCTTTCTCTCTCTCTTGAAGTCATTGATTTGCTGACCAGCAAGACAGACAAATTTACAACAAGTCTTTGAAGCTTACAACCAACTCAGACTGAAATATGAGCTTGATTAAATAGGAGCAGCTTTTAAGCAATAGGTCTACCAGTAGTGGATCATTCCGGCTCAGGAGGGATTCACTCAAGCAACCTGGAAGAAATCATTCATTGGAGAAAATTAAAAATTATACCACTAGGTTGTTACATGTAAAACAAGAAACATGTCCAGACAGACATCATAAACTCTGCACCAGATCATGTCAATGCCTTTAATTCATTTCAACTGAGATGAGAAAAAAAATGCAGAAAAGATCAGACTCATGAAAGACCTCTTCTGTAGAGGCATTAAACTTTATTAATGTGCTATGGAAGCCGTGTATTGATCCTAAACAATACATAGAGCATGAGCAGGGTGGAGGTAATGTCTCCGTGTGAGCTGGGCAACGCTCTCGTCATAAAAGATTTATCAGCAATCTGACAAATTCAAGGAAAACTGAACATTACTACACATATACACTGTGACGATTACATAAAAATACCATTAACCTTTATGGAAATTTGGATATTAGTGCATCAGTCATCAGGGTGATGCTAATGAATTAATTACACTTATACACACATACACAGAAAAATGGCTCTAATTTCTAAGAAGTGACCCTGATTAGACACACAGACTTTTCTTTCACCTCTTTCAATCTGGATGTTCATATTCATGTCGAAGTCTCACTTTATGTGTCTTCCTGATATTTTGAAATCCAACCCAAGTCACCGACACACGCTGGGTTTCCCATTCTCCCAAACATGATCTAATATTTTCTAGTCGAGGAATGAAAACGCCTCATCTATCGTCTTCAAGCTCTGTACTTTTCACTAGGTTAGGTTATTGGTTGAGTGACAGACAGACAGACAGACAGACAGGAAGGGAGGGAGAGAGAGAGAGAGAGAGAGAGAAAGAAAGAAAGAAAGAAAGAAAGAAAGAAAGAAAGAAAGAAAGAAAGAAAGAAAGAAAGAAAGAAAGAAAGGCACCCTTACAGCAACTCTTTCTGGATCTGTCCGTTCTCCTCCAGACGAGTATGGATCACTGGGAGCCCAGCTGGCCCGTTCGGCTCATTCTGACTGGAAAACAGAAAGCAGATGAACAGTAGTATAAATGTTTTGCAAGCTCCATGACACTTTTCCAGACTAGTCACAACAATCCTGTAAAACAGCAAAGCGGAGTCGCCCAACTTGCTTAATAATTCAACAGTTAGCAGTACAGTGTTACACTCAATCAATACACACCCATTTAGCTTTAGCCCTGTGTGTGTGCGTGTGTGTGTGACCATGGCCGTAACTGTCCAGAGGGTTAAACAATCACGAATAAATATTTGAAGCGAAACTAAACATAAAACTAGGGCAGCAATAACAGCATTCTCGCCTAGAGTGTGAAGAAATGTATCATATCCAAAATGCTAGTAGCCAAGCGACGCTATCATGCTCCGGTTCTGCCTTTAACCTGACAGCCACTCACTTTCAGCCACTTGTGACAGAACGCAGTATCTCGTCCCACTTTACAGAACTCAGATAGGCTGAGCTCCAGGGACTCGTGTCCTAAACGACAAGTGTTTCAAACTTTCTGCAGAAGGCAGCTGCTTCACAGGAACGGATTTCACATCTACTGGAGTAGGAGCGTGTGTGTGTGTGTGTGTGTGTGTTCTTTCCAGATCTGTAACACAGCCTACTGATGCTGCACTTCAGCGCGATCATAAATGTAAGTCTATGTTGTGTAGAGCTGATGAAGGCTTAAAACCCCATGTGCATTATATTATCGTAATATTGCAGAAGCAATATGCAAAGAAGCACAATAACAAAATCAAGTTTTATATAGCTTATTCTGAATATTCGTAAATAGAGGTTCCAGGTAATGCTGTCTGATTGTTAAGTGATATGTTTAATATGTTGAAAGGACTGTCATATACAAATATCACTATATTTCTATCCATATTGTGTTAATTATTATTTCTGCTCAGTTCTACAGAAGCGAGAGTAAGAACAAAAGCCATACACAATGGACAAAATATAAACAAATATAATATAAAGAGAATATTATATATATAAAAACAAACAAAATAGAAAGACAAACAAACTATAAAGCACTGTTTAGCAGTACAGTGCATTCTGCAGCTGTTGTGCCATAAGCTGAATTATTAAGAGGGAGAGATGTTAAGCGTTTTACACTCAGCATTTGGCTTTGACAGGGGAGGAGCTGGATAAGGGTCTGGATGACCAGAAAGCAGAATGAGAAGAGAAGCATAGATCTTTGGCAGAGTAGAAATGTCTCACTTCCTACGAAGAATTATGCTTTAGAATGACATGCCAAATAATACAAGCACAAGCTGTCGGGGCAGTCTGCTGTTTCCCATACTCTCTATCTCTCTAACTCACTCTCACGCACACACACAGACAAATTGCATGTAAAGGACAACAAACAACGGTCAGGAATCCAGTGGCTCTGAATACAGAGGGACAAATCTAGAACATCAGCTGAAAAACGTGTATGTGTGTGTGTGTGTGTGTGTGCATGTGTGTGTGTGTGTCTCTTAGGGTCTTGCAACTGAGCATGCTTTATCATGCATAACCCAGAAACCTATATAGAAACAGAACCAGTCCCTGTACTATATCCAACACATAAAAGACACAATTACATTCTCAAAAACACTCTAAATCCGTTCATGATTTTCAATCTATTCAGCTACACACAATATTTCTTGGAGCACATGGCCCATGATCGCTGACATTAAACACACGCCTAAACACCAACACTCACACAACGCTGAGGTACAAAGGCTTGAAAGGATCTCCTACGAGTCATGGATGTCTCCCTCCAGCACTGCATTGCAGTCCTGCCTGACCTCCAGCTCCGAGTTTCCAGTCATGCTGCCTCTGCAGCTGCCTGCCTCTCTGTAGCTCGCTCACTATAAACTTCCCCCCTATTCGTCTCTTCCACTCTCCCTCTCTCTCTCTCTCTCTCTCTCTCACGTTGCCGTGCTCCGCTAAAGCGTCCCTGCAGTGTCAACACCTCACCTACCTGACTCGCCGGTCCGCTCGGAACTTCAGCATATTTCCTCGGATCAATTATATAACAAACACGGTGAGTACCAGATGGCCAGAGAAACAGAGAGAGAGAGAGAGAGAGAGAGAGAGAGAGACAGAGACAGAGAGAGATAGAGAGACTGAGAGAGAGAGAGAGAGAGACAGAGAGAGAGAGAGAGAGAGAGAGAGAGAGAGAGAGAGAGAGCAGCTGATGCCAGGAGCGTCTGTTGGGTGCTAGATACAATAATTGCTGTCCTCCTTTCTCTCCTTGAGAACATAGCCTCTATCGTTCTCTCATTCTCTCTCTCTCTCTACTCCGCACTCTATGCCTTCGCTGTCACTCGTTCCCTCTCTCTATATCTCCCATGTGCTCTCCTGATTTCCAGAACTGCACTGCTCAGCTTGTTTGGTCCCTGCGACTGTCTGTCTTTTTCTCTCCTCCTCGTGTCTTCATTCTATCGAGAAGGAAACCCCCCCCCCCAGAAAAAAAAACACACAACATGACCATGTGACACCGAATGACCCGTGTGAGGATGGAAATCAGAGGGCAAAGATGTGGACATACATTAATAATGACCAACAAACCCATTGGGGGAGCCATGACTGCAAAACGTTCCACGGAGTGAGTTGAAAGGGGGCGTGGTCTAAACCCTGTTAGCCAGTCAGGACCCTCCTTCATCCTGATCTCACTCAGACACACTGTTGTTGCTTTACACAAATAAGATCAGTGTTTCATAGACAGCCATTGCTCGGTGTTAGAATGATAGAAATAATAATCTAATTCTGCATTCACACATACAACGATTTTATCCTTGCAAGTCGCCAGGAGGTGTTGCTACCCATGGTTGCCATAGTAATAACACTTGACAACAAATTTGTTTTCTTGCTACTAAAATTCTAGAGGGAGATTTGTGCAGCAGTGTATTTATACATCATATCATACGAGATTAAGGAGAATCAGTCTGAGCTCTTAGTCACGTATCACATGCGCTCTACGGTCTTCATTCTCACTGACAGCCACTGGACCAAGTCGCTCCATTTGTTCCATAAAGTTCAACGTTTCTCAACTTATCACTGGACACACCCACATCCAGTCATCAACGCTCTCTGTCGCTGGAAGTCACCAGCTCTCACTGAAAATAAATGATCTCCTGTCACTTCGTCGCTGCGAGTCGCTGTATGTGAATGTGAGCGTGGCATTTTTTATTCATGTGAGCCGTTTGAATCTATTATAACGGGGTTAGGTTTTATGAGCCTTTTTATACCAGGATGTCTGTCGCTGACAAGACAGAGTAAGTTGCATATTAAAAATATGTTCCATCTATTTAAATTCTATGTTTGATTTATAGGATCAGAGCAGAACATTTTCCTAATTATCATTTACAAAGCCTTGTAACGTGATGTAAATGAGTAACAATTTGACTATAGCATCACTTGCTCACACATTTAAAAAAAAATCAAGCAGACTAATAATGCTTTAATTAATTTATTTATTTATTACACTAGGCAAATAGATTTCACTTGTAGACATACTACAAGCACTGTAACTACTATAATCATCATTTATTTCTTCAGCAGCAGCAGTTCATGGTGGAAAAAGGGACGACGTTAATGATACCTTATGCCACAGGCTCCTTTCTAGTGATTTCGTAGAATAACTGTTTGTTAATAAAGATAATCTAATAAAGATAAAAACCTAAGTAGAAACGACAGAAGTAAAACGCTAAAGTCAGGCTATAAACCAACTATGTTACGGTCACATGACTTCAACATCACCACCACTAAATTTCTTTCAGTTTTTCTCTTTATTGTATTGTACTGTATTGTATTTATTATATTCACTGTGCTCTTTTTGCGGATGAATCTGTAAGAAAGAAATGATGGAGTTGGAACGGTTCGCAAATGTGTGAGTATAAACATAGCGAGGCTGCAGAAGAGGAGTTTTCCTGCTCGGTGTGATGACCTGTTTTCACTTGTTAGCAATTAGGACACGTAACAGCTTTAAAAACCATGAGTGGGGTCTTATTGATGCATTTTATGTTGTAGAATAAAACAGGAAAATATTCCTGAGCTTGTGTTAAGCATAGATCTTATTTTTGGCATTTGAACAAAAACCCATCAAAAAAAACCCCCCCAAAAAAACCTGTGACTTAAGAATGATGGATCCGGACATGCAAAAATGCGAACTCATTTCCAGGTTTTAGGACCCATTCCTGCAGCACTCTGTACGTAGCTGAGAGCTGACAACATAGACCTCCAGCTTACAGTCTAGCAGCTCTTTCTGAGCAGTTTTAGGCTTAATTGTGTACGATAGAGCGGGTGTGCTTCAACGACAAAGTAGATATTATTAAATATCATCAATATCCATCAGGGTTGCCAGGTTTATATCTTACAACAGAAATGTTCTGTCCAACACAGTCACCCTGTCTTTCACTTCCAGTTTTTTGTGTAAATGTATTTGATTTAATTTTTGCTATAAAACAAGATTTTGTCAGCCGTGTGAATAATATGATCACAAAAGCAATAAATCATGTGAGAAACTCACATCTGAAAAATGGAAGCATGGGAAAATAAATGAATCATTTGCTGTATACGGAAAAATGTGTGAAGCGTCTAACCCTTGGCCTGAATACTTGAACCGATTCTGGTCTTGTTTGGAGGTGGCGCTTGTATGGGGCGGCGCTTATAACCACAGCATTGTTTACATGTAGATGAATTCCTTCTGATTCCTGGACTGATTGTGCAACAGTGAAGGACCACATTTATTTTGGATGGATGGCATGCCATCATGAAGGAACATCAGCACACAAAGAGCTTTCTCATATAAGAAAATTAAAGCCATCCAAGTTGCATGACACTTTTCACCATGCGCTCAGTGCAAATGTACATACTGTAACAAAGTTCTCTAAAAGTTAGGATTTGTGTATCAGTAAGGTGTTCATGCCCTGCTCTGGACATCATGCTTTTCTGCTATCATGGAACCTGAAACAGGAAGTAATGTGAGAAGTTAAACCAGTTATGGCATGAGAGCTTCCACACACTCTGTGGTTCTGTATCAGAGGTCAGTGGAAATGAGCCTCGGGCCAGTATTCAAAAGGTCCAAGGATAGGTTTTTTGGATTTAGATCATTCTTGACCTCGAAAGCAGCTCTCACACTTTAAACTTGAGTCTGGAAAAAAATGCATGCATGAAGAAAAAAAAAAAACATGAATTTTACGTGATTTTTCTCTAACTCCAGAGTCACTGCCTTCACCGAATGAATTAATGAAAATGAATTACGTTCTTAATATTCTTCTCACTCTTCAGGTAACGTTTCGAATGGCAGCCATGTTGTCCTTTGCGATGATCCTTACCCTCAATCACTTTGACCTTATCAATTTATAGATGCATTACGCTGCCTTCTGATTGTATCTCTGCACAGTGATTTTGAGCATGAGTCCGTGCACTATACGCAAAAACCTCCTCCTTCCACTCCTCTGTGCTGTTTCTAACTTCTGCATGAACCTGTAGACATGCATATCTTCTGGATTTAAGCTCCAGAGTTAGAAACTCTGACCTAAGCTACTGTGCTGCATTTGGATTTGCTTACAGATTAGCTCTCGCAGCTGCTTTTCAGATGAACGTTATGATTCACTTTCTAACGAACACACAAGCTAAAGGAACGAGGAAGGTCATTCAGGGGGGTCAGTTTGTTATCAGTGGTCATGGGGTTTCACAGTGAATTCTATTAATAAGTGCACAAACAGCAGCTTCACTCATAGATCACCCAGTGACAGCACAGACAATAAGCAGCTTATGATTTCTATTGAGGTGGAAGGTTTTATTTATAAATTTATTTATTTTCAAATCCCACAAGAGTTTTTTTTTTTTTTTGTCCTGATGTCATACAGATACTCAGTGCTTTGTTGTGGCAAGTCAGCTATAAAAAAATGACCTATAAAAATACAGCAAGCAAGGGCATGTTCACAGAAAATGATTTCTGCTCCTGTTAATATTTCCAAATTAATCAGTATTAAATAATGATGTAATCTTGTCAATCCATTGATCCCAGTCTGACAAACTGCATGTCTTACTTTGCTCTGACTTGGCAAAACATCTCGGCGTATAAAAGACTGTTTCCCCAAACACTCAAGTTCAGCTGTGTGGAGTGTATCTGGCACTGTGCCTACTCCGATTCTACTCCATATTCCCAATTCACTGCTACTGAATATTCTCCAACCATTCCTTTATATAAATAAATAAGTCAACAAACATTTGGTATAGAACATGATAAGCCTTGGTAGATCCTTCCTCATTTCTGGCAAAGGAAACCCTTGTGGGGTTTTTTTATTATTATTTTTTTTTACACCAGACCCAAAGAAATAGGTGATAACTGTGATAAAAAGGACACACCAAACAAAAGGTCATTACTAAAATACTGGTTTTCTATGATGACGACAAACTCTAGTGTAATTCCACTGACATCACAGATTCATTTCATCAACACATGCACAGCAATGATAATATGTCCAATCACATGATGAATCTCTACCATACTGTGTGTGTGTGTATGTGTGTGTGTGTGTGTGTATGTGTGTGCGTGCACAAGCCCCTCCCCAACTGTGTTTCACAAAGATGGCGGACACACACTCACAAGTCACCACTTCACAGCAGCCACATCCACAGTGCCAGGGCTGTTGGAGGACGCAGTGGACGAGTGGAGGGAGGGATGGGGGATGGATAATTAGGCACCAGTGTGACACGGTAAGCCAGTGCATGGTTATGGCTGTACTGCACCGCGACTCCACGCATGCTGCTAATAGATAATTAACTACAATCCACATGATGCATAATAATGGCGTTGTCATTATTATTTACTTATTTAATATAGTTTATTTATATAAAAAAGAAGAAGAATATAAGAGTACATCAGTGCCCAGGTAACAGTCATCTCTTGCCACTTTGTGGTCATAAATAAGGTGTAATTATTTATTTTTTTTGTCTGTAAATATTCTAAATTTACTTAAATATAATGAAATGAAACTGAAATGTTCAGTTCCATGCTGCAAATCTACCAAAACTGATAAGAGCTTGAAGCTGTTCTACCAGGCCTTTCTGCACAAGATCTATTTGAATTTCTTCGATTATTTCCTCAAATTCTTGCCAGATATTGCTTTGTATCAGATGAGCCAATAAAAACCCTCTCTTGAGTTTTCTGTTATGAATTAGAACTAAAAGAAAGGAGCCATGTTTAAACAGAAAATCTAAACAGAGTATTCTGTACTGCAGCTCATATCTGTAATAATGCAAGCTCATAACTGGAGATATTAGTGTGTGTGTGTGTGTGTGTGTGTGTAGTTGTCCAGCTGAACCACTTCATCATGGCATTCAAGATTAATTGTGCAATGAAATTGTGAGTTGACTTTAATTTCCTTGTTCAAACCCTTTCACTGACATTACCACTAATTGTCCCTGTGCTATCACCGCTGTGGTGGGGGGGTTAACTCCCAGTGCTGGTCCCATGCCTGAATAAAATTAGAGGGTTGTGTCAGGAAGGCCAAAATCAAATATGTGGATCGGATGATCCTCTGTGGCAACACAGAACAGGGAGCAGCCAAAGGACAACAACAAGAACTGACAATGCTACTAATTAACCATTTCAGACATAGTGCCATAGTGACACAACAGGGCTTTAGGCCCCATTTTAACCTTTTAGTGCTTCAGAACACTCTGCTCACACTTTCACGCCACTGTAACTGTGCTATCAATAACAGTGTCCCCCTGCGTCCCCAGCATGGCAGACAACCTCCGACTTCAAAGTGATTAACGAAAATACTGCAGCAACCAACAAACTGGCTGAAGAATCACAAACACTTCACTATAAACAAATTTAATGTTATTGTTTTGCTGCAGCAGGGACTCAGGGACTCAGGGACTGCAGCAGAATTTTGCTTAAGATGATTTAACATTTGAATGCGTTTAATCAAAACAGTAAAAAGTGATATAGTATATAATAAAGGATGTCCTTGCTTACTGTTCTGTTGAGATTTGCTTCATGTTTTATATGAAGATTCCTGCATTTAGATTCAGATCTGTTTCTGATGTATACTGACATCTAGTGTAAAGATGCCTGAAGTGCATCAGACAATCAGACTTGGTCACTAAGTACAGAAAACCAATTGTATTTTATTCCAGATACAGTAAAAAATACATTTTCCTCGTTCCCTTTCTTGCACTGTACAGTTTATTATATATATATATATATATATATATATATATATAGAGAGAGAGAGAGAGAGAGAGAGAGAGAAAGAGAGAGAGAGAGAGAGAGAGAGAGAAGCCCTGTTGGCAGTAAGAAGGACAACCTGCATTTAAACCGCAGATAATTTATAATAAAACACTCTCCTGTGTAGTTGTGGAGGTTTGATCTCTCATTCACCCAAACAGATCAATAGCTCTTGGTGCAGAAAGGCAGCTGAGTGAAATCGCAGTCAGCAGCCAGCTCGGTGTATCACAACACTTTTCACACTTCACGCACTTCTAAACAGCATTGAACATCCACTTCTGAAGCTCTAATGCACCATATTGGCACGATGCATGTGTTGCTTTGACTAATTTAATATCATGTAAACAAGTAGAACTCAATCCCAATGAGTATAGAGCTTTGTACACCACAAAATCTATTAAAATATACCATAACTATGTTTGTACTAATACCAGAATCAAATCAGTTTCTCTGGATAAATCCACACAAATCCTACATGTAACCACTGTTTTTTATTGCATTAGCAATATTTTCTACTGGCAGATTGACAGGTGGCAAAAATCTAACATAGAGCGGGACACAGAGTTCCAGAGTGTAAGCATAAGAAGCATCTCTATAGAACATATAGGAAGTAAACTATTTTACTGTCAGGTTAGCACCAAACACACAGGACTTACCAACAGAGCAAACACTGGTCTACCAACAGCTAAGTGACAGCTTTGCACATGATTCACATATTTTAGTCATGTCTTGTACAGCACCCATTGTCCAGCTTTTGTCTTCTGTTGTCAGTACTGCACCTGATTCATGTTTATGTTGTTGACTTGCTTTGTTATATAGTATATACCTGAGAGGAAGTTAAATCGTACCATGGATTCAGCGGATTTTTTTCAAGGGCAATAGAAACTCCTGGAGAAGAACCGGCTGCTGTGGGAGCAATAAGGGAAGGAAGAGCATGCTAGAATAGTTTAAAACTCTTTGAAGATTATTAGAAAAGGGGAAGCACAACATGCTGAAATCATCTCCTACCCTTCCAGCCCCAGTGAGGATGTCACCCTATCTTGTTGCTCAGCTAAGGACATACCTCTACCGGTCTGCCAGGAAGAGGATAGTATTATGGCTCACAGACTCCCCATGACCCTCACTCAGTATCCTGACTCTCTCTATGTCACTTTGAATATCACTCATCTTTCTGCTCCACTACTCCGCCTTTTTGCACTGCTTTGGATTTGCACCGCCTTCCTGATCTGCTTTAGACATTGCTTTGAATGTTGCCCCTCTTTCATGCTCTGCTTCAGACATTGCCCCACCACCCTCCACTGCTCCGGACATTGCCCCATCTTCCTGCACTGCTTCAAACATCGCAATTCCTTGCTGATCCGCTTCGGACATCACTCCGTCTCCCTGCTCTGCTTCGGATGTTACTCAAAATTCCAGCTCCTCTTCGGACACTGCTCCTCCTTTCCTGCTCTGCTCCAAATATCACTCAACCTCATTGCTTAACTAAAGACCTTGCTTGTTCCCCCTGCTTTGTGGTGTATTTGGATCTCCTGTTTGCTACATGGATAAGGGTCACTCCCCACTCTGACCTTGTGGAGAAAATCACTCCCCCCTCTGCTTCTGTGGAGGACATTGCTTCCCATTCAGGCTTTGTGGAGAATGTCTATCTCCCTTCTGTCAAGGACTTTGCTCAAGGTAACTTCACACTTGCTGCTGCATCTTGAATTGATCGCTCTTTAAACAAAATATACACTGCCTACATATCTGCCTGCCCTACAAATACCTTACATTCAGACATTTGCCTGGTGCTGTGACCTGGATCTTGTTTGAACAAACTCTATGAAATCTACACAGTTCATTTGCTTGTAATGATGATAATTCCATTCTTTCCACAGCATGGTTCAAGTCTCAAATCAGTCAGTAGATCTGCATTAATTTGGTACAGTAGCATGTTTTGGTTCGTAGTTTCCGGCTGTAACATGACTGACTGTAAGATGACTGATAGGTTAACATTCATGTGCTTGCTGTAATACATAATTCTTTCCATAGTAACAGCTCACATAATGTAAGACCAATGAATGGATTTTGAAAGTAAAGAGCCTAATTGTTAATAGGGTGAGGTTTTTGTTAGGAGACATTTTGTGTTTTTCATTAATAAATTAAATACTGTAATTGTTGGCAAATTGCTGCAGTATAAGTAGAAAAACACCACAGAAAACATACAAAAGTAATGCATTTCCGCTTGTATTATTATGTATTATTCTCGAATAACCGCACCTATCTGTGTCATGAATTATTTCCTATATAAATCCTGCAAACATTATCCTAATAATATTTGAGATACAGCACTAATGAGACACACAGTTCACACAGACTTAATACAACTCTATAGTATAAAGTCAAACAACACCAACTGTGTTAAAGGTTTCTTCAGTATGATATGAATAAGAGTGCTGGGATAAACACAGGAGTGTCTTTATGATTAGGTCTGATGTATATATGGATCATTTTTCAACAAGTATGGATTATTCCTAGGCTCTGTTAGATTCTGAAGAAACGGAATTTCCAAATCTCATTGCTACTTAAACTTCATTCTGACTGGCCAGAATACGTGTTGCTTCATTGTCCATAACATCATAGCCTTGAGATGTCCTTGAGGCAGAGCTCATTCTAAAACATTATACACTTCTCATACTTATTGAACATGTATTGCAAATGTTCATCCAAAATGTACATTACATGTAAAGAAAAATAAAAATAAAACTTGTCTGGGTAATGGAGAGTGATAATTAGTCCTAGAATTACTCCCTCACACCACCTCACTGTTTATTTTTTCCTCCAGAATTGGAAAAAAATTATTCTGCCCTGCTTTATTCCTTCCATCATACATTTAAAGTGTCAGAATAGAGCAAAATAGAAAAATAGAGTAACTGGAATTTGGAGAGAGAGGAATATATCAGTCCACTGGGTCATATTTCTCGCAAGCTTGCAGTCAATCGATGGTCCATCAATCTTGTGAGAAGGCTAGAGTATATATATCTGTCAGAATCATCCTGATGACATCATACACAAGGGACTGATGAGTGTCTAGTGTCTGGCTTGCTGCTTTCTTCCACTTTTGTCTCTCGCTAAAACTCTTTAGAGAATAATTTGTCTCCCTCTAATGTCATAAAGCAGGCTGTAAGAGAAGGACAGCTTGCGTAATAATAATATGCTTTACAGCTTACAACCACATTTTCTTGCAATGTTTAGAAATCTAAACAGCAATCTTTTAAATAATCACTAATCTATAATGACTGAGGATTCCATGACTTCTTATCTAATCTTTTATGTATTTATTGTGCAATCCTACCTTGACAGTTCTCATGAAGGGGTTTGTGTGCTGGGCCGGCTAAACATGTACGACAGAAACCGGCGTGATAAAAAAAAAAAAAAAAAAAGAAGAAGCTCATCGAGATTAAAGCGTATCAAAAAACACACACCTGACATTCCTGCCAAATGTCAAACAAGACTGCAATTACAGTCAGAGTTGCAAAGGCGAACAAAGCAATAGCTTACTGGTGCTGGCTCCTGAGCAGCAAGGAGATGGAGAGGTATTGATGGAGCTGCGGATGCCGCAATCAGAGCAGAGATTATTGGAGATAAAAACTAATCTGGCTGTACATAAATCATGCTGTGACAGGTGAAAATGCATACCAATAGTAGCACACACCTTGGACTAACTAGTGCCACGCATTCGTGATTTCACATTCATTTTCCGTTTTCTGAAAAGACTGAGAGAGTACTTTCTGTGTGTGTTTGTGTGTGTGTGTGTGTGTGTGTGTGCTGTAACTATAAATCTGCACACAGACTGAAATTTTAGCCTTGAATGGTGATTTCATCAGCTGTCAGAGTTTGGCACGTAACAAAAAAGCCCTAAAGAATAAGATAGTATATTGATCTCTCGGATGTTATTTGATCTTGAAGCCTGGAGTATCTGCAGTATCTCTTGAGTCAAACGTGAGCTTTTTAATCGCACATGGTTGCTTAAGGTGATCAAATGAGCCACATGACAAAGAGGCTGAGGACAATTTTGGAAGATAAAACTCTAGACGTTTCACAACGGACCGAAATATGATATCATACCTATACAACACAAAGTGGTTTTGATGACCAGATGTCAGTTTGGAAAAAACTAAAGATATCAGTACTCGTTGATCAAACACAAACAAGTTTGATATCAAAGAAAAATAGCACCTTCTTCCATCACAGGGCAAACCACATGTATAAAAGACTGCAAGTGGTCTGAAAAACACAGTGTCAAGCAGATGAAGAGGAGGATCATGTTTGCCGGTGATCCTGCTTGTATTCTGTCTTTCTCAAGACTGTCCAGCAGGACCTGGAATCTTGAGCAACATCTACCTGAAAGGGCAATGGTGTGGCTGAAACATACCAGTGAAACAAAGAAAAAATGAAGACTCTTTTGTTGCACGCCAAGGGCGTCAACAAAATGCTGCAGCAGAGATGCCACTAGTCAGGGTGGAAGATCAGGGTTAGGAAAGCGCTTTAAACTCACAGATTACATTCGGAAACTGGCTTCATCAATTAAAACACAAGACAAGTCAAAGCGGCAGTCTGTACATCTGAAGGACTGGAAAATTCCCTATTCATTCCTTCATTAAATCACTACTAAAGCCTTTAATCTGAAAAATAACAGAAGGATGGAAAAAGAGCTTCCTCCTTTGAACAAGTATTAAACATGATTTATTCAATGAAAGATGTTCACTGATGGATCCCGGATATGAGATAAGGAATGAATCAAATTAGCGAGCAGCAAGCTGTTACACAAGCCATCTGCTGACAGACCAGATTGAAAACATCAATATAAGTAATTTTTTTTCTGTTGTTGTTCTTGTTCAAGGTTACTGTTAAGTGGCTTTCTTGTGCAACTTCAATAGAGCAGCATAATGTTTATACATTGTAGCTGGTACATGCTCTTCCTTCTCACAATCTCAGTCTCCACTGATTTCCACTCTTCTTGCATTTCCACTCATTTTGTATTGGTTTGCACACCCAGCATTTTGGGCTTCCTTCATTATAACAAGCAACACAAATAATCAAATAGTTAAGGCTAAGATATTAATAATAAATCAAAAATATAAAAAAAGTGGTGCATTTTTATCTTCCCTATTAAAATCCAAACTTTTGCACTCTCCTAAACCTTACACTTTTTGTAAGTGTATATATATATATATATATATATATATATATATATATATATATATATATACATACATATATATATATATATATATATATATATATATATATATATATATATATACATACATATATATATATATATAAATCAATCCAATAAAATCCCCATTGTTGCTTGTACGTTATAGATGAAAGTTTCATATCAGAGTTGAGATCCGTACTCAGAGTTGAGATCAGAACTACATGACATGCAAAGCCAACACTGGCAGAGAGGAAAATGTGCAGCCTCGCTCATACTTACAGGTAATTTGATCTCATGGCCCACGATAATTATTACACACAATTTCCTCCAACATATACAGTGTGTACAGAATGTGCGTAAAAAAAAAAAATGCTGAGTGAGGGTGAAAAACAACCCTATTTAAAAACTGTAGAAACAAAGAGTGGGAAAAAATGAAGTGGGGCAAAAACACACGCACACACAAATCTCCCACTGTGCCTCTAAACTGTATGTATATACATACCGTGTATCTATCGATAGATAGATAGATAGATAGATAGATAGATAGATAGATAGATAGATAGATAGATAGATAGATAGATAGATAGATAGATAGATAGATAGATAGATAGATAGATAGATAGATGTGTATTATTGTGTATGCCCTCTTCCAAAACAGCTCTGAACTATGGACTCCACAACATCTCAAAAGGTGTGCTGTGGTATCTGGCACCAAAACGTTAGCAGCAGATTATAAGTCCTGTAAGTTGAGAGATTTTGAGAGGTCTCCATGATCAGACATGTTTGTGCAGCACATTTTACAGGCACTTGACTGGATTGAGATCAGTGGAATTTAGAGGCCCAAGTAAACACCTTGATCTCTTTGTCATGTTCCTCAAACCATTCTTGGATAGTTTTTCCATTGTCCTGCTAAAAGTGGTCACTACCTTTATAGGAATACTGTTGCCATGAAGGGGGTACTGGGTCTGCAGCAATGTTTAGGTAGGAGCAGGTATTTGTAGTGATTGTTATGAATGTTATTCACTCATTCAGTCAGTGCTAGAGACGATGCAGCAAAATAGGCATGCAGTAAAGCTTTATGTTCTCATTCCAAATATAAATAATTGAATTAAGGAATCCTAATTCGTAATTTGGAATACAACAAGTCTAGAGAGCTCAGAAAATCCCCAAACATTCACTGCTTAACAGCTACCAGATCATCTGTGCGATTTAATTATCTTGGATGGGCTAAACATGAAAACAAACATTAACAAGTAGGAGTTGAATTGGTTCCTATGTGCAGATGCTAAACATTAAGGCGTTAATATAGTTTTAAGTGCTCTTTTGATGAGGAAACAGTGACTCAGATATAACCATGTGGGTGTCTGCAGAGGGTAATCATGAAATTAGCCTTTTATGGAGTTTCAAAATGAATGATACAATTCAGGCCAAGCAAATCTTTCCTACTCTGCTCTGATATACTGATGGCATATTGTGGGCCACACTTTTACAAATCATGTACTGCAGCAGAGAGATTTTACAGCTTTAGCACAGGTGCAGTGTAGATGGATGCAGTCATTAAAAAACTGCTCGACTTCCATTTCAGACTTAATCAGGAGACACACACCGGGTCTCATTTAGCAATCTTTTCATAAAACTGTGCATGAATGTTTCTGCAGGTCACACCTATCTAATAATTCCTGTCAGATATATGAATGTATTGTTAATGCAGATATTCTACATAGTCACGTGTGTGTGTGTGTGTGTGTGTGTGTGTGTGTTGATAAATATTTAACACTCACAAATTGCAAAATAGTCTCATGACGCAGCAGATTTATATTTTTTTCATACAATAATCATAAATCTCAAAAAAGGTGAAAATGACAAAATAACGCTTAAATGATTAAAGAGCACCTTCTGAGCTAATCTTACAACAACGCAGTTAACACAGTCACGCATTAACTCCCTCCTGATACATGGTGCCATTTCTTTTGTCCTAACTAGATGGCTAGTCTTATTTGTCCTCATTTATGGATTTGTTTCGAATTGTTTTCTTCCACCTTATTAACATAAACTGACAATAATGATTGAAATAAAAAAAGCTGTCTGTTTGTCAGTGTAATCCATATTAAAATGGGCAGTAACTTATTATACGAATATTCAATATTCAATACTTTTTTTACTATCTTGGGGATCATGTAGAATGCAAATGCTTTTTTTTAACTAACAAGATTCTCATGAATACCAAATACTTTGTGTAAATGCTCCTGTGAACAATTTACAAACAAATCTGTTCATATACAGTTTGATGTGTTAAATGAGGCTCATTTGATACAACAAGAATTCTGTTTGTCAAATAAAAATTTATATATAATTTCATGACCCAGATAAGAAGATCTCATCTATGCATTATTTCAAGTGACGGTTGATCAAATCACACTTCAGCATCTTCTGAAAGTCTTTATTTTATACTATTTACAGTTACGCTTTTATGATGAACGTTTTCAATCTCTCACCAACACACACACACGCATACAGAGAGGTGTTTAAAAAGCATTCCTCAGAACAATACATCTTCCTTATGGCCACTGAAGTCAAACCAAACTGGTCTAAGACTCACTCTCATAAGACAAACTGTGTGGCCTTTTGCCAGCTCTTGCAGTAACAGCATGTCTTGTGCCAACAGCACAGCACCGTGTTACAGCAAATCAACACAAATTTCGACAGCTGTCTTTACCTTAGGACTTCTCCCTCATACACAGGCGTTCATTAAGCCATCGTTACCAAACAGAAACATTTGTCTAGGTGTGAAAAGACTGTTCACCTGAGCAGCCTTGAAAATATCCGTTCTGCTTCCTGATGACTTCATGAAAGGGCAAGCGAGACTTTCTGGCAGACAGACAGGTGTGTCTGGGTTTGAAGCGTGGCAATCCGGATATTGTGGCCAGTTATTAAGTTCTGAGAACCTCCCAGATTTCGAAACAAAACAAATCTATACACCTATAGAAGCCGGAGCTTCTAAATCTTATTATTACTACCTTAATCAGCTTCGTTATTGTTGCAGGCGCAGTACACACTGTTCTGGAGTGCTAGCGATTTCAAAAGCTGCCAAGTGGACTATTATTAAATGAGATACTCCAAGCTGCACTTAAAGAGCTAAAATGCGTCACCTTTTATATCTGTAACCTCAGGATCACCCTCTCCATGATCCCTGCACCGGATTCAGACAAAGAAGCTCAGATACTCCGAGTGTCTCCAAGGCAATAAGATGGCATCAGGGTGTCTTTTTTGACAGTTGAGAAGAAGCAGTAGTTAAAACAGTGGGAGAGATTTTCTTGGTTGGTCAAAGTCTTCTTCAGTGCTCAGATTTACAAGTGGTCTCAAGGTCAAGGTATTTCTGAATCATTTACCTAGAGACAGACTGAGCGCAAACAACAAGAGTTATTTCTGAATAAAGATGATTTCTAAAATCATGACACTTATTCCCCCATCATTCCTAGCTGTTACTGATAGGAACATCGATTGAGGGAACACTGAAATATGAGCAGCAAACTAATCAAGGGAGCAAAGCAGAGACACACACAAAGCCAACTAGTAACTCATTAACATCACGAAGCCTAAAAACATACACAAATCTTTAGATCTTTGTTTTGGTATCTGCCATACACATGCCATCTGTTTATACCCCCCCTCTCTCTCTCTCACACACACACACCCCACATGGACCACTCTCACCACCCATGCAGACGCAATAGCCCATAACTCGCTACTACTGAATCAAGAGCAAGTGTTTACACCAGAAAGACAAAGATGTAAAAGACCTACCACGCTGCACCCTCGTCCAGCGTCTCCTCTCCTTCCATCATTGTTCTGTTTCGACTCCTGCAACTACTACTACTGCTTGCTCTTGCTTTTTTTCCGTCTCTCACTTCCTGGCTGAAAAAGGCGAGCCAGGATCCAGGGGCGGGTATGAGTGGAATTTAAACAAGAAAAGCAAAAACAATCGCTTCTTTGCGGGTGATATCTCTCCTTTCTCCTGCAGCTGAACTCGTGCACGCATATGGATTACATTCCCAGTGGAACAGCCAGCTGGATTTAAGCGCCACGACCGATCCTGCTGTCTCTTTACACACACACACACACGTACACCCTTACACACATACACACACCCTCGGCATGGCCCCAGCCTTCTTGCCTTCCTCCACCCCAGTTCTACTCTAATCATTAACTCCTATAGGGCTGGGCTTCTGGTGCTTAACTCCTTCAGCAACCTTCTATTGCTCAGACATTACATTTCTAAAGGATCTTTCAACCATCAAACCATTCACCTGCAGTGCAGAAGTAAATAGAGTTTAAAAGCTAATGAACCACAGAAGATTGCATAACATCACATGGCACGATTTACCCAAGGCCTCTGCCAGTTGGATTGGATTTCTGCGTGGAACGGAGAAAGTTTTCCAGCTCTGAGGAGTCTATATATCTAAGTGTTTCCGATGACACAGATTCAGGCCCAGTAGTGCAATAGTGCATGGTGTTCTTGACAGTGCAATATTAATCTATATCTATCAATATATCAATATATATCTAGATTTAACACTAAAGTGGTTGTGGCCTAAACCAGAAGTGATTTCTTTTCTTTTCCATTTTTTTGTAATAGAAGATGTGTGAGACTGTTATGTTTAATCCCACTCACACAGTTAATATTTTTGTTGTTTTCTTATTTTGATTTCTTAGCCAAATCAATAGTGAAACTTATTTAAAGCACAACAATCCTGACCAAGTACTTACTAAGGATGAATGAATGCATGAAAGCTGTAAAAGCCTCATTCATGTTCATTTTAAGGAATGTGGTCTTTCTTTGTTCACCAAGGTTTCTATCTGCCTGCATGAATGTAAAAACCTCCCACATCTCTAGCCTCAAACTGACATGGCCTTTCTGGGGGAAAAAAATGGCTGCCTCCTTTTCTTCTGCATCTGTGGCTGTTTTGAACACCTTATATGAGCACTGTGAATGTTTTCACTGAAAATTGTGATTGTGAAATATATAGCCCCAGTTCAAATGTTTAAAATGATTCATTCATTCATTCATTCATTCATTCATTCATCTTCAGTAAGCACTGTATTAAGGTCAGGGTTGCATTTGATGCAGTTCCTGGTAACACTGAGCTGAAGGTTGGACAATTCATCCCGGATTGGTCCATTGCAGGGCATCATGCACACACACACACATACTCATTCACACACTAGGGGCAATTTATCTTAGCCTGTCCACTTTTTGGAAATTTGGAGGAAACTGGAGACCTGGAAGAGACCTATGACCACACGAGGAGTCAGACTTGACATAACGCCCTACAAGACAGGCTGGAGATTTGGAAGTTATCTTTTATCAAATGAGCCAAAGCCAAATACAGACCAATCTGAGTGAGACCCGTCTACCAGTTTCAGTCATATCCTGAATGGACCATCACTGACAGTTCTCCTAACATGTGGTTCTTCCTGGGTGAGCTAGAAAAACACAGATAGCCCACACACACAGTGTGAGTCAGTCTGCTTGTAGCTGTCTGTTGAGTCTTGGTTCACCATTAACTAACCACAGACACAACACCATCTTTTCTGTGCAACCTGCCACTACTCCTCAGCTCCTGCTGTTTCTCCCCAGTCAAACCTCATCAGTCAAGAGACACAAGGCTTGTGTCTCCAGTCCTCATTGCCAAAACAAACTCCTCATTGGGATTGCCCTATTATTTATCCTGGCCTGTCATGGACATGTGCACAAGATTAAGACCAATGTAACCCTACTTTGTTTTGCTAAAGTTTTCATTTAAACTATTCATAAAGAGGAGTATGTTTTTTTTTCTCCACGAGCTGTGAATACTATGTTTAACTGCCACATTTTCTGTATAGATCTTCGGACTGTGCTTCCTCAAGTATTCAAACTTAAGGGCAAGGGATGAAGTCAAGACAGACCGGAACCTCCCTGAAGCCTGCTGTTCTGAAGAGTGAACTCGAACACAGAGTTCACTGACTAATTGGACATATCTCTTCTGTTGTAATCATATGAGTGCAGAAAAAGTTCACTTCATTTTTCTAACATCCTGATATAAATTTCCTGCAGTGTTAAAAGATCATGTAAGTTCACATGTGCCTAACTTGCCTTGCCTAACGTGCCTAACTACCTTCTGAGCCTTGAACCCAAGCCAGTCTGGCACCAACAACCATGCCTCAAACCTTGCCTCAGGTCAAAGTTTGTTTGTTTATTTTTTCCAAATTATGACGTTGGATGAGAAAATTAACTAAAGTTCCTAACTTTAGTTGTATGCATAGTAAAAATGTTATGCATAGTACTGCTACCACATGACTGGATAATTGGATAGATGAGCAGAGGTGTAGGAGTTCCTAATAAAGTGGACAGTAAGTGTACATGATGTTCAGTCCTATGATTATCAATAAAATAGTGAAAAAGGCATCAGTATGGAGATCTCACAGGTAGACAAACCCTGTGTTAATATATGTTAATACTTGGTGGATGTCCACTTACATCTTCAATCACACAGCATTTATTATCAAATGATATTATCATAGTAAGACAGTGAGGAGACAATTTAGCAGAGGAGGACTGAAAATGATCTCATGAGAGTTCTGACCTGGTTTAAAGTGTCCTTATTTTCAGAATACTTACTTTGAATCGCATACATTAACAAATCCTTGCACCCTATAATAATAACAGATGGTCTGTTCCAACATTGTGCACTGACAGAGGAAATGTGCAGATGACTCCAAATGTTACATATGTATAGGCATAGAAAACATCCTACACACACACACACACGCACACAAGCAAGCAAACTGTCCATGTGAAAGCAGTTACTGAATTGAGGAACCATAACAGCTCCTTCTAGTACTTTTTCTGTGGTACACAAAAGACTGGAGTTCAGATATTGCTTCTCAGAAACATTAAGATTCTTGTTATCCAGTTTGCATCCAGAGACGGCCACATGCTGGCCTGTACTTTCATCTGGACCACATACTGCTTCGAACAGACAGAGATGAAATCATTTTTATCCAGTTTTCAGCACACAGCCACTTCTCAGCCTTAATGAGATCAGATCTCAGGCATGCTATCTCCCAGAATTTAACCATCAGGTACTTTTTGGCCTGCAGTACACTTTGCTGTAATTGCCATATTGATCCTTATGCACCTAAACTCAATCATATTCAGTCTGGAATCATCTCCTCTCTGGGCAGCGCCTTTAAACTTTCACCTCCTGTGATATCAGCCGCTATTCCTCAGGGTCACTGGCATGACTGGAATGTCAACACGGGTGGGAGTTCTTACTAGACACACAGATAACCTCCCCTTTAGCACAAACACAGACCCTCCACTTCAACGCACAGAAACACTCCACAGAAAACACAAAGTATCTCCTACAGATAATTCATGCCTCACATTCTGGCTGCTTCTGTCAAATAGGGAGAAAAGTGTTATATATCATAGTCTGGCCACACAGCAGCCCAAAGTATGAGGCTGAACTCCTCACAACTCCCCACTGCGCACTTTCCATCTCTCCCTGGCCAATTAAAACATTCCAGCTCAATGGCCTTTGTTTTCACCATGGCCCATTACCTTGTAATTTACCGCTAATCTGTAAACCAAGACATTTCGAAGCACCAGCTGTGCCCTTAAAAAAAGATTTGCTTACTCACCATTATCGCCCGGTTCTGTCTACTCAAAGGAGCAGGAAAGCAAGATACGGTTCTGTTTGAACATTTTAATGAGTTTAGCACACAGTAAAGGTGTAAGCATTCTGACTTTGCCCCAGGCCTAACAGTTGGATCTTATTATTATACAAGCTGGATCTTATTATTAGATGATTTGATTGCTTTATACTAGAACCCCTGGCATGCTGTAATTCCAATATGCAATACTGGTCACAGGTAAAGGAGGGTAGAATGGGCTGTATGGCAGGAGGTGAAGAATGAAGGTATAAAAGTAGTGGTGGAGACGGTGACCATCCCTCATCACTGGAGATTAAAGTGGAACAGGTAGCAGCATGCTTCAAGAATGGAAAGAATGTGGGTTATTTGTGGAGGACGCGTGGCATGGCTATTAGCTGGACCAAACCGGTGCTGCAAGTGTCGTTAAGCAGCTTTTATCTTCTAAACAGCAGAAGTGCTAATTTCAGAGTCTCTAGAGAGACTGTACTTCAAGGATGATAACAGATCTGCAGGTTAAATGCATGGGGACTGCAGGAATAGCATGGAAGCCCTTCATTTTTATTTCCATCTGGCCTCTGAACAGCACAGATGTCCAAGATAGACTTTATAACATTGCTGACTGAATAATAATCAAATTCTTCAGTAATATTTGGCTCTATTTTGCCTCTTATATAAGTCAACGCTGAGTTTAAGCCACCGTTTACAAATGCAATGCATGTCATATGGTCCCCTACTTCATAACCCAGTGCAAAGGATACGCTTGAAAAGCACAGGACAATGTAACACAAGTTTAATATTTGACATGAAATGTCATGAAATGTGGTGACAATGATTTACTACTTTATCTTCAAACAAAGCTGTGTTATCGGCATTTCAGACGTCCACAAAGCTGTCTGTCACATCGACACCCAGTGGCTATTGAACAGGAGCTGAAGTTCTGCTAATAATGAAACACATGAACCACATTCTGTTTACTAGGCCAGTCCTCACCAGGAATTGAGCAACAATATATATAAAAAAACACTAATACTAAAAGTATCAGCACTTTGTGCCTATCACATTCTGCCTTCGTTGGTTCGTAAAAGTAAGGCCATAAATAATGTTTTGCCCTGAGGGATAGTGCTTTATGATTAGCAAATCATCCTAACAGTGCTAGGATGTTGTGATGTACTGCTGTCCACACCGTGTCTGTGTGTGCATGTACGTGTGTATGTTCACATCTGTGTTTTGAAGTATGTGTGGCGTATGTGTTTTAAACAGGATGTCAACACCTGCCTGCTCACCGGATGACATTGAGACAAAGGTGCGATTCTATCTGTGGGATGCTTCATCAGTCAGGCATGTAGCTGGAGTTACGCTCCTCCTCATGCCTTAAGCTAGACACACATAAGCACACTCAACATGCTTGAACAAGTTAGTCAGCTATCACACTTTGGATAGAAGTTGGTCCTGTGGCATGATCTGGGATGAGCTTCCCTTAAACAATTCCTGTTGTTTGGTTAAACCACAAAAATACTCAGATGACTTTACTGTCATCCCGTCATTGTCTAAACAGACAGTGGGGCAAAATATTGTGTCTCCAGGACTATGATGCAACAATCAATACAGAGGTGCTGACGGAAGATGAAATAAAAAGTAAAGACTAAAGAAAATGTAGTTTTCAGTATACATTTTTTTGATTATCGATAACATTAGAGTTAAAGTTATACTTAAACACAAATAAACTTTCAGAAATGGACTATAGTTATACAGTCCAGGAGACCAGTGATCCTGGCCCTGCTACTCTCTGGACCTGCCTGGACTTCTAGCTGAAGTTCTCATCACTTGGAAAGCACTCGCTGCTGAAGATGGCTTCACACAAATAGCCTAGAGATAAATAAGACTTCTGTGGATTGTTTCAGTTAGAGACCATGAAGATGGCTTTAGGCTGCAGCTGATACCATCGGTTTTCCTACAACGGCTTAAGACTACAATTGCTTTTATAGCTTCAGGACTGCAATTGCTATGAACAATGACTTGACTTTTCACTCAAGTCTCCATCAGTGAACAGTTGCTAACTTCAACAAAACAGACATCAGTGCCAACTAGAATAAATTTCCTGGTTTCATAAATTGCACTTATTAACCACACAGTACACAGTTATAGACAAGAAATTATTTATAATCGCTCTCTCTGGTGTCACCCAGATGAGGCTTCCCTTTGGAGTCTGGTTCCTCTCAAGGTTTCTTCCTCATATCGTCGCAGGGAGTTTTTCTTTGCCACTGTTGCCTATATGCCTATATTTCTGTATATAAGCTGCTTTGAGACAATGTAGAATGTTAAAAGAATGTTAAAAGAAGACCTCAGCTCAATTCATTTAATCTGTGCAAAAATCATTTTGTGCTTAAATGTATACAATTTTTTTATTCATAAACAATTTCTTCTTCTTCTTCTTCTTCTTCTTCTTCTTCTTCTTATTATTATTATTATTATTATTATTATTATTAGCAAACGATTTTGTTATTCATAATTTTCATGGTGCCTGAAAGAATCAGGTTTGCATAACAAAACAAAAATATAAAGTAAAATCACCATCTTAATTTTTAGTCTCATCAATACAATCCCTACAATATTCTAACAATACACTTAATTAGCATAAAATAAAGTTTTTAGCACTTTTTACTTCCAGTTTTGAAAGTAGTATACTTCACAGTGCATGGATGTTTTCTTTTCTTTTCTTTTTTTTCTTTTCTTTTCTTTTATATATATATATATATATATATATATATATATATATATATATATATATATATATATATATATTATAATAATTTTATTTTTATTTGTATTTATTATTGCTTGCTTGGAAGAAATTTCAATATGTAAAACTTAACTAGTTGTAAATTCAACAAAATTCAAACCTTTTTTCTTATGTTCATATTTTTTCCTGTAATATAGTAAAAATTTGTTAACAGGCTATGCAAAAAGCTCCACTTTATTTTAGTAGATCATTGTTTTCCACTCAGACACAGACAATTAGGTGGGTGTGATGTCAATTATGTGCATATTTGATAAATCGAGAGTGCTGTACTATGGAAATAAAGGACTGGTGGGTAGACACTTGTCTCAATAAGACTGAAACAGTCACCAATTCAATTACTCTCCAAAGGCTCATTCTGACTCTTCATGCTTCCTGCTGCATGTCATTCCTAGAAATTTAATCTAGGTTTGTTTCTATGTAATTATGATGAAAAAAAAAGGATTTTAATGCTTCCACCTGGTTTGTTTTGGGGTAATAGATTCTGTGTTTATTGTGGTTGCCACAAATTCATGTTGTTTCTCTTTGTCAGGTTGATCACAAGTTGGCATCCTATCATATGTACTAAGCCTACATATGACAGAAATTTAAAATCAAAAAATCTAAAATTTAGGCTTTGACCAGCACGCGCCACAGAATTTGTGCTTTTTAAACATAAAAATAATGGTTATAACTCCAGGTTCTGGGCAAAGTTACATTCTGCCAAAATGTATATCAATGTGCCTGATGTATGGCAACATTTCAAGATGAAATTTTGTTCCAGTTAACCCAGGATATTCACCAAAAGTGTCAAGAGGTCCAAAGTGCAGCCTTTCTTCTTGTGGAGTCAAACATGAAACAAAGCCTTATTACTGCACCCCCAGTTGATTTGATTATTCTTTCCATCTCTCCATCACTGTCTATTATTTTTTATATATCTCTGTCTGCTCATCCATCATTTCCCCTTCATGAAGGGATGGGGGGGCAGATGAGGAGATTGAAGCCTGTAATTTGGTCTGGGTGTGGTCAAATTAGCTATGGCCACTAAATACATGGTATCCATCTAATCATGCATAACATAATGGATTAACCTGCTCAATGCCACCTGCCCCTGTGACGGTATCAGGTGACAATGTTAATTCATGTTAATGTGAAACCATATAGCAGTGGATGACATTTTTGAATTTAGCACCACAGTATAAAATACTCGATAATGATATCTAAATCATTTACATTATTCTAAGGTATATAAACAATATGTATAAAACCGTACTAAAGAGATCTCTTCATATATGTGAACATCTTGTATAAAGATATGATATTGTGGCAGGTCATGTGACTAAAATCTAATTGATTTGTTTGCAATAATAAGTAATATGTAGGGGCAGGTACCTCAGGAGCACTTGTTTTCTACGTAGGTGCCTTAGTGCATTTGTATGTTCTTGTCAGAAACAGCTGGACAGTTCCCTGCCAGGCCCAGAAAGGGCGCTGGCAGGTGAACCTTGGAAGCCTGCTTCTTTGTGTGTCTTTTGTTACGCCCTTCCTATTGTTCCTATCCTGATTGTGTCACCTGTATCCCATTAGCCCTAATGTCTACCCCTATAAATAGGGATCCTTGTGTTTGTGTCCTTGTCCATGATTATCTGTACCGTGGTTTCTGTTGGGGTTTTGTTTGCTAGGTTCCATGTCCAAGCTAAGGTCTAGGTTTTGTTTTGTTTAGTTAACCACGCCATGTCTAGTGTTACGTTTGTTTCCCTATGTTGCGTCTTAAATGTAATAAAAGCAGTGCTTCGCTGAATCCTGCGCATGGGTCTCATTACACCGTGTGCTGGCGTGCGCACACACACCACGGGTGTCTGGGGTCGAGCCCCGCATAGGGCGGGGGTCCCAGACGTTACAGTTCTACTTTTTCTTATTATTATTGTACTTTGACATGGTCGAGTCTACGGCAGCACAAAGAACAAGTTTTAGGGAAATTTGGCACGGTGACAGAGAACAGTCTCATCTAAATACACCCTTACAGGTCAGGTGCCACCAACAAGACAAACAAACATTTGCGAAAAAAACAACTCTCTAATGCAAAGAAGAAGAAAAAGCTCAATTCAACTTTCCTCTAATTCGTTGAACTAATGCCAAGGTCGACGTGCACCACAGTATAAAAAACAACACCATGAGTGAAGAACCAGAACCCAAGGGACTCCATTATGATTTGGCCAAAATCACCTAGTTAGTGTTATAATTTATGAAAGAGTAAAACTGTTCTCAACCACATCAAATCATGAGTTTCTTTCTGTTGATTTCATCAATAACATGCAAATGAACTTGAAAACAATGGCGCCAAACAGAAAGTGACAGCATTTCTCAGCACTGCATTTACGTACTAACAATAAACTTGGCAACAAACAACATGAACTGATGTTAACAATCAAGTTCTGAGTTCATTTGCAACTTGGCAGTGCTACTGAAAACAGGAGGAATTTGAGCAACAGATTGACATGCTGCCATTAAATTTAGTATAGCTACCTGAGAATCAATGCAAATGGTCCCCTTTTACTGTTCTAAAGAGTTGGGGTCTGAAAGTGCTTGGCCCCTTAACTGCTCCTTGCAGCTACATCCTCACTTGATAAGTGAAAATGACCAGAATAGTATCTCTGTAATGTAAATACATATTTAGACAACAATTCAATAGTAAAAAAAAATGTATTATTAGATAAGGGTCAAGAATGCGTAAGATTTCTTGTGATGTAAAAATAATCTATATGCCCCTTATATGGCCTCCTGAATTTATTAAGGATCTCTAATTTTCTGTAATCGGATACTTTAAAAGGTCATATAGACAAGGTGCTGTTTCAGTAAGATTCAGAAAAAGCCTGAGGCAGAGACGTAGAGATCAAGGCAGAGCCTCTTAAAAACAGAGAGCCCGGCAGTGAGGAGAACCCACACAAGCATCCAGTGAATGTGTATATAAATTACTCTTTCAGGCAAGGGCTTTTCTGGGGAGGAGTGTCCCAGTGACAGCAGTCTACCACCAACACCGAAACACAAAGACGCACAGCAAAAAGCCCCTCAGTCACAGAGGACAAGCAAGGTATTATTCTCACTCAAAGCATCCATCATCACCAAGCTCTCCGTTTACCTCAGCCAACCTGCTGCCGGTGCCAAGTCTGGCCATTCAGCTGCCAGTTAACCAGTCGCAGGACCATCTACACCACACCACCCGTGCCAAAGTACCAACAGCCTGGGCATTTCCACACTGACCTGAGACCAGTCAACTATAATCAATTTCTAATCTAAATCTTTCATTTTAAAAACAGTCCATAGTAAAAGTCTGTATTGAGAATGTACTGTAATGTAATTGTTTTTAAAATGTATCACAGAATTTATAACCATGTTTAGTAAGTGTATTTGTGCTGTACTATTGTCTTCTAGGACCAGAATCCATTATCACCCTATTAGACACAAGATATAAGTAAAGGAGACTTATACTATATTACCAAAGGTATGTGGACACCTGACCACGACCAGTATACAGTAAGCCTTTCCCAAACTTTTGAAACAATCTTAGAAACACACGATTATATAGAATGACTTTGTATGCTGTTGTATTACGATTTCCCTTCTCTGGAACTAACAGGCTCAGACATGTTCCAGCATGACAACATCCAAATGCGGCAATCGATGTTCATGGTTTGCCAAGGTTAGTTCAGCAGCAGTCAAGTGGCCTGAACAGAGCCTTTACCTCAAACCTGCTGAACACCTTTAGAATGAAATGGAGTACCAAATAGCCTCCACACCTGACATCATGGTCTGACCTCATCTCTCCATTGTTCTTTGGCTCTGCCCCATCACTGACTATAGAATAGAGCGATTACTGTAGATGAGTGAATGACACAGTTGCTCTAAAGTTTCTGATACTTTCTGAGGACATGTCACACTTGAAATAGTTATCTAGTTTGGTTTTCACACTGCTCATACTTTACCCAGGGTTAAAAATTTCCATTAAGTGTTGCAACAGCCAAGTTTTCATGTGATGTGAGGCATGCACTCTTCAATTTCTGATTGGGTGTATGTTGCTAGCCGTAACATTCTAACACCAACAAGCAACGTGTAAAGCAATGTATAATACTGTAAATGTGCTGCTGACTCTGCTTCAGAGTCAGGTTTCATAACCCCCAGGTAAAAAGCAGCGTTAACTCTGCTTCTAAATTACAAGTGTGAAACATTCCTCTTCCTGGGGTTAAATGCGGGGTTTAGAACAATGATAACCTGGGGTTATGTGCAGTGTGAAAAGTCTTAATACTGACCAAAATACCAACAAGGCTAAAGGGATGATGTAGTAAGGCAGCTGCACCCTGTTTCAACAAGCATTTAGGAATGAACTAGGCTAATTTGGCCGAAATGGTCTCAATAGTCATGCTGCTATCACTGTTATCCTAAGTGCTGGAGCAGCCCTTGAAATGGTGACAAACAGTGAGGTGATAACAGAAGGAAAACCAACGCAGGAATCTCAGATTATGGCTTAAGAAAAGTGCTTACTTCGTGTAACAGTTATCACTTTGAAGCCTACGATCTAATCTCAAACTCCTGGTAGAGCCTTGAAGATGTTTAATGGGTCACAGTTTTCTCTTAGCCACATAATTCCTGGCCATAACAAAAAGTGTGCGTTTGTTGTAGCTGCACTGACGGAACAGAGAGGCTCATAAGCTGGAAGTCTTGGATTCAATCCTCACAGGGGCACTTGGAAGCTTTGCTGCGAATATCTGAGTGACAGAAATGAGTCAGCAGGAAGAAACTCATCAATGTGCCCTTGGGCAAAACACGTTGCCCATACGATGATTTGTCTTTCTGTAGTAACAACAAAATTACAAGCAGGACTGCAGGGATTGTTGTATCCCAGCCAGAGTTTATTAAAAGAGAAGGCCAAAGGACGAGTGCTTCAAGTCTTAATAAAAACAGTCCACTTGGTAGAGCACTTAAGACTTTTAGACCCTAATATATAACAAGCGCACAGTATATAATGAACACAATCATCATGCAATAGAGCCATATATTATGATTCATGTGCTATTTGGAGCTGCATTTATTACTACTGTGTGACTGAAGTTTTCTTTAAATTGAGAACATGAGATGGTGCCTGTGAACATCATGTCTGTAGCACATCACAGCTCACCAGCACTTCATCCTACATGCTTTACCTTCAAGTTCCAGCCAACAGCACTGCTTAGATTTCTTCAGAGTAATAAAGTAGAGGTCTGTCATTTTGCGGTACACCTCCCCCAGTTTCTCCTTCCTTCTATGGCTAATAACCATCTGCCCACCACTGATTAGTGTCATATCGTTTTAAGTAAACTAAACAGAACAAAAATGATCAGGTCTAAATGTGACACTCCATCATGATTTTGAGATCCATTAAAAAATCAAGTGTAAATAAATTCAGGAAAGAAAAAAAAAACTATTGGTTTGTGCTAATGATGAGTTTAAAAGCAGACTGCAGAGAGCTCGGTGGTGTACAGGAACGATATGGCACCACTCAGTTTGAGTTTAAAGACACTTTATGAGTATCAGAGCGTCAGCGTTCATGTCTGTACAGCTGGCTGCCTTGTCTGAGGTTGTATGACTCAAATAAATCACCTGCATCCTGCAGCAGACTCGGGATGAGTTCTGTGATTATGGTGTATGATTCAACTATCAGAATTGACTTTAAAGATAACTAGATATCTCAGCTCTCTCATCTGGTAGAGCTTTAAGAGACACCTTCTGTTTGAGAAGATGCTTCTCAGGTGATATCATTTGTTCTGGCCAGGGCAGGATTTGAGGATCTGTGCAGTCTGTGATTGTGTTGTGGTTCTGCTCCTGCCCCCGACATACCTGAGCTATGTAATCAGTCTGTGGACACACTATAGTCCCTGACTACCTGGTACAGGTGATCTAGAAACAAGAACAGGACCAAATTTGGACAGAAATCTATCAGATTAAAGACTGTGAGGGTGAGACAAATTGGTAACATCTGTTTCAGAAATATTTCTGAAATGAATTTATTATAGAGTTGCACTGACGGCATGAAAAAAAAAATCTCTGTCTAGACATCTGACAGACACACAGAGTGAAAGAGAAGAAAAGAAAGGACAGAATAAAGTGTCCCCCAAGGAAAAGTAACACAAGTAGTCCTTGGCCTTTAGCACTCTTTTTCTAAAAGCAAAAGAAAAAGCACCTACCTTTCTGAGAGTCTTTCCCCACGTTTGTTTTCCTCACGATGGAGTTTCTCGTCTGTCTCCCTTTCTTCCTGAATGAGAATGTGGTGTGGCTCAACTGAAGGAGGTGGGAGTGGGGAGAGAGAGAGAGAGAGAGAGAGAGAAAGAGAGAGAGAGAGAGGGTGAGCAAGCAGAAGAATCGAAAGCAGAGGAGGAGAAACATGAAACCAGCAATGACCCTCAAACAATCAATCCCCCTCCTTCTCTCTTTCCCGCTATTTTTCCCCTTCGAGTCTCCAGATCCCTCGCAGGCTACAACAGTGGGGACAGACAGATTTGTTTCAGTCTAGATTGAAAGAAAAACGAGGAAATTTGACGAATGGGAAACATGCAGCCACAAAGACTGCGAGTATAAATATGACCCGTGAAATGGGTTTCCTTTTTTAAAATGCACGGGAAATTACAAGCAGGACTGTGGTGCTTTTTATTATTCCAAACCTCAAGTTCTTCCAAAGTAAGCAGAGAGAAATTACCAATGCTGACTAAAAGAGAAAGAGAGAGACTAACACAGGTGGATGGATATGAGTGTTGCTCAAGTCCATGGGAATGTTATGTGGTTGTCGTGGCACAATAGGTGACAGCTAAAACACAGCTCACACGTCACTCCTTAATATTTTTATTTTTCCCTTTGCATGCCAAGACATGAGTTTGCAATCTCACAGGGGCTTTGTTAAAAAAAAATCCCTAAAAAAAACCACCCAGCTTGTTTTCTCTGCCAGGTTCAAATATGGGGCTGGATAAGTTATATGTTTACTAAATCATCCCAGTCACCGGATGCTAATGGATGATGGAACAACACTTGAGCATGTGTTTATACTGAGAGGAAAATACACACTCAGGTTACATGCCTGAGTGTACAAACAAATACACGGCACAAATATATACTAGTATTTATATATGCTTGACATGCCTTAATCTGCCAGTGTGGATGTTAGATTAACTCAATTCTCAACTCCTTGAGGTTCATGTTCCCTCCCGCAACCTGTGATCAGTTAAAGACGCTGCTAATGCCTACTCAGTGAGACATGCGCTACTTTCCAGAAGTTTCAAACTGACTGGTGGAATGAAGTTCTAACCTCATTCTGGAAAAAAAAAGTCCCACCTCTGCCGTGAACACTTAACCCAGAATCCCACAAAAAAATCACTTACATTAGCTCTTACCTCTCTTGTCTGAGAGACAGAGAGAGAGAGAGAGACAGAGAAAGATAGACAGAGGGAGAATGAGAGACAGAGGGTGTTGGTGAGAGGCAGAGACAGTGGGAGAAAGAGATAGAAAGAGAGTGAGAGAGACTGAGACAGAGGGAGAAAGAGAGACAGAGAGAAAGAGGTAGACAGAGAGTGAACGAGACAGAGGGAGAAAGAGGTAGACAGAGAGTGAGAGAGACTGAGACAGAGGGAGAAAGAGAGACAGAGAGAAAGAGGTAGACAGAGAGTGAACGAGACAGTGGGAGAAAGAGATAGAAAGAGAGTGAGAGAGACTGAGACAGAGGGAGAAAGAGAGACAGAGAGAAAGAGGTAGACAGAGAGTGAAAGAGACAGAGGGAGAAAGAGGTAGACAGAGAGTGAAAGAGACAGAGGGAGAAAGAGGTAGACAGAGAGTGAGAGAGACAGAGACAGAGGGAGAAAGAGAGACAGAAAGTGTTGGTGAGAGGCAGACAGAGACAGCAGACGAAAGAGGTAGAGAGAGTGAGAGAGACAGAGCCAGAGGGAGAAAGAGGTAGAGAGAGTGAGAGAGACAGAGAAAGAGCAAGACAGAGAGTAAGAGAGACAGTGCCAAAGACAGAGGGAGAAAACAACAGACAGCATTTGTGAGAGACAGACAGTGTTTGTGAGAGACAGAGACAGAGTGAGAAAGAGAGACAGAGACAGTGGAAGAAAGAGATAGAAAGAGAGTGAGAGAGACAGAGGGAGAAAGAGAGACAGAGTGTTGGTGAGAGGCAGACAGAGACAGCAGACAAAAGAGGTAGAGAGAGAGTGAGAGAGACAGAGCCAGTGGAAGAAAGAGATAAGACAGAGAGTGAGAGAGACAGAGCCAGAGGAAGAGAGAGAGACAGAGACAGAGGGAGAAAGAGAGACAGAGTGTTGGTGAGAGGCAGACAGAGACAGCAGACAAAAGAGGTAGAGAGAGTGAGAGAGACAGAGCCAGTGGAAGAAAAAGAGACAGACAGCGATTGCCAGAAAGTCAGAGAAAAAAATCACCTGTATTTCCACTAGCTCTGAATCTTTTATTAAAAATCTTGGCTGTAACTCCACTGTATCCTCCCCTGCTTGCTATATCATTTTACTTACATTTCCTCATTTGTAAGGAGCTTTGGATAAAAGCGTCTGCTAAATGAATTAATGTAAATGTAATCATCGACTTTAGCTAATTATTCCTCGAGGCATGCGTGTTCTTACTGCTGAATACTGAATACTCTTAATCCGCTTGTTATCACACAGCCCCAAGGCTGGAGCACCTGAGGGCAGGCTTCCACATTTGTTTAGACGTCTAGGCATGCAGGGGTCAAAGTTTAAGTGTTGTCAGGCCAACGAGGACCAAATTTGTGCCACTGCAGGAAGCAATACACCACCTCGATGCAGCTATCCAGATGTGCAGATCTGCTTCATTCGGCACTGTGTGTTTGACTCATAGTAAAATATCTGCAAGAGTGTGACACGTGCGAATGAAAATTTTTGTTCTGGATTCCGAGCGTTACATCTTCCTGCATTCAGGTTCATGTGAATTTCTCATGTGTTATGTTTTCCTGGAAATTAGCAGCCATTTAATGCTGCTAGTACATTATCACAACACCTCACATAAAGCTGCACAGCTGTTCCTGTCTTAAATAATTTATTAAGGTTTAAACTCGCATAAAACAGATGCAAAATATAACTAGTGCAGCTCTTTCTTTCTGCATCTGTAGAAGGGACGTATGAGCTCATTTGTCTCTGTCGCTGTCTCTCTTCCTCTCTCTCTGCTACCTGATTCTGCTAGCGGAGCAGATCCTTAACCGTGAACACAAAGACGTCTTTCTTCAGCCAGCGGGCTCTCGGGTCTGCTCTGCCGCACAGTGTTGATATAGTGCTACAGCTACAGATATACACGCCTCAGGGAGAGAGAGACAGACAGACAGACAGACAGACAGACAGAGGGAGAGGGAGAAATAAATAGGCAGCGAGTGAGAGAAACAGAAACATTGGGAGAAAAAGACAGACAGTGTTAGAAACAGGAAGTCAGGTAAAGAGACACACAGGAGGAACAATGAGAGACAGACAGTATTTGTGAGAGTCAGACAGTCAGTGAGACAGACAGTATTTGTGAGAGACAGGCAGTGTTTGTGAGAAAGACAGTCAGTGAGAGACAGACAGTGTTTGTGAGAGACAGACAGTCAGTGAGACAGACACTGTTTGTGAGAGACAGACAGTCTGTGAGAGACAGACACTGTTTGTGAGAGACAGACAGTCAGTGAGACAGACACTGTGAGAGACAGACACTGTGAGAGACAGACAGTCTGTGAGAGACAGACACTGTTTGTGAGAGACAGACACTGTTTGTGAGAGACAGACAGTCAGTGAGAGAGTGACACTGTTTGTGAGAGACAGACAGTCAGAGAGAGAGTGTCAGCTTGTCATGTTATCTGGTGTCACTGTTCCACAGAGACTATTTGACGAGTAAACTGACCACTAAACCGTTCACTGATTATTAACCAGAACACGTCCTGAGACATGAGAACTCACTGTACGACCCTTGAACTTGAGCAGCCTGGAAACACTCCTCAGTTCCCAGCAGCTCAAGCAAACATGACTGTCACCATTTCACCATGCCGAGATGTGCTCCAGCCAGCTGCTGAAGGCTAATAAGTGTTCTGTAGCTTCGTGCGAAACATCAACACAAGTGCAAGATGCGTGTCTTTATTCCTAAGCGCTCAAAAAGAGCCCTGACATGGCAACGAGCAGCGGCCTTAAAGGATTTCAAGTGGCCCATATGCTGCGTTAAGCTGAAGAAGAGCTAAGATTCCTTTCTGCTTATTTAAATAACAACCCAGGACAGTGGGGATAGCCTTGGTGCTAACAGTGGCACTGAGGGAAGGGAGGGGATTCAGGGTAAAGCAGCGGGTGGATGTCTGGAAGGCCACTGAATCTCAGCACAGGATTATTCTAAAGCTGCTGATTAGACAAAGCCACATTATCTGCTTGACTAAAGATTCGACTCCATTTCAGAGTACAGCACAGCACATCTTACAGCACAGCAGAATTTGCTGTTTGTCTATAAGGTTATGCATTACAACAGAAAAAAAATAATAATAAAATAAATAAATAAATAAATACATGCACATTTTAAGAATGGCAAAAGTAATAAAACCTATACACCACTCCTAAATCTATACTGTAAGGATTTAGGTTGTTATAACTATGAAATCTGCAGGGAAAAAAAGCTTCCTTCTGTGAAAAGTTGCATGCTGAAGGTTTAAATTATCTTTCATGGATGATGGAAGCCAACTTGGAAAGCAGCAGATCCACTGGCATTCAGATCACAGACATAACTACAGACATATGTGCTACTTGTACTGATGTGTGTGTGAGATGTACACGGGGTAGAGCGTGCCACAAACAGGCTACTGTTGGGTCATTGTAATAAATAAATAAATAAATAATCAAGTGTTTGTTTCCTATCATGTGCTTTTTAACCCTTGTGCAGAAAACTGCAGAAGCCACATTGTTCAAGTAAAACTTTTACAGTAATCCCATGTAGTGGGATTGTACTCTTCATGTACAGTAATGTAAAATCACAACTTTTAAGTATTATTTATGAAAGAAATTCAGCCGATATATTTATATTATGTTAGACTACTTTCAGATTAGATAATTTATATACATTTATATACATCCAAGAGGCCCAAGCAATTTAGCCTTAACAAACAACAAAAGATAATACGCAAAAAATGTTTTGGACGTGTCACTATAGCTTCATGTAGTTTTAATGGGTTTAATGGCTCAATTTTGTCGGTCTGCATTTTTTATCCCACTTTTTGATATTTGGGCTTAAAATGGTGGGGCTTGATTTAAGGTGTAGACACTGAAACTCAAAAAAAAAAAAAAATCCTTTTCTGAGAGCTCCATACAGAAAAACTGAAAAGGTTTAGTAACCATTCAGTAAGCTATGGCTGAATGTCTGCCCACAAACTCACATTTCACTGCATTAAACTGAAGAGACGATCTTTTGACATGTGAAATGATGGACTCACTGCAATAAACTGATACATACAGCCTTGTGTATACTTTTCTTCTGCAACATGATGTACTTGTCGGTAAAGCAGCATGTGTAGGAAGGCAGGAGTTTTTTCTTGGCTTGTTTAAAGTAGGTGCTCAAACATGGAGTTGCTAACCTGCAGTCCTCGCCTCCCACACCACCACTGGAGCTTGAGGAAACCTGGGGTGAATTAAATCCTGCTAATGCAGGAGGCAGAGATTGAAGGAAAAGATACAGACTACGTATATTTGCGCCTGTGAGTCCAGCCTGTAACAGAGAGTTGACTCGAATGCGGAGGCCAGTGTTTGTCGCTCATCCTCATGAACATCACGAGGAGGGAAAAACTATGAAAAAGATCTGTTCTGAGGCGAGGTACATAGAGTATTAGAGCTGAATCACATACAATCGGATCAAGTACAACAAAACAAAAGTCTGTGTTATAAACCTGAGAAAACCTTTCCGTTGCATTATATTCTTTTTTAACTTTCGTTTTTAATCTCTCTGTATATATGACGAACAACTGTAATTTCCCTCTAACATAATTAACATGAGAAATAAGTAGCAAACTATTTCTGATCCCAGATCTTTCATTTCCAATAATACCTAATATGATTATTTACTTACACTCTTATCTTATCTGCAGGGTACAAAGCTGCATGACTGGTGACAGAGTAGCAGTAAATAGCAAGCCAACCACCTTCCACGTGACAGTATTACAGTACAGAGCACAGAAACCATGGGACAGAGATACCATGGGACCTTGTACTCAGCACACTACAGCAAAGTAGATCACAGGCAAGACTTAAAGAGCCCCCAATGAGCTCTGCATACCAGTTCAAATATTTCCAAAATACTGAATTACAGCCTTAACAATGGTATATACTGTATAATACAGCTTGATATTTTTTTCACACCATTTTGTTTACCTGCAAACCTGACACATGCTTCCTTTAAGACCTGTGAAGGCAGCCAACCACCCACATGTGGTCAAATTGTGTCACAGGGCAGTGGAAAGTACAGCATTAAAAAGAACTATTTGCCCTCTTCCAGATGCAGGACCTTACAGCTGCCTACTGACTGGCTAGTAAAACCCATTATGCCGTCCCTCCCAACATGAGAGCAGGCCTGATTTTTTTTCTCTCGACTCACAGCCTTTGTCACCTGTACCTGCACTCAGCATTGTATATATATTTATGGCATTTGGCAAACGCTCTTATCCAGAACAACTTATGGAAGTCTCCATCAATGAATACGTCCTGATATTGGTTCATTAGGTTATGGAGTAAAAATAGCATCAGACTAAAAATAATCAGTCTTTAAGTACTTCAGGAACAGACATGGTTTGAATGCTGCCTGCAAAAGATGTTCGAACATCTAGGGGAAGTTTGTTTGCTCCTTCAGGAGCCAGGACAGAGAAATTTTATCTGTCACATACACAATCATACACAGTACGACACCCTGAGAGATGGTGGGATCAGCTTAAAAATGCAGGGTGTTAAAAAGTGGCTGCTGGTCTGTTTTTGGCCTTATGGACGAGCATCAGTACAGGAAGCCAGTGGAGAGAGTGTTTATAAGCTACATCGACACTGCTTGTCTACAATTAATGCAAAGCCTTGATTTTTGTTTCATTTTCCATTTACAGAACCATGAAAACCTTTACTGGAATGGTGACGCTTTAGATCATTTATAACATGATAAACATCAGAACATCATAGAGGGAGTCCGAAAATCTCTAAAGGCAACAGATATTATCTGTAACAAATCAAAAAGAAATAGCAGCTTTAATCGAGTGGCCATGAAATGTCATTTCAGTGTCATTTCAGTTTGAACCATGAATGTTAAAATATGACCCTATTCATAGCAATTCATTTCCAGTCTTTTCCCACAGTCACTATTTTCCCACAGAAAAAACCCCCTTGAAGTACCTACATGCTTAATTACATTCTGCCGCTTTTCTTGCTCAGATTTCACAGCTATTACTTCAGGCTTGTGAAAGCCTGTTTGAAGTTCTATCACACATTTAAAACATTGGCATAAAACTGTAAAACTGTATGTTGACGCTGAAACATGACAACAGAGTAAGTTCTATCCCCATTATCCAGTCACACAGCATGCTATAAACCATCAGGTCCAGATGTACATAGTGCTTATTTTGTGGCAAACAAAAGTGTGTATTTAAAATATGCTACGTTAATTAAAATGTTCTGAAAACATTGCTTGGAAGATATTTCTTTCTGAATTGTCTCTACAAAAAAATAATAAAATCGACTTTTTATTGCACTTGCCATTCTGGGGCCACTGGATAGTGCAGAACTAAACAGAATTTAATGAGTAAACCTAGCAACACATCCTCAAAGCAAGGCAGAGTAAAATTTGTTCTATAATAAATCATGAATAAATAAAGGCCACAGTATTTTTGCACTAATGACATTACTACAAAAATAAGTGCACTTAAAAAGTGCATTAGGTGAGATAAGGCAAGCTTCCAGATTAGCTCTCTGGGGTTAAATAAGCGGGTTAGACATTTGAAGTATTTTTTTTTTTTTACTGCTTGAGTCCAGCCATTACCATGGAAGCTCCACCCCAGGACCTGTGGTGGCCCATAGAAAAGGGTTAACTTGAGTGTACTAGCAAAAAGAAAGACCCACTCCATAACTCACTGGCTTTTAAAAAGAAGCTGGAGCAGGTCCGCTGTTGACCTACACCGGAAAGACAGACGTTCTGCAGAAGAACCGTCACAATGATGGAAACGTCTTCATTTATTGCTAACAATCCATTTGCTATAATGGTCGTAAAGACGTGAGATCAGGAAACCTTTCTCATGGCCTCGAAAAGAGACAGCGGTAAATCAACAGTGCTTAGGAATCACTAAATGGCTGAGAGATGAAATACAGAGAAACACAGGCTCTGTGTGGTAACTGAGCAGACAACTAGGTCTCCTAGTGACAACACGTCGACTCCTGTTAGAGGGAAAAGCGAAGGACAACAACAAAGTCCAACAACAAGTCCAGAATCAAGGCAGACAGAATGAGCTTGTTTGGCTGATCAAGAAAAGAAAGGAGGCAGAGGGGATGTATGTAGTAAACCAGCTGCCATTAGCTGAGGCTTAATGGCTTGTTTTTATTCAGTGGCCTTTTGCATGTTGTAGATCTTTTACTTCTCAGAAGAGTCAGATAAACCCAGAGAGGATATTAGTACCAGCATAAATAAGAAGAACCCCTCTTGATGATTTATGGGAGACAAATGTTTGGCTGTCTGAGTGAGAAATAAGTATTATACACTTAATGTGATTACATCCTTCCTGTTTTTCCCACTCACATCCGATTGTGCTGGTTATAAAGTTAGATTGAGAAATGTAAAAATGTTGTATTTGGCATCTTTTGACTCCATTGATGATATGAATACAAAAAGACAGTGGATGCACCCTGCGGCATCAATATCATCTCTCTCTCTCTCTCTCTCTCTCTCTCTGATCAGTATAACAGACAGAATGTCTCTTTCAGCACCTCCTCTGTGTCTCATTCCTTTTTCCACTTGTGCCCTCACTCCCCAGATGACTCCATGTCCATGAGATATTTATGGGATATTTACATCTTACAAACTTCACTATTCCTTATATTTTCATTGGTTTTTTTTTTAACCCACTTTCAGTTGTCGTGCATAGTAGAAAAGTTAAAGAGGACTTCATCTGGAAAGATTAAAAGGCTAAGCATGGCATCAGAAGTAGGGCAGTGCTAATCAGGTTCAGTCCTTAGTGATATAGAGAATAAACACCGCTGCCTTAAACGCCATCTAGAGGAAGCGCCATTTTACTGCAGTTTCAACTGCTTCTTGAAGTAGAGCTGAGCTCAACATGAAGCCAGTTACCAAACAACATATTAATGGTGCCATGTGCACAGCCTCAATCGAGCATCTACATGCATAGTCTTGGTGTTTAAGAACGTGACTTGTAGGAAATGCACAATACTGGCCTTCATTTATCAAGGTAGATACAAACAAATGACTAATTCATGTAAAGCATGAGGCTTTAAATCAAATCATATATATGGCATGGATTACTAGCCTAATCATTCAATTAAAATGAAAGAAATGATGCTGTATAAAATGTTCTGCATGTACAAGCAAACATGCTGAGCTGACCCTAGGCTACAGGAGATTTAGTCCATGCCACATTTAGAAGGGAACAGATATTTAGAGACAGTTGGCGAGACACTTAATACAATTAAACATAGCAGTTTTTCTGTGTGAACTTAAAATGACGTTAAATGCGGCCCACTGTTTAGATAAGAACAGAACAACGCATTCACAGCTAGCGATCAACTTAGTTACAGATTCTTTTCCAATTCAGAGCCATTTTAGTAAGAAACAAAAAAACAGAACAGTGCTTTATCATTTTGAAACAATGGAAGCAACGCCGCCTGAGGTGACAAATGTGTCATATAACTTGGGTTTCAGCAATAAGATCCTAAACACTGCCTCCGCAGCACTGCTGAGTGGGCCGGCATTTTCATTCTGATGGCTCTGAAAGTTATTTAATGCAGCTTTGTTAGCTATTTAACCTTCAGATTAAATTAGAGACCTCATTAGACCTTGCATCTTCAGTCTCTGTTGATGTAATTCTACTGTAAGAATGAAATACGGGGAAACATGCAAATCAACAATGTCAACAACTGGCAAATCTATTAATCATGCTCATACTGCATGTGCACTGTTTGACCATTGGGAGTTATATAAGATCAATTTCTTTCACAAAGTAAAAGCCCCTTTACCAGGAATTGTCTGTGCTAGTCAAGGGACCGATTGCTCCAAAATACAAAGGCCACATGGGTTATATGGTTACACAACCACGCTATAACCAGTAAAAAGACCTCTTTATTATCTTTCGAACGACACCAACCGCATGATGCTGACACCTCAGGTGCTACTACAGAGTTCAGAGACTATTTATCCATCACATTTTTGGGAGAATTGATCTTTTTTCATACTTTATATTTAAGAGACAGTGAATTTACCATATTAAGTTTAGTTGTCTTTATTTGCTACATATATATTACTGCACAGTAAATTTCTTTCTTCACATAGCCCATCCTTTGGAAGTATATGTGAAGGGTCAGCCTTGTTCAAGGGCTGAATGGCGACAGCTTGGCGGTGCTGGGGCTTGAACACCCATACAACCCATAGCCTTAACCACTTGCGCTACCACCGGCCCCATTATACTTTGAATCTATATTAAACTTCTGTAGCAATTTTTTTTTAGCTTCATAGAGTCAAAAATGCACATTGCTTAGTGTGCATTTACAATTCAGGAATTAAAAAGAAGTCATCAGTCATCACTTATTACCCTTTACTAAAATTTTGTTAAAAATGTTCTGAGAATCTTATTAAAGCCATTTCTAAAGCCAGTATTGTGAATTTAATCGTGGCTGGAGTGTAGTGTTACACCCCTAAATTCCACACTAATCACATTCACACAGTCTGAGGAAGCGAAATGTAAAATTAACCCTAACCCTATCTCTCCTATTATGCAACAACAACCAACTAGGGAAAGAGGAGTCTAACTGGTGACAAGACATCTGAAGCCAACTACAGCATCTTTTCGAACATGCTGTGGAGGAAAGCCCTCTCTGCACTTTTCTGCATGCATGAGCTCACAGACAGCCAGGATTGACTAGTGTCAGTGTGATTGACAGGGGAGAGAGAGAGAGTATGCCATCCCTCACACCCAGAGAGAACAGCCAACTTTACTCTCTTGACTCCTGAACATGAATGATTGATGCATCATGGTATGCGAACTCTTGATCTCCTAGAGAGGGAATGTTTTTTCTCTTGACCTGTCATGTTATCACATGGCAGCTTCATCACACAGTATGAACAGATGTTGCTTTCCAAACCATATTTGACATGTTTATTTCTGAGCTAGAATGAAGCTTGCTGCAGTGAGTTGCTGTGTGGCAATTCTTCCAGCTATAGTATCTAAAGTACTAAGATATGTATACTTCTCGACGTTGTTATATGCAGTATTTATTGCGGTGTAACAGTAAAAAAAGCACATCTCTACTTGGGGCTCTGCAGTAATAAATCTTGGCATTTACACCCACTGCAATCAAGCTGATTTGTTAAGCCTCCCCAGAAGGGAGAAATCTCCTCATCTATGAAGATATACAAAAATTGCATAGATAACACAACAGGCCTGCTATTAAATGATGCAAAAGTAAGAGAGAGAGATACTAGTGTAATGCAAGGCACTGCATCTACTGTACTCTGTCACCTGAGCACAGGTTACAAACTCTCCCTATAACTCCTCTAGCCATAAAACAATAATAAAAGTCTGGGAGGTGGGAGCAAATCATCTCAACATGACAGCCTAAGATTCTACTATCCTAAGATTTTGATTGAGGAAGCTTTCATACCTTTTTGCCATGTCTGTATCACGGCAAAATTAATATTTTTGGTTTATTTGCTATTTAGTTTGGTTTGATACTGCACATAAAAAAAACTATAAGGGGCATGTAGAAGACAATGGTGGTAGAAAGAACGTACCTTTAAACAAACCTTTACCAAGCGGATGCAGAAATAAGATCACCTGAAAACAAAGAACATAAAGACAGTGCTAAATAAATGATTAGTCAATTATATTAATAACTAGTTTAAGCATTGTGTTATGTCAACTCCTTGGACCCCGTTTAGGTCAAATTGTCCCGGGAAATTACTGGGAAGCATGATTGCAATTAGTAGGTCACTTTTAAACAACAACAGAAGCACAAGAAACTAAAGATTATTGCAGTCACTGGCTATGAAATACAGCTAACAAAATGCATCTGCAAATGAAAACGATTTACTACAAACACAAAACACATGTAGTAAAAATATAAAACGGGTCATTTTGACCTGAACACCACACAACAAAACATGCTATTTTTTTGGGTCATTGGTCAGTCCTTTGTCACATGATTGCTTAGTTTAGCAGCTCTCACATACAAAAAAAAAGCAAAAGAAAAAGAATGCTGCGACCCAAATATATGACACGTCCTACAGTCTGAGTCTAATCGCTTTCTCACTGCATTCAACCCATGCTTGAGCTCACTTAGAAGCAGACTTGCTCAAACGCTCTCAGCCCAGCTGTTTTGGTCAGAGTGTGGGAACTGATGCTGTGTTCTCACCTGCTCAAACAATCCACACCAAGATTCAATACAAACGGAGTAAACACTGCACGTGTGAAAGCACCCTTAGTGTTCAGGTTTCGTGCATGCCAGATACTTTTGTGGGGAAGATTCAGAATACTCGAAACGGCTTCAGGCACAAAGCCATTCAGCCCTCATTAGCTTCTTTTGTCATCCGTGGAAAACAAGCTCACCCTGCTTTTCAAGTAGGCCCTCAGACATCCACATCCTGTTTTTATCACGAAAATACAAATGTAAATAGTTTGTACTGTAGATGAAATGAGCTACCAGAAGTGGGGAATTAGTCTAATGTGATTAGTAAGTGTGGGTTGTCTTGGATGATTAGACCCCCTACTATGGAATATAAAGGAACAAATCCCACTGAAGGACCAAAGCAAACACACACACACACACACACCATCACTCATTTCCAGCTGAGCTTTCAGTGAGGAATGTCCCCATGTTCAATCCAGTTAGCAATCTGAACACCTTGCACTCAATTTAATTATACAGAGCTTTTAAGGCCTGCGGTCTCTATCACTGATCGATACTCTGGGACAAATGAAACAATGTGACAACGCGTCAATGTAATCTACAGCAAGAAATGCCTAGCAAGAAAAACGCACTAAAAAGGAAGTTGGAGGATCTATGTACATAATTAAGTCAGTGAGTAAATGTGAAATAAACGTCAAGCAGTTTTGGAGTGGGGGAAAAAAAATCGCATTAATTCTTGTATTTAGTGTCAAAACCAACAGAAGCAAATCTCTAATCTCTAATCTACTTAGAACCCATGCATAATAAATCCATACACCACTGGTCACTCTATTTATTTCTTCTAAATGTAATGTAATTGTATTCCATTAGCAATAGTAATCCCCTGAAACGTGCTCTAAATATCACAATCGAGACTAAAAAAAAAACAACAGAAGAAAAAGAAAACACGTGCCACGTGGCTAAAACGATAGCTTCATGAAGGCAGAGAGATGAAGCACAACAAAAGCATTGAGGGCTTTATGTGGAGGAGGGTCTCCGAGGAGGGCAGGTGCCTGAAAATAGACCCATTATCTGCCTCCGCTGAGGCTGAGCACTAAAGACCTCCCCCACCCAACTATAATCCATCCATCCTCTACTTCAGCTCTACTTCTACTGTCTCTGAGAACGACAAAGCAAGCCAAGACTCTGCTTTATTATTAGAGATTAAGGCATATTCTTTGATTTCTTCTGTATACTTGGCTGACTGTATGGCTATACATTATACACAGAGTGAAATGCTGATGACACATTTAGTGTAAATATATAAAACTAAAAAAAAACACTAATTTATTTATTAATTTAATATTTATTTCATACTATTTCAAACATCTACTAGATATGTTTTATAGAGTATCTGAGACTGAGCTGAGCCATTATGCAATCCAGTCTATAAAAAAAGAAAGCTAAAGAAACAAACAAATCGAGATGACTGATATAATGCAGTGATATTATGTGTGAAATGGTTGGCCTCCTGGTGGTCCAGTGGCAGGATCCCGTGCTCTCATTGCCGCGGCCCGGGTTCGATTCCCGGACAGGGAGCTAACCCAGCCACTGAAGAGTTAACTCTCAGTGCCGGTCCCAAACCCGGATTAAATGGGAGGGTTGTGTCAGGAAGGGCATCCGGCGTAAAACCTGCGCCAAATCGAAACATGTGGACCAAATGAACAACAACAACGTTATGTGTAAAATCTCTGTGATAGCAGCTGCCCATTACGATTATAGCCAATGTGGATTATAACAACTTATCTTCTGCGACTAGTGTCCGTTAAAACAGTGCTAAAATACTGACATATGGATAAGACTATAAATCCTGAATTAGTGGAATGGGTTTCAACACATTAGACGTGCAAATGATCTTGCTTAGCTGTAAAAGAATAAGAGCAGTAAAGTGATTAATAATAAGAAGGATAATAATAAGCAACTTACTGCTGGATTTATAAGAAACCTAATCATTGCAATTAAACCTGTATAACAGGATGCAAATGGGTGAGCAAAAAACTGGTCTTACAGAAAACCGTTAAAAAAGGAGCTTTGTGCTTATTAAAACTGGGAGCGGTGTCTTATGTATCTGTGGTTAGTATGGAAAAAGGAGAACATGACAAGGCATGCTATTATGGGAAAATGTCCTGAAGTGTTTATTACCTCCTAAACCACAGCAATTTGCCAAAACAAAGACAAATAGACAATAGGATTAAAAAAGAGCAGCAAATTAAATATATATTTATAATTACTTTTAAGCATGGAGAGTTTTGTGTTTACTTGTACAGTAGTGTCAAGGTTTACTGTTCTGTCCTTATATCTAAAAATGATCTCTGTTGCTAAACATGTTGCCCGGAACATTGTTACAAGTCTGAAACCTTCTTCTATCCGGGGTTAAAAACGGGATTTAGAACGATATAACCTGTGGTTAAGGGTTAAGCGCAGTGTGAATAGCCCTAATGTTATAGAATGTCTGCAAAACAACTTATCACTCACATACACTTCCAGCTAGAAACAGTAAGTTAATCCGCTAGAGACGCCATCCATCAATGCAAAAGAAAGATCTCCTTACAGAAAGCTTGAGCATGTCAATCATTATACGCTTTTCTTTAAGTACCGACGTTTTTTTTTTAAAATCTGTTTATTATTAGGCTTAGATTATGTGAAGTGATCGCTGTAAATCTCTGTGAATGAGCTGTTGTTGCACAAACTACATAATGCAACAAGCGTATTCCAGCTGCACTACTGTCAGATTTTGCACAATTCCAGAAACTTAATTAACATCTTCTGACCAATCAGAAGATCCCAAATTCAACAGCGGTGTATTATAATGTATTACATGACGAATCGAAACTAAAATCGGAACTCGAATGTATTAAGAGATGAAATGAAGGCCAAAATAGTTTCAGTGTTCCTACTGAGCTACTCACTTTGAAGATCTGTGAATCGCATATGAATAACTCCGAGAGACTTGTTTCTGTGATGAGTCACATCATCCAGTCAGAAAAAAAAGACTTCCCACACAGACATACACACCCTGTGGCTAAGAAGAATGATCTTTCATCGACAGAGAAAACAGACGTGATTCTGCTTGGAGATGAAACGTTTGCTATTGGCATTAACAAAGCGGAGTCAGCAAAATAACCCACGCGTGTTTCAACGAGCCCGTCGTGTGAATGCTAAATGAGCGAGGGAGCATCACCAAATGAGGCTGCTCCATTCCTGAATGGCTAAATAAGTGAAATGTTTTCATCAGTAGAGTTCTTAATGCAAGATGTAAACACACCCAGCCACGCCTGCTGTATGACCTAGCTGCTCTGCACTCCAGGAAAGGCAACATGCAGCATCCCTTTGTCATAGAAGCAGAAGAAATCCAGCCTGCTGGCACACACACACACACACACACACACAAGCATGTACTTCAGCCCACAGGACTGTGCAAAACAGTAAAACATTACTAGATCTCTAATTGATAAATCATTATTCTAATTTCGGTTGATCATAAAAAAACATTTTTAGCTCACTTTATTATATTAATATAGTTAAATTGCAGGGGGCACAGTGCTTGGAGGTTAGCATATTTGCCTCCCAATGCTTACTCCACAAACAAATCTGGTCTTACAGAGAACCGTTTGTGATTAATAAAAGCAGTTCTGTGCTTATTAAAATTAAAAACATGACAGGGCATGCTGTTGTAGGAAAATACTCAAGAAATAGTTGGTATGCATAGTTACTGTTACAACAATACAGTAGATTGTTTTCCTATAATAACATGCCCTGATTATTTTTTTTACATTATTATTATTCGATCTAAAAAAAAAAAAAACCAAAGAGCTAGGGGGTGGAATGACGGCTTTACAGTTAGCATGTTTGCCTTGCACTTCTGAGGTTGGGGGCTCAATTACCTCGACCCTGCATGCAAGGAGTTTGTATTTTCTAAGGATCTTACATGTCTGATTGCCATCCCTAAATTGCTCATAGTGTGTGCATTCTATCCTGTGAAACGTTGGCGCCCTGTCTAGGGTGTCCCCCAGCCTGCCCCGAATCCCCAGGGATAGACTCTAGGTTCCCTGTGACCCTGAGCAGGATAAGCAGTTCAGAATATGGATGAGTAGAAATTGTATTAGAGGACAATTATATTCCATTTTTATTTTATTTTCTGCCAGCAGGACTCTCCCTGCACACCAGAATAAACTAAATATTGGGCAAAGCCACAAACAAGAATCAATGTGCCAGAAATGCAGCTATATAAAGCAGTGCCTGATGACTCAAAGCAACATGCACATGGCCAATATTTTTGTAACACCCATGGAAGTGGATGAATGGGGAAAAAAAATACAAGCACATTCTTGAGAAACGCAAGCTAAATGCTTAGAATGGATATACTGTGCTTTTAAATGGCCTATGCAACATTCACTTTGAGCATTAGCCTATACCATGCATGTGTAGGCTCAGAAACCTGTCCCACATCTCTTGCACTTTCCTGCATGCATTTACTAAAGAATTTAAACAGCAATATAAATGTAGTTCAGTGTGCAAAGCTATATGTGGCCATGTTGAAGCTTTTTTTTCCTTGATGCATTAATCCCTCTTTTCCTGGTCTCCTGGCTTGACCTGGAACAGGATTTTGGATTAGTTAGGTAAGAGGTTAGGGAGACACCACTAGGGAGCACAGTCAGGGTCATTCATCTGTTCTCATGCTGATACCAGACACTGACCTTTCCCAGATACTTTATATCTCTCTGCTTATTTAAAATAGTCTGCTGTTTCAATTTCCCCATAATCTCTAGTGATCAGGAGTCTAGGGGCCAGACTGATTTTAAAGCAACATCAAAATCCCCTTTTAAACCTCTGTATAGGAATTCTGAGGTTTTATGTAATCAGGTCCCATGTCTGAGTGTTTTACACAGCATTTCGATTATTTTTGTATTTTTCTTGGCCTCATGTTGCATGCCAGAGCCTTGATTTCTGGCACTTTTGCAGCTTGTATAGACAGGAAACGCTACAGGGGAAATTTCAGATCTGTACTTGTGCACATTAATGCCAGCCATGAATTATTTGATGCTTAAAAACAAAGCAATCCATATATAACCTTAGGGAAATGAAAAAAGAGATTATGTGATTCAGGCATAGATGTTCCAAATGGTTTCTTTAAATCCCATCAAGTGCTGAATTTGATTGACAACAATAATGATAACATTAGAGAAGTAGAAGAAGATGAAGAAGATGAAGAAGCAGAAGGTACCAACCCAATGATATTAAACCACAGGTGTAGTCAAATGGGTGTTTAAATAGTTTTATGAAGCACCTCTAATTCAACTCTCAGGCTGTTGAAGTGAGGGGGCCTTACTGGCTGGTGTTCTCCACATGCCTCTTCACTTGGATCCCAGCCAACCATTTCCAACCATAAAGTGCTCTAAAATCAGGAAAAAAATTAAAGGAGTAGGAGGAGTCTTCCGTTACCAAATGGTAGCTAAGTCTCTGTGGACTGGCTGGGATCATGAATATGCAAAAGGATAAGAGCAGAAAAACAAGAGCACCTGTTTTGTGTACGTTTTTCACTGTTGAAGGTCTTAAAAGACTGTGATTTCAGGTTAGATGTGTGAAGTATGAAGGTTCTGTTTTTCAGGTCCAGGCCATGCAAACCTGTGGCTTAGCCTGTGGTCCTGTGATCACAAGATTCAAATCCCATTCATGCCACAGTCATTCACGGCTGTGTTCTTTGAGTGAGAGGGAAGGTGTACTCTCCCAATCACAGTGACACTAACCAACCATGAGTGTATGTGTAAGTTTAAATGTGTAAATGTAAGTATGTGAGCTTGTGTATGCAGAAGAGGGCAGATCGAGCTTTTTCTTCTGTTATATAGCTATGTAGCTTTCCACCCTCCCTTGCGGGTAGCTGTTGTACGATGGGGAGAGTTGGTCGGTGGAACGAAAAAATAGGTGAGGAGTGGTTGGTGGGGCGCTGGGTGGGTTTGGAGGATGGGCGTTCATGCTTGAAATTCTATGTGGTCTATTCTATTGCTAAATCATGATCAGTTTATGATCATTGCAGCTCAGACACTTCTTAATGGTTTATTATGTGAGAAGTAGGAAATGTACATCATGCTAGATGATTGAGTAACCTAAATGATCATGAATAGGCAACACTATGAGCATTAAAAAAGAAGACATCCTGTAAGGTTTGACCAATGTTAATGATGCAAGGTTTAATTCATACAAAACCCATGACAGCTTTAACAGCTTTGTCTCTCCATGCCAACTCCCAAAACCCCAGAAAGAAAGGAAAGGGTGTGGAGAGACACAGCTGTACAAAACCATCATTCAGGAAGAACTCTACATTAAAAACCTGCCTAATTAGTCCACAGGGAGAGATACATGGGTGCCCGTGAGTCAGGATCACACACACTCTGGTTTGCCAGGCAGCCCGTGGGGAGTGGAACAGCGCTAAACAGGGCCATTCACATGCTAATGGAAGCACAGCCCGTGTGGTTACGGGTCTCAGAATATGACAATACGGATCCAGATCCAGCAGAGAGCAAAATCAAGTCTACTGGCCAGCTATTGGTCTCCCATTGCACAAGAACAGCAATTGAGAGAAGGAATATCCAGCGATGATGCAAAGCACAGAAAACATGATTAGAAAAATCCACAAAATCCACATCTGAGAGCTGTGTGTAAACCATCAGTTACTGTAAAGTAAGAAAAAATAATCTAGAAGAAATGTTGAATTAAGATTTGTTACATTGGAGTAAAGAACACAGCCATGGATTGTGTGGTTTAGCTTACAGAAAGCTTAAAGAAGTTCCCTGTAAATAATAAACCAAAACGTTCCGTGAACGATCAACAGAACAGCATTTTGGTGCCAGTTTGTTACACAATGGAGGCAACAGTGCCAGTGTGCATCTGCTTCCATCTCAATGTAGATTTCTTTGTGCAGATTTCGTGTGGTTTTAAGCAAACGGCACAGTCAAACAGTTGTTCTTCTGCAAGAGAATAATCAATGGCTCGCTGTCTTCAGCCTGCTTCGGTGAGCAAGTGAGCTTTTAGTCAGTACCACAGAAAACAGCAAGACCTCCTAACAGGATAAATTTAAGCGTGTTTTGGTTTCAGATTGCCTTACATATTAATGCGCCTGTCAGAAATCATTTCCCACTTGAATAGCTGGCCACAGCGGGTGATGCCAGGGCACTTATGCCAAACTGCTGTTGCTGGCAAGTCAAACACCAATCACGGACACATTCAAAGTGCTCCCTAGCTCCTAGTGATTGATATGGAAACTGAAAAATTGTGGCATAATTGCTGTGTCCAGACGAGCCGGCGAGGCTTCTGCCATTTGATGTAAAAGCTAGATTCAAAACCAAGCAGGTAGCAGTTTTCTCCCAATGGTGATGATGCAACACAACCAAAAGACTTAACCCTTTTGGAGGCAAAAGGGTTAACTCGTTAAGGCCGATCTGCTGTAGATTTGGCACATCTACCCTCTAACCAACCAAACCTGCTTTCACAGGAAGTCATTTTAAGCTCTGGTGTTTGTTTCGGAAAATACATATTCAGATACACATGAATAAAATGAATAATGAATAGATAACAGACCAGGCACTTAGTAATCTGTCAGGAATCTGGAACACGGTACAACGAAGGGCAATAAGGAAAAGTAATACAACCTCAACATCCCCTCCCCTCATCACTACCTCTTTTAGTGTCTCGGTTCCTCCACCCCGCCTCCACACACACACCCCAGTCCCCCTCATTCTTTTCCTTTGTCCTTCTATCAGAGATCATGTCCCTAGGCACCTCTGCATAGCTGATTTGATGGGTTCCTGTGGTAAAGATGCTCAGCTCTGAAGGTTAACACTTTAGACTCCAGTTCCTGGTGCCACCTTTCATCCATCACATGCCAAGAGATGTCACACTCAGGCAAACTGGAGTGGAATCTATTTTGCAAAGTTTATTTTAAGATATTCTTAAGTAACAGCATGCTTGTAAGGGTTGAACTGACAGAGCCAGTACCAGAGATGGACTTGGGTGGCAGTGAATACGGTTCTGCTTCGCAGTTCCTCCAGGATGTTTGCGATTTTATGAATGCAGTCTGCAATTTTTCAAAATGACCACAGATTTATTGCAGGTTTGGGCCGAGGCGCGTCATGTGACATCCTCACAGTGAGCATTCAGCCAAAGCCCTCTTAAATTCATGTTCCATGGTGTGAGTACAGTAATGATTGAAAGTAATTACATATGGATCTAGGTGGTAGTTTAAAGGAAGAATTCTGTGCTTGCAATTTTGGAATTTTAAGTAGTTTTCTGAAGAAAAAAAAGCATAAAAAATTTGTATTATAAAAAACATGTATTATGACACCTGGGACAGATTTTTCATTCATATTTGCTTGGGAAAAAAAGAAAAAATATATATAACCTTACTGACTGGTATATAACTATTTTTAGACATAATGCACATACTGCATGCCAAATCTCACCGCATAACCAAAATCTGAGACTTGGCAACCATGCTTACGCTTGCCCAGTGGGCTAACTAATGCACTTATGATTCATCCATCCCTGCAGTATTAACTCAGTACCAAACAAACCTGACACTATTTTTTCAAGCATGACAAGTATTATATAATACAAATCTTTCATCTGACATCACCGGTCATCATCACAGGAAAACAATCAGTGTGATGTTGCTCGACAGGCGAACTCCTTTTGTTTTAATGAGAATGTTTTAATGAGTTCGGCAAAAGGCATACATGCTGAGAGGGAACATGCAGCACAGGTTATTTTTGCCTTGGTTCTGCTGAGACGAGGATGCCTCCAGCTAGATATTAAACTGCTGAACCTTAATAACGTTCAGGGTTTTGTGTTACTCTGTAATACTGTATGTTCTCAGCTCCTGTATTGTCTTTCAGGTTGTATTAATAATCTTGAGACATGATATTCAGGTCCAGTGTATACATACAGTAGATATGTATATGAAATTACTCTGAAGCTGATGTTATGGTAACAGTAATAGAGGCCTGGATGTATGAATGGCATGAGCACAAGTATGAATGTGTGGATTACATCAATCATGGATCCAATCATTCACAAGTAACTGCACCCAGTGTGCTACAGACATTACAGACAAACATCGCCTCTATATCTGAATCTACAGGCACTACACTATTGCTAATGAGGGATTAAGATAACAGCTCCTTGGCCCCACACACCAATATGAAAATAAACCCAGATACAAGTCGAGATATTGGCGACTACAACAGACTGAGAGATAGTATGCCTCTTTTTTTCTATGTCTAAGTACAGCATTCATATACACAAACTCTCTCTGAGAACATTTTCTATAGGCCTGCTCTTTGGTGTGTAACCTTAACATGTGTAAGCAAATGTTTTTCTATAGGTTCAGTTTTTTGAGTAATAAAAAAATTTGCATTACTGCACACGCGTCATAATGGAGACTGAGAACATTGCATTTGCATATAGAGGAAATCCATAGTGCTTTAAATGTGTCAAACATTTCAATCCCTGTGTAAACATTACACTACGTTTCACTGTCTACAGCATCAGCATTAGCCCGACAGGGTTAGAAATCTCTGCATTCTCCAGAAAACCCACATGACTGAAGCAAATCTCACTGACAGTGGAAGAAAGAGAGAGAAGAAAAAAGAAATAGACAGAAAACGAGACAGGGAGACAGGTGGTGGCACTCGGGGGTTCAGAGAAGAGCACATTTGGTGACACAGTATACACAACAAGCAGTGAACAAGCCCCCAAAACGAACCATTTCTTCAGTCGAGGATACGGTTTTGAACTCTATTGTATATTACTCACGGCTACAGTTGTGTGCTGCAATAATACCGTAATCAGTTTATTACGCTGAACCTATTGTACCCCTGTCCATATGAATGAAGAATGGATGAGCGCACGAATGTCAAAACAGGATCAGTGTGTTGACAACACATGGAGCTTCCAGCATGGCCATTTCAGAGCAGCGTATCCAACCACCACACACACACACACCATAAATCTTGTAATGCTATCACTGTGGGGTATTTCCACTGAAATGTATTGCTGTAGATAAATAATACTACGCCTATGGCTCTTTTTGCTTTTTCAGCACTTTTTTCCATGGCAAGCCAAATGTCCCCACAATGTCAAAATTGTCCTGTATTTCTATCCTCATGGGAACAGCCGGCCCCCATAAAGAGCCAAATACACTGTGCGTCTCTCGCACTCATAAAATAAACATGTTTAGTACCCAAGCCCAAAACCACATCGACATCACTGACAGCCATTAATGCATACGCACCAGCCACCTGCTCCAAGCTCTTCTCGACGTCTCTGATTACCCGTCTCCAATATGTCCACAAGATATAAAATCAGCCTCGTAAAGCCAGGAGATGATGGCAGACCGGCATACACTGTGTATATGATAGTCAGAGGTTGGAATATATAAAAGGCTTAGCTGGAAAATGCAGCAGCCATTCATTAGGCAGCTACAACAGAGCCAGTGCTGGTGGGTGTGAGGCTTTGGGATGCTGTACAACAACATGCATCCTCTGCTCGGAAAGGGATGAAAGGAGGGAGGGGCGACACACACTGGGAGGGGTGGAGTGGAGTGGAGTGGAGGGAGGGAGGGAGGGAGGGAGCATGTTCGCTGCAAATCCTGAGGAGTCACATGGCAGTGTCTGAGCTCTCCATCATGAGAGAGGAAGAGAAGGAGAGGCAGCATGGAATCACAGTGCTAATGAGTACAGTGTGCAGTGGTGGGGGGTTTCATCACAGCTGCAGTTCCATGGTAAAGACACAGATATAGCTGGAAACTCCTGCAGGACCGTCCACTGCACCAAATAGCAGCAATGCATATCTGGATTAACCCCCGGAATCATATAAGGTTTCTGCAGATATAAAGAAAAAAAAAAACAGACAGGAAGAGATTTCCATGTGGAGAGAGTCATTTAGACTGACTAACTAGAGCCCTTAAAGGAAAAGTGCAACTTCAACACATGAAATATGTTTCCACTGAAATATCTGTGATAATATGTGTGTTTAGAGATTCTGGTGTTAATCCGTTGGTTGGTAGAGTATTGTGAGACATTATCGGTTGTGCTGTGCTGACGTTATGGAATGATGTCGGACATTATAGGGGGGTGTTCAGGGATCATGAACTTCTTTTCTCCATCACAATTTTCAGCGACGCTCCTTGTCATGTTAATGAGAAATTCAGATGAAGCAGAAGTACCAATATAAGCAAGTAGTCCAACACATATATAAATCTAAAACAGGAAACTGTTGATTGAAAAAAAAATTAAAATAAATCAACGTGTCCATGGAAAAAAATTCATGGGTCTGAATTTCATTGTAAAATAAATCCTTGATGTTACTGAAAAGCACACGTTATTTATATAAAAAAATATATATATATGATGGATTAATATGATAAAAATGGATATGATACAAATAGATTTTTCTCTTTAAAACATTTCTAATGTGTGTCCTGCAGACACTGAATTTGCACTGGGTTCAAAAATTGTTAAATTTTAAATTAAAACCGAGTTTAGCCAATTAATTTAATTTAATTTAATTACACAACAAAGGAGTTTACTCACCATCCGTTTCAACTTGCTATCTTGTTACTAGGCCACTGGTTATACCTACAAAATATACTAGTTATAGTAATGTTAGTAAGCCAACTGGTTAATAGATGTAATTGCATATCTGTGCTCACTGGTTTTGAGAAGATGGACATATACAGTATATACGTATACATACATATGTTTTCATTGCCATAAACAAAAATGTTTGGTGTACAGTAGTGTTAAACTTTTTCTTAGTCCAATCTTGTCTAATGTCTAATTTCATTTACACAATTTAGCCCTAGTTAGCTTAGCCTCTACACTATCGCAGACCTGGCTACTGATGTTAACTAATATTGCTAGCTAACTTAATATTGCTGGCTACTAGTTTTTAAGCATACATATAATATTACTACTACTATTACTACTACTACTACTACTAATAATAATAATTCAATAATTAGCCAAATTTGAGTAAACTCGGTTACTGCTTTTAATGACACAATATAGTGTAGTGTTTAGTGTAACGTATTAGCAGAATGTTAGCTACACTGCTAGTGAACGTGTTCACCGAACTTCCTGAAGCTTTCCCTCGTGAGCAAAGATACACGCTCCAGACAACTGCAGAGGTAACTCTAATCATACTAACAAGTCTGCAAGATAATACAGTATTTGCATTGCTCTGTGCTCCTGTAGCTGATCACCTTAGCTAAGGTTACTAAACTACTTTAGCGTCTAAATCAGTGCTTTATGCTAAACAGCGTGTCATCAGTGACGTCATGCGATGTGTCGTTCGCGAATGAGTCGACTCCTTGTTCGACTCTTCTAAGTGAACTCTGGGAACCGTAGCGTTCTTATTGTGCAATAATCACCTGTGCGATTCACTCATTCCGTTTAATCACACAGAATCTAGGCGACTCGGTTGTTTGTCACATCATAACGATTTATAACCAGTTTTGTTTGCCGTGTGTTTTTGTCTGAACTCTGCAGCATGTATTGTAGTGGACCTTTGCATGATATCTTCTAAAACTTTTTTTTTTTTTTTTTGCCAAAACAACAGGTGCATTAATACTCAATGCAATTAGGGTTTTATCTAGATCTTTAATATAATCTTATTAATCCAAAAGGTAGAGTCAAGTTAAGTAATTTAACTGACTCTCATACGGTAGATTTTTAAAAAACTATATGGCTATTGTGATTCGCAGAAGCTCCACTAGTGGGCGGGGACACATGTAGGTTACCGAGTCTGAAGAGGATTTTCATTGGCTGTATCTGTCGCTGTGACAGGATGTGGTGTAATGATTCGACCACGCGGAAGTGAATTGAGCGGTTTATTTCCAACTGTATGTTTACACACGATAACCGACTAATACATTAACATAAATTCTTATTTTTGTACGCTGTTTTGGCATTTTAAACACATCGACAAACCGGGACTTTGTTTACTTACTACGTGCGTCATTCAGCCAGTGCAAAAAAGGACACACTGCCCTCCAGTGGCAAACTGTTCATCCTGCACTAAATGTGCTTCAAATTTCTACTCCTTAAACTTATTCTGTGCAGAAATTAATTTAAAAAAGTGAGAAATTTTTTCGGGTAGAAAATATTTGCGAAGCATTAACACCATTTATGTGTTAATAATCAGGTAGTTTAATGCTGCATTTCTACCATAATAGTTTTTTTTTTTTTGCTTTATACAGGCATCATATAACCGTTATCATGTTTAGAAATATTTACTGCAATTTATATACAAATTGTTATACATGGAATCGGTTATAAACAACCGGAATGTAATAATCGTGGTAAACAAAAGTTTAGTTATACACAACTGCTCCAATAATCACAGTGCGTAACATATCAGGTAATCGTGCCACCTAGTGGAAAACACGGGTAACTACACTTAGTACAAAATAGATTTGATAACTGTAGTTACCAATGGTTTCCACTAGGTGGCACGATTGCAGTTGTGTAGAACAGCTCGATTTCACTGATGTACAGTAAATACACGTCGAGGTAAAATTGCAAATCATGAATTCTACTTTACATTAGATTATTAACATACTCATCCAAAAGTTCTTCAAATCTTTCTTTCCACTTTATATCTTCTATTACAAGCTTGACAAATAAGTAGAGAAGTGTTTATGGTAGTGGATACTGGTAGGATGTACAGGTGATGTGTAATTCCCAAACAACAGTAAATTAGTAATGCAATAATAATAATAATAATAATAATAAAACATTCATTACCCTGGTATTCCCATCCCCAATGAAGTTTCTGTAAGCACCGGACACACAGATCGATTTAAATAATAGTTTTATTTGTATGTTAAATCGATTAAGACAAAACCCAGAATAAATGCTGAATAACTATAGTCCTAACTTGTTTTAGAAAAATAAAACACTTCCATGTTAATTAAACAAATGAACCCTATGCTTTGACATCAAGCATATTATATTTCAATAGATCATGCATTTAGCTCCCTGCATTTTCTTTTTAGTCATACACAGAAATCCAGCCACTTGGGTCACAGCTGCCACAGTTGAGACTACAGAGACACGACCTCTCAGTTAAGACACGATACACACCACAGTGATTCTCAAGCACTAGAAAGTCAAGCGGGTTTTAGAAGGTAATGAAAGCTGGGACTGTACGCTTATACAGGACCATGCAAATCCGGAGCATGAAGGAAGACCCGCCCGTCTTCGGATGCAGGAACAGATACTGCTGAACTCGACAAATAGCGCGTGTTCATGTGGGTCCCTCATCCACATGACTCCTCTGTGATGTGTGCTCCAATGCTGAGCTTCCACTACGTGAGCTGTACAGAACTCGAGTGCTATCTTTGGCTTGAAGGTTAATTAGTGAACAGGTTTTACAGCTGCATTTAGAAAGGCTGGGACATTTGACCCGTGTTTATTAACATCCCTAACTCCTGGCATGAAAGAAGAGACTTGGCATGTCTGGAGTTGTATTTCTACAGGGAAGGGAAAAGATTTGTATGCTTTCGTTCAACGCACAATACAAATTTTCTTGGCACAAAAGACAAAACTCTGACCACCTGCCAAATGGTATAATGTTAATAAATACTCCAAATTTTCATTTTATGGCACAACTAATGGAAAACATAGATGGTATTGGCAGAAAAGTTTGTCAAAAGATTTTACAATAGGGAAAAAAACACCCACCCACCCCATCTAAACACAGCCGAAATAAAATCCTGGTAGGACGTGAAGGCAACAGGTATTTCTAACACTATAAAGGGCAAGAGTTCAATACTGATGCACTAATAGAGATGAAGTTAAGACATTTAAGAAGCAAGTCAGAGTTAGTGCATTAGGGTCTTTTAACATAAACAATACCCACAGATGAAAACATTTCAAAAGGTGTTTGAAACTTAGCTTTTCATCAAAACTGTGACCTTTTTCCCCCCCACCGGACGTCGTGCAACAGACGTCATTTTTCACTTCGTTACTTTGTCGTGGTGTTCAGGAAGCTGCATGTCTGCGTGGGGTAACGAAGCTCTCCACAGAACAGGACAGTGGTTCTTTACTGTATGACTTCGTGAAGTGTTAGAACCCTAACACACGAATGAAACTGCAACACAGGAGTCTTTATGCCTTCCTTCTTCATTTCCGCTCCTCTTCTTCACCCTGAATTAGACCCGATATGTATATAATTTAACTGTCTCGTGCGATCAAAAATAACTATTAAAAAAAAGAAAGAAGAAGAAGCAGCAACAAACAACAAAAACATCAGCTACTAGGATAGCGTCTTTGAAAGATGTTAAGGCGGAAGCTGGGAGTCAGGCAGTAACTGATGCTCTCCTCCACCTCCTGAACGCGACGCTGGAAGCGACAGCGGTCTCGGGCGTATTCTTCCCACGGGCCGTGCCGCTCCTCGTCACTGCTGGCGTAGAACTCCTCCACCTCCTCGATGAACGTCACCTGCGCAGAAACACACGGCGAGAGAACGGCTTAAAATGTGCACCATTTAATGACAAAACTGAAAATTCGAAACCAATTGTTTTATTAATGCAAACTAACTGCATTTATAACTTATACTTATATTATAACTTATACTTATAATTTATACTTTATAACTGCAAAAAAAAGCCCCACAACACTGTTTAGAAAAACACTGACATGCATATGCTGTGTAAAACTATTTCCTTAACAAATGTACGGCTTTAAACAGCAGACAGATGAAATGCCTGAGGTCAAAACACTGTCAGTCTGCCAAAGCAGTTCTCATTCACTCCAAAAGAACAAAATGTTTTTTTTTAAAAAAACATTTCAATAGGGACATGCCTTTCTGCCTATTTTTTCACCTCTAAAAGAGAAAAGAAACTTGTAAAATGCTTGATTGATGCTGTAAACCTGTATCATTTTACCTCTGTACTTGAAACCTTTCCTCCTGTCAGAAGGTTCATGTTCAGCTCAATATTTTAGTCTTGACTTCCTGCTGTAACATTTTTTTAACAATCTTTTATTATTCATTTTAAATTTTAAAGAACTAGAATAGAAATTAGGTGTGTAATTGTTGACAAACTGCTATGGGATGTGTGTATATATATTTTTAAAGCACATTTAATGGTGTGAAACTTAAGATGGTAAGCTGTGGTGCGTTTCATCACACACTTAATCCAATGTGCCACATTTTCTCCTTTTCACAAAAAACTTTTACTGAGGTGTTACATCAGGGCCACAGGCGCATTGAGCAGACACTCAGTGAAGCTTTTGCCGCGAGTTTAATATTTCTGTTCATTATTTCTCGATATTACATCACTCATAACCTTCCAGCACACAGAAGGAAAGTTTCATTCCAGCAGAAACAAAGACATCTGTTCCCCTCTCTTATCTGAACATACAGTCATTATATTAAAATGATATAAAACCAAACACCTAAAACACCTCTGACCTTTTCATTTTAACACATTTCTCGTCACTCACTCAATGTTTTGATGTTTTAACCACTTCCTGTGAAAATCCCAGCAGTTTCTTAAAAACTCAAACTAGCTCATCTAGAACCACCAACCAGGCCATGATTAATGTCAGAGATCGCACTTTTTGTTCATGTTTGATGGGAACATTAGCCGAAACTCTTGACTTGTGTCTGAATGATTTCTTTGCACTGCACTGGTGGCACATGATTGCCGATTAGACAGTTGCTCAAATGTGCAGGTGTTCTTAATAAAGTGGACAGTGAGTGTGTCTGTGTGTAGATTAAATCTTCCAGTGCACATTCATTTAAAAAAAAAAAAAAGACAACCGAGGAATTTCTATCTCCACTTCTCTTTACAGAAATCAGAGGGATCTCTCTCTCACCCAGCCACTGCTCACTGTTGCTAAGTAACATTACATATTCCTCTACAATGACCTGATATTAAATCAAAAGAAGGTGGTGTGGAGATGATGGGGGAGGGATGGTCAGTTGCCGTGGCTAGGACAGTGCATACTTCTACAGTTACAGCTAATGCCTATGACTAGCATTGAGTCAGAGATTGAAAATGGGCCAGAGTGATAATGAGTAATGGGCAGAGTACCCGCTTGTGCCTCCCTGGAGAGCGCAAAATGGAAGTGTTGCATCAGAAGATGGGAGGGGGGAAAAAAAAAAAAAAAAGATAATGGTATTGCGCTGGTTTACATCATTTTCACATCCATTCACAGCTGAGCCTTAATACTGATGATCTAAATCCAGACTGAGACTACTGACGCTAAACTGGGATGTCTGAAATACCACACAGATAAGAGGAGACAGAATTTCCTCTGTATGTCTGTACTGGATATAATGGCAACATGTATAAAACTGCATCATCAACTCATAGCAACTTATGTTAGCATTACAATAGAATAAAATGTTTGATACTACAATATTCAATTCTTATATAAAAAAACTGAAGGAATTTCCCTGAGTAAGCAGTGTAAAGAGAAATGTCAAGTTTATATATATACTCAAAAGTTTGGTTTTTTTTCACGTCTAGTCAAGCTAGTATAGCTCACGATACTTCCTAGTCTTTCAAAAGACATTATGTCTGATCTTACTCGCAAAGGGCCGAGTGCAGTGTGGTGCAGCTTTTTATCCCAGTCAAGCAGAAACCACACCTGATTCCACCTCTTTAATCTGTTGATCTTGGCTTTCAGTAGGCAGGTGTGGCTTCTCCTTAGCTGGAATGAAAACATGCACTCACACCTGTCCTGTCTGAAAGACACCTGTGTATGTCTACTCTTCATCAATGTTATTATTTCAAACATAGTGCACTCAACTTACTCTACAAAACTTGGTAAAATACATAAATCACAAGAGAAGAAATCAAACTTTGACCATGACATACAAAATGTTAAGCAACATGTGAATTTCTTGGCCTGGAAAGTAATTGAAATTTCATACTAACCTTTTTCAGTCTGACAACTCCAGCACTTCCGAGGCCCTGAACAGCTGTCTCTGAGAAGCCGCTGTCCATCCTCTCCTCCGCCTCCTCTTTCCTATAGACCAGAGGCTCGACCGGTCTCTCTTTCTTACAGCGCTGTCTGTGTGGCTGCCGAGTACTGATTGCCGCCTGAAAGTTCATTGGACTGTAGGGATCCGATGAGCAGCTGAAGGAGTTCCAAAGCCTCAGGCTCTCAGCTTCGTCCACAGACGAACCGGCTTCTTCGCTGGACTCCGCATCTTTCTGGGTTCCTTCCAGAGGTGAAGGAGGGGACAATGGAGAGGAACACAAAAGGGATTCGGGCTCTACTGGGGATCCCACTGTGCATGTATTTGTGGCAGATTCACCGAGTTTCCTGGATGTCCGGATAGAGGCTGTGAAGTTGCGAGGGTTATAGGGGTCCTTTGTTTGGAACAATGAATTCAACAGTCTCTCACTCTCAGAGTCAATTTCTTCAGATTCTGAATCCTCCTCATCTTCTTCATCCTCATCATCACTATCATCCATGTCCTCGGAGTCAGAACAGCTGTCCAAGACGTCGCTGTCAAAGCCGTCATCATCGTCACTGTCCTGAACGCTGTTGTCTTCCACGTCTGACTCGTCGCTGCAGGGGCTGCCCATGATGTAAGCGATCGCCTTGTTCTGACAGCAAGGAGTGGACTGAACTGGCAAAGCCTCATGTACAATCGCAGGCTCTGCGTTTTGCACTTTTTCCTCCTCCTTGTCTTCCTCTTTGTTCTCAACCCTCTCACAATGAGTATTCCCTGCAGATTTGTCCTCCTCTCCTCCGTGCCCATGATCGCCAGCCTGAGAAGCAGTAGAACCTTCAAGGTCCAACAATTCACATACGCCGTTCATCTTACACTGCCTTGCACTGGCACTTTCTTCCTCCAAACTAGAGTAGCCATTGTCCTGGTCCGGGGTCAGAACCGCCACCTCACTGCAGGCGGCAGCAGCTCTGATACCAACTTGATGCTCTACAGCGCTGTGCTCATGAGCTAATGGAAGGTAGTCCGAGTTCGGGAGAAATTCCAGCCTGACTGTGTGAAGGCTTGTATGGTCAGCTGACTCTTTGAAGCGTGAAAGTCCAGCATATTCGCTGCATGTCCATTCAGCCTCGTTGCTGTGTCCTAACGGTTCTACCAGCTTATCAAGTGCAACAGCTGACCCCTGGCAACCCGGCTCACAATGACCACTACTGTGGCGCTCTCCACAATGCAGGGACTTTGTTTCAGCACCAGCAGAGTTTTTAGTCTGGTACAAAGCAGGTTGTGTTTTGAGGGCGCTTTGAGGGTCGTCCGATCTCCAAAGCCCCTGCCACCACCAGGTGTTAGTGGCTCTTGTGGTTTGACTTGGATACAAAACACCCAACTTGGGCTGCGTGAACTCAGCGTGGTTTCCTTCTTTTGGTGCCAGAAACCTACTGAGAAAATTCCATGTCGATGCTTGGTACCTGTCCTTCACTGGTTCTGTTTGTAGAGCCTTAAAATTCATATTCACGGCGTCTTCAATCCCCAGGTCTCTCAGAGAGTCTGTGGTCATCCAGCGCAGAGTTTCTACATCGCCGGAAGTGAGAAACGCGCCGTTTTCATGCTGACAGTGAACATAAGCTACACGCAGGTGAGTGGGACTCTGGTCAGGAGGCATAAGGTGATCGAGACCTGCCATAAGCTTATGTCCAAAGTCAATGTCTGATTTTCTTGCCTCGCTGGACCAAGCCTGCGATTTTCCAGGCAAATATTTCTGAAGAAGCGACCACGCAGGCCTCGACACTGCTGACAGCATGCTAATCCAGGAGCTAGCCCAGCTGTCGCTCCTCACCTCCAGGCTAGCAGAAGTGGGCACTGAACCCCTCTTAGAGAAGTGTTCCTCTGAGTTCATACTTCTAAACATTATTATATATTAATTATTTCAAAATATTAAATAAGGTTATGAAAGCCCAGAAACAAAAAGTCTGGGACGGCGAAAACTGATCACCAACTTCTTAGCTAGTGAACTAGTAAAGTTTTTTTTTTTTCCCCTTTCGACAAGGGTAGATTAATACTTAACTGTTTACTTAAAGGCAGATGTTAAGACTTTAGACGTAAACTAGTTAAGTTAGCTAAATATCTGTAGTCGGAGTAAGCTACAGCACTGGCTGTACATTAGCGTGAGAGGGAACGAGTCGGAAATCTTACAAATTTCACGTGCTGCTAAATATTAGCTACCGAAGAACTAACAAAAGTCAACGACAAAGTGTCGCAGTTCAGAATACTGTCCGTATTTAATATTGTCAAATCCCCAAAGTGTCCATGGTGTTTAAACGGCAAGGCCATGTTGCCGGTTAGCTCTCCATGCGACCCAGCAGTGAAGGCAGTCGGCGCCCATATTGTCCCCGGCACTCGCCATGTTCAGATTCACAGCAGCTGTACGTTGAGGATTCGTTACGCTCGCAAACTTACTGAGAACAGGAGAGAAAATAGAGGATGATGGCATGATAAAGATCGAGCTGACATATTCCACACTTCCCAAATCGGACGTCGATATGCAAGCCATTTTGGTTTCGAAGTCGATACTGAAGCTAGATCTCTGGTAGCTAGTGTAGTTCCTCCTCTTCCGATAAGAGCGCTGAACACTAATGTACCGAGTTGGCGCGTTAGCGAATTAACAAGCGTTTATTTTTAAATCGATTAAATGTCCCGTGCAAGGGGAGACAACAAATCACCGGAAATATAATTTTGAAGCGCGTTGAAATGGCTGTTATTCGCTGTTAGATTCAGCGGTGGATTCTTCAGTTCCTCCTTTTCCTTCCCTTCCAAAAGGATAGCAGAGAAAAGCCCAATGCAAACAAGGGAGATTTCATCAGAAAGGCTAAGGGACCGTCAATAAACTCCGTGCTAATGAAGGCAACGTTAGGGATCGTCGTAAAAAATCAGTCGAACGTGGCCACAGTGCCTGTTACGCAACCTGCGCCGCTGCTGAATAGCATGCATATTTCACGTGCTGTCCTGTGGCCGTGCTCAAAAATAATCTTGAGCTCAAAAAAAAAAAAAAAAAAAACCAAGCTTAAGAACAGGCGGTTTAAGTCTAATGACCAAAAGTTTATGGACACCTGATCGCCACAAAAAGAAGTGATTTTTAAACCACCCATTAGCACCATTGCTCTTTATAATCCTCACCAGTTCAAAGACATATAGTAGAGGCTGACTGGTATCTCTAAAATGTCTGTAGTGTGTGAACCCTGTCCAGTTCACCACAGCCAGTTGAAGTTAACATTTAATGCTGTGGAACATCCAGTGTCAGAAAACTTACTGTTACAAAGCGCTGACACTGGAGACCTTTAATAATTTAATAATATCTGTCAAATTAACAACACCTTTCCTATTAACCTTAGATTACTGTTTAAACTATACTAATGTTTAAACTGGGTTTGTTATAACTATTCCCCAGTGAACCAGTGAGACCTCTTCACCAAAGTAGCTCTTTCAATGAAGCTTGAAGATCCCTTAACATTTTTTCAAATGTAACCCTTATATGCTTTTGAAATATATAAAATAGGACTGAAATGGTATATAACAGTATGCTAAAATTCATTAATTCATTAAAGCGGTCTAAAGAAGGAACAGTGGTGAACCAGCGACAGGGTCATGGGCGGCCAAGGCTGATTGCTGCACCTTGGACACCTTGGACACAATTGCACACTACACACTACACTTTATATAATTTTGCAAAATTTTGTACTGCTGCTGTCTGCACCTTGGACACTATTGCACTACACACTATTCACTTTATATAATGTTATATAATTTTGCATAACACAGTTGTTGTATTTTACACTTCCTATACACATATTCTATTTTATATACATATTCTATATACATATATACCATACCTTACTTTATTTATATTTATTATATTTTATTCTTTTTTATTCAATTTTATTTTTTACCCACTGTGAACTTCTTGTTTTTATATTTTATATTTCGTATTTTTAGTATAATTCGTATTCTTATATTTTATATTTTGTATTTTTATATTTTATCCTTGTTTTTTGTTCTGTCCTTATTCCTTTTCCTTTAATTTTTTCAAGGGTCAAAACAGTCATGTAAGCATTTCACTGCATATCATACTGTGTATGATTATGTATGTGACAAAATTTGAATTTGATTTGAATTTAGGGAGCAAAGGCTGGTCTGTGTGATCTAATCCAACAGGCAAGCTACTGTGGCTGAAATTGCTGAAAAAGATAATGCTGGTTCTGATAGAAAGGTGTCAGAATACACAGAATATGCAGTTTGTTGTGTATGGGACTGCATAGCCACAGACCATTCTGTGCAGCGCTGAAAGCTCTAACAAGCTGGCAAGACAGTGTCATGCTTTGGGCAATGTTCTGCTGTGAAACCTTGGGTCCTGCCATTCATGTGGATGTTACTTTGACACGTACCACCTAACTAAGCATTGTTGCAGACCATCTACACCCTTTCATGGAAACAGTATTCCCTGATGGCTTTGGCCTCTTTCAGCAGAATAATGCGTTGTGCCACAAAGCAAAAATAGTTCAGGAATGGTTTGATGAGCACAACAACGAGTTTGAGGTGTTGACTTGACCTCCAAATTCCCCAGATTTCAATCCAATCGAGCATCTGTGGAATGTGCTGGACAAAATCCATGGAGGCCCCACCTTGCAACTTCCAGGACTGCTGCTAACATCTTGGTGCCAGATACTACAGCACATCTTCAGGGTTCTAGTGGAGTCCATGCCTCGATGGGTCAGGGCTGTTTTGGCAGCAAAAGGGGGACAAACACAATATTAGGCAGGTGGTCATAATGTTATGGCTGATAGGTGTATGTAAATTGTATGTTTTCCTCTGTTTGGGAAGCATTTTAAAAATCTTGAAGTATATTCTGCCTAAAACATGCTATAGCTGTGATTATGTTGTTTGTAACATCATTTATTTATCATTTATCAACTATTTCAGATTTCCTTAAATCCTAACATCTTGAACAGTACATCTTATAGGAAGAAGCCTTTTGTTTGGATAATTACCAGCTTTGTCATTCATCATTACTCCTCCCAAGGCAGAATTAACATTAATGACTATAATCAATGCAGCAACAAACACTGCTTACACAAAGCGTGTGACACATGAAAACACACAAGTCTGTACTGTGGGATGTTAAGAAAGCTGGGCCTGAGCCACAATAGTGGGGTGAAGGACTTACATACACTTGAATAAAGGCGTACACTTTACCACAGTTCTGCAATCAGCCAATCATGTGACAGCAGTGCAATGCATGAAATCATGCAGAGACAGGTCAACAGCTTAGCTTAATGTTTACATCAAACATCATCACAGGGGAAAAATGTGATCTCTGTTGTGTGAAAACTCACAATGGTTTTAAGGAGTGGTCATATTGTTACTTCCTGTCAGCTCAAACCAGGCCAGCCATTCTCCTCTAACCTTTCAACAAGAAGACATTTCCACCCACAGAACTGCTGCTCACTGTGTGGTTTTTGGTTGTACAATTCTGTGTAAACTCTAGAGACTGCTATGTGAAAACCCCATGAGATCAGCAGTTTCTGAAATACTCAAACCAGTCCATCTGGCAGGAAAAACCATGCCTCAGTTAAAGTCCCAGAGATCCCCCATATTGTTTTATTTTGATGTAAAAAATTAACTGCTGCTCTTGACCTGTATGTGTATGTTTCACACTACTGTCACATGATTGGCTGATTGGAAAATGGCATGAACGTGCAGATGCCCAGGCGTGTCCAGTGAGTGGATGTGAAGGATTAGACGAGGTAAATGAGCGCACTTCATTTGTGTTAATGAAACGTGATCTTCGTTGACACTCATCAGTCATTACTTTACAGAACTGCACTTTCAGAGGTTGACAGATATTTATTGTGCAAGCATTATGAGCAGAAGAGAGCAGATAAACCGAAACTAAGCAGATTCACAAGTCTTTTTTCATTTTGAATTCAAGTTCTTTTTATTATTTAGTGCAAATAATATTTTTAAAAAAATCATAGTCTAAAAGAAACAGCTATAACAGGAAATCAAAACAGTATGACCAAACTATAAAGCACAGACAAATAATATCCATAATATGTACAACACACTACACCTGTTCATTTTGAACTTACATTCTTTCCTATTTTCTCTTGCACAAATGGCCTGTGGTCATTCAAAGTGAACTTATTTGGGTTTGTTGGAGTCCTTTGCAAATCTCCTGCATAATCATAGCAAGTCTGAGCCTCCCAACAGTCTCTCTTCCAAGGGCACACAAAGAGCAACTCACCAGTAATAATACTAACACTCAGTACAGTTTTGCTACTTCAAAAATAAGTGGACTAACTTTAACGTTAAATAAGACACAACAGCATGAGCAAGACACTGGCATCTCAGGGGTGGACCAGGTTTGTTGTTTAGAACAGCTTTCCCTTTGGCTCAAGGCAGGCTACAGTGTGGTTCATTTTAGGTGATTACCGCATCACAACACCATGTTATACACACCTGTAACTAAACATACCGGTTATTTACACACATGTTGTTCAAATAACATCTAAAATGTAGGTGAATTTCAAGCAGCTACTTTGCTTCATTAAACAATCTTTTCTATCTAACCCTTTAAGTTTTGTTTAGGACAGTGGGTTAACTATTGCAGTGGACAAATCAACAAGTTTGTGTTGCAAAGAAATGGAAAGAAACAGAAAGAGAAAGTATGTATAAAATATTCACAGGAACAAAGAAAACAGCCTTAGCCACAGGTTCAGCAAATCATTTGCATGCATCTATTTCTGGAAAGGAAAACAATACAAAACACAGTTTAAAGCTTAAAACTTAGATTTACTTCCCAACAACAGGTGAATTCTGGGAACAATTTCAACAGAATAAAGAATGAATATTAACAATACTAATGTGTTAAGGTTTATCTTTGCTTTCCTTTCTTCAAATAAATAAAAAATATTCCATTTCATGAAACGGACTAATCCCAGAAACGTAAGCACAAAATACTTAATAGCAAACAAGGCCAAAAGTGCAACATTTATCCAGTAGCAAATTTCACAGCATGCACACGAATCATTCAACTACGCATTCTCACTGGAGAGACTGGTGCTAGGTTGAGATACTACATCCAAAAAAAAACGAAACTAAAACTGCCTGCTCGGGCTCCTGTTGTCATGTTTCAACCTTCACACTTCATTTCAAGGCAAGCTGTTAAGAGCACCTGTAAATAAGCTCTCTATTGGCTTGTGTGCTATTGGGCCAGGTGATATATTGGAAGTATATCACGGTCAAAGCACACATTCGTGGTCTATAAAGTGCCAATGTGATTAAAACAATGTAGTGCATATTGAAAGCTAAAGGTTTAAAGAAACACAAGGAATAAAAACAAGGTCTAGAATTCACCTGGAAATCCAGCATGTTTTATATAGCATGTTTATATCACTGTACATTGGTGGAAAGTCATTGCACAAATAAACAATGTAATCAGAATGCTTTTATAGTTTTTTTTTGTTGAATTTTAACCTGGATCGTTGTACATATCACCCAGCCATGGCATGGGATCACATTAGGATCATTAACAGTGTTGGTTAAAAAAAAAAAAGAAGGATCCATTTTAAACCACTTTCTTACTTATACATGAAAAGGCATGTTAAAGTCACTAGATGTTTTGTGGTACAATCTGAAGTGCACCAACCTACATAAGTCCCACTAGATTTTTACAGAAAGCTCAGGGCTATTATCTGAAAATCACTGCATCTATTCTGTATCTACTCAAAGCCTGGTGCTTGTTTAAATAAAGAAAAGAAAAGATGTGAACAATAAGCAAAAGTTTGTTATAGAGCTATTTTTGTCATTCATACCAGAGAGGTTGGACAAGTGGACTGAATTCGACTTTGCATGACTACAACACAAGTTTGCAATGCCCCAGAATCTCAAGTGTTTTAGTTTTTCCCAGATATGCTAGATCCCTGCAACCAGCGATGCGAAATCAAATCATTTTACAATTTTACTCCCTAACTCCCTTTTTATTACTTACTAGGTAAAAATCTGTAATAATCTAAATCACAGAGACATAAACGTCATAACAAAGGCTAGCTCCAAATCGAGCCAAAATAAAAGAACATCTTAAAATGAAATAAGTTAACATTTCACTTCCTCTCTCTTAACAGGAATCTGTGAGGTTGTACAATGGACGATGTTTTCAGGGCCTTCTGGACCATGTTCTGCATCCAAGAGAGTCAACGGTTTATCTCAAGCACAGCTATTTCAGCCATGTCTTATTCTCATGGTCTGTGAAGAGAGCAAGAAAAAAAACCCAATACAACTAGCACATGAAGTCTTTCTGTCACAGAGTCTACACGTCTCCAGGTCAGGAGAATCAGCTACACACACCCCCAGTGTGGGGAAAATACTTCCTTCTACGCAGACCCCAATGCAACAACAGACACTCCTCCATGCTCCTCAATATGTTTCAGGAGTCATTTCCCTTTACAGGGATCCACCGATTCACACCCGCTGATCAGAATACAGCGAGCAGTGCGTCACCTAGTGTCTCTACAACTGTGTGTTTCTGTCAGCGGCTGCTGTCGGAGCTGCCTGTGCTCAGCTGGTGCCAGTCCACCCAGTGCTGTCCTGGTGTTAGATCCTTTAAAGGAATAAATGCCTCCCCCAGCAGCGTGTTTTCCCAGAATGCTCCGTCACCCAGCACTCGAAGATGTATTGACCTCTGGCTTAGGTCCCCACGTGGTATCCCATCATACACCAGCTAAAGGGTGAGAAAACACAAGCAACCATCAGACATAATGCTTTTACAATCTGACTGGTCAAAAAAACCCAAAAAACAATCATATATATATATTTATATTATACATTCAGCTTCACAATTACTGGTACCCTTCAAAAGTATGTGCAAAGTTTACTGTATAAAAATAATATCAGACACAATTTTTTTTCCTCAATCTGGCAACCTTAAATTGCAAACAAAATGCAAAATGTCATCCTTTTTTAGTAATTGTTCTCTTGATCACAGTTTCAGATAGAATGCTAAGTACAAAAATATTTGACACCAAAACTTCTCAAGTCTCTAATAGGAGTAGAGACGTGGCCATGGATGGATGCTTCCAAACCTTAACGAAAAACAAAATAATGACCATCTACATTCTCCAGATTTGAACTGTACTGAAAACCTGCATCCACATGTGCAAGAGAAGACTATGAATAAGGAAACGTGAACTGCTGTATTCTCACTGTCTTCAATCGGAGCAACACTAAAGTGTGTACGTGAGGGAAGTTACTGCTTTCAATAGCTGTACTGTGACGCAACATGACCAGCAGTGTCTCAGAGGAAGCATGAGTCTCAACACTCTCAATGACAGCTAGCATGTGATTGCGGGGAACTAACATATGGGAAATGGCATAGCTGGGGAAAAACGTGGGTTAAAAATACAAAGAGACTAGAATAAAATCATACAGCATCCTGTTTCAACTTAAACTATGTTTGTCTGTGTGTGTATGTATGTATGTATATTGTTTGGGACCTATTGTTGTCATAGATGCTGAAATGCTTTTGTCGACCACTCCAAATGAAGCATAACGTGATTCTGTTGTGACCTTTCTGCTTCGTTTACCATTTCATTATACGTGGGGTTGCAAGTGCGGCGAGCTGCCTTTGTCTTCCTCTTGCTTGTTTTCTGGGGATCAGGGAGCAGGTACAGTTTGACGTATGGATCCGGATCAGTGCCATCCTGCAAGGGTTGCTGTTGAGAAATATGGAGTTGTTAAGGTAAAATTCTTCTCTTAAAGCAATGCATAACGGAAAAGCCATCAATGGCAAAAGACTCACCAGGCCTCGTATGTGTATCACCATAATGAAAAGCTTGTTGCTCTTATAGGAAATAGACAGTTTCACTTCACCAGCCACTTTACCGGGATCAGGATTACAAGAACCGTCTGTAATAGCAGGAGAATGTGATTATCATGTTGTGCATGTTTGTGTCTGCAAAACCTGTTTGGTGGAATCTTATTAATGTATTATGTAGCACTGTATGAATTTCTGCAGAAGAAAAGCACACATTAATGATTTGATGTATTTATGCTGAAAAATCTGCATCAGCCACTTAGACTTGATAATTAATTAATCTTGTTATTAAATGGAGAAAGATGATCTTTACAGAGCTCACATTAATTAAATATTAAACAAGAGTGGTGTGTGAATAGTGTTCACCTCTGACCGGTTTGCTGTCCCTGTTAATGTTTAACAAGCTTTATTGAATTTCTGGAGAATAAGAAGCCAAAGTGCTTTATAGACCTGTGACAACTCACTCTGCATGGTTACTAATTCCCACCACGTGGTGCTTGATTTCAAGCCTGTTGCAACTTACTGATAAGGTCCTAACACACCATTGGAGTTGTTCTGGTCACTGATGTCTCACACACACAAACACACACTCATAGGGACTAGTCTGGGTGTGATGACTGTGGATGAACATTAACCCTGATGTGTGTCATGCCCACATGCTAAATGAATCACCATTATTTAGCTTCTAATAAGAAACACTGTGTCCATGGAAGAATGGTAACCTGTTGGTTTGTTCCCCAGTGTGTTTACAGCAGTTCCTACTGGCCGCTCATCTCTTGGTAACGGATGGAAGAAAGTGTAGACCAGGTCACACTGCAAAGAGGGAGACAAAAACTAAGAATTAACAAATCATCAAACAAACAGCTGGAGGTCAACATGCGTCCTAAATAATTTGCATGTTAAGTCAAACAGCATTCTTTTCAGACGCTCCCTAAAGGAGACACAGTGGTGGAAGTGTGATCTACTCAGCTGCGTACTAGGAGGGGCAAAAACACTATCTATGGCACAAGTTTTTTTTTTCTTTTCTTAGAAACCTGTGTCTGATTTCCAGGAAGCGACACTGTCAAACTGAACACAAGCACACAGACCATTTATGAGCTCTATAACAGCTAAGTGAGGAATCCCTGCTGCATGAGCATGAGGGATGAATGTGATCCTAATTTATAGCTGTGTTTGTTTATTACTATTACTCAAGCCAGGTTTAGGGAAAGGTGGATGCTACGTTTGACCAGGTATAAACACATTAAACACCATAATTTAAACTGCTGTGTGTGACTGCATGTGGACCAAAACAACCCTGTGTTTCATCAGTGTTTTCCCAGTCCTCCCTAGACATGCAGTGTGTGTTGGAAATAACAGGAATGACAGGTGGGAAGTACCTGAGCAACCTCAGCAGCCGAGTGGATCAGATGCCACACGTAGGCGTTCAGCTCATCTTTCCTTCGGTCAGCCATGGCTTCCCCGCGAGAGCGGCCAATCACAAAACGGCTAGGGAAGCTGAAGTAAGAGACGGACAGAGCTATTTAAAAACGAGTTTGTTTTTAACAGTAGAGGAGATACTACTAGTGCCAGGAACACTGCTAAAATATTAATGTTTTTTTTAAAAGCTTATTTGCATATTCACTGATAAAAGACAGGCACACATACAAGAGTTTCCGTTGAGTTCAGCAGTCATAGAGTTTGCCTCTTTATATATTCTGTTTATCAGACAGGATAAAAAAAAAGCAGAACAAACAGTAACTGGGCTTCTAATCCTAGGTCATATTAAAAAACAGCTAAACGTGTGACAGTGACGATACAGCACAACAATGCCAAGTACGACAAGTAGGAAGTGCCCAAAACACCACAGTTCCTTTTTCTAGGCACATAATTACTGATCAAATCCAACAACCAGCATCATTTCAGTCTCACAGATCAGTATTTGCTCAGCTCACTGACGTAGCAGGGTTTCTTTTGTTCTCACTCTGCCAACAACCAGAGAAAAATCCTAGTACAAAATCTCATAATCTACTAACCTCCCTACTGACTGGCACAAAACAAAACCTTTCACTCTGATATGCTTGTTTAAATGGTTCAGACATTTCACCACTTTATGCTGTGGTGTATGTCTTTACAGATTCATTAGAAACTAGGATCCAATAGACAAATTCATTAGCATGCACAAATGCTAGGCGATCTTATCAAAAATTACAGTGTACTGAATGCAAAAACTCTAATTCCAGCACAACATGCATGCAATAATGTTTAGAGTGCATGTGAAGTAAGAAAACACCACAGCTCACAGACAAGTGCGAAAAATATGACCTGCTTTATCATCAGACATGTTTATTACTGACACACGTTCATAACATTTAATAATGAAATATTTTCCAAGGTTTGTATTAATGCACATAATACTGATTAGCTCATTAGAGTATTAGCCTAGTTATGTCCTGAAACCACTGCACCTATCAGCAACAAACATCGCTGTCAGACCTACAGCTACGATAATCACTCATCATTCCCCTGACACCAATCTACAGAAAGTACCAAAAGCAATGCAAATGGAACCACTGGTTTGGAACTGGACTGGAAGCCATTTGAATAATGGTAGTTTTAGTTTTCTTATCTGTAGTTCTGATACTTTGTGGAAAAGAGTATACATATTTACACGCTTCATAGTAACTACTGTGTTTTCTGCTTGTAGTAGAGCAACTATAGATCTAATACTGTGGCTTAGTAAAGACTTATTTTTTAATTAGCATTCATAAACTGTCGAAATACAATGAGCAAAAGAAAGAAATTGATCAGAGGTATCAGACTTGAGATCAGTTTGAAGCTGCGTTTAAAGCTAGTAAGAGTTGTTACATGGGCATGTTGAGAGATATTATTAGTGTACCTGGGTAATTTGGAAGAAGGGAAGATGAGGCGCAGTTTGCTGTGTAACTCATGGAACTCCTCAAAACTCCTCTGAACCAACGTCGCCCCCTGCTGGCCCTCACGCTCCACTTTCACCACATATGTCTAAACCAGAGGGAGAGATCTCTTATATTACAAAAATGTTTTATTTACTACAAAAGTAGCACTACGAGAGTGTCTGTGATTCATGAGGGACATACATAACCCTTGTTGGGGCTGTAGGTTTTGATGTGGCGGCACACAAACAGACTGCGAATGAGGCCGTCGCTTTTCAGTGTGTAGACTCGGGGCGCAAAGGACAGAACGGGTCGCTCCTCGGATGAGGCGAACTTCATCTGGGCAAGGTTGTGGATGAAGAAGTTGAGTTTTGTGGCCACGCTGCCCAGACTGGACTCAATCAACCTGGCAAGATGAGAAAAAGTGTTAACTACATTCAATTCAGGAATTACATGCTGGACTCTGAAGACCTACAAACACTAAGACTTCAAGTGCAACACATAACTAGAACACATTATAGTGTCATATAGTGTGTCTTGTCAGTTCTGGTGTATATTACAGCCTCTGTGCTCATTCTTGAAGCTGCTGTCTAGATAGACTGCATATTTTCATAGCATTTGCACCGAGTTAATAATAGGCTGTCAAAATGTGAAAGCAGTAATGCATGTACGACAATCTGATAACTCGTTATTAGTGGAGGAGACAGTTCAGTGTTACGCTATGTGCGCGTGTACAGCGACTCTCAGCGACAAAGCGAGCGGAGAACATTTATTTTCAATGACAATTCCTGGCAACATGAATGACATCAACCTTTGTTGATGAGAAAAGTTGAACTTTATGCAAATATGGAAGGTTTCGGTGCAGAGAATACAGTAGAGTGCATGTGATCTGTGGCAAAGAGCATACACTGCTTCACCTTCATATCTTACGATATGATGCAGATATACTCTGCTGAATTGTATATACAAAAGCTAGAATTCCTTCCTGAAGGTTATTTTAGCAGCAAGAAAATTGATTTGTTATCAAAAGTGGTATGTAAAATGTAAAAAATTACATTAAATATCATACTGATGTTGTGAGCTAAATAAACTAAGACTAAAGTTATAATCTGAATGTGGATCAAATCACAGACACTGAACATTTTTGGTATTTTTTTTAGTTTTATCAGCATGAGGTAATGATTACGGCTTTATTTCTCTCCTTAACGTGCAAACTAAGAAATCTATTAAAATAATTACATCATGCATCCAGTGTTTACTGAAAAAAATCTGCCAGATTCACCTCATCCTCACATAACCACGTATTTGTAGTCTGCAGTTAACACTCAGTCCCATATGGATTTCTATTCAGGACACATGCGCATTATCTAGAGGATAAATGTGGTCTTGTACATCCCATCTAATGTATCATATGGAGTAAATGCCATTTAAGATCCAGCTGCAGAAAAAAATGCAGTATAAAAACAGCAGATTTTTATGGGAGAAAAAAAAAGGTAAATTTCTGTCTTTGCCAGTTTTCTCGAATAAATGTACTGGCTCTTGGAAATGTAACAGAGCTTCCACTGCTTAAAGCATTTTTACATAAAAGTCGGATCTGGGATGTTCATCACAGTTTAAAAAAAATGAAAAGAAATACTGCCAAAGTGCCTCTGTTTTTCTTCCTGATTTTTCTTCCCATCATGTCATTCGAAAAAACACACAGCTTTCTTTCTAACAGTCCTGACTGGTTTTTGAGTCGTGTTTCATTTCATTTTCTCTTCATACCAAGAGCAGTAGGCCAAAGGGTCATGATTCCTAACCAGTTACCTTCCTATTATGAATATTAAATACATGTCATGGGCTCGATTAATACATTTATCAAGAGGTTCCTGGCTCTCATGCTGTTTGAAATGAAAAATTATTTTCCAACCTGGTGAAGTACATGGTGGCATCAGCCTCAGACTCATGTGGTCTCAGTGCATCGTAAACATACTTTAAATCTTCTAGATCTGACAGCTCAGGAATGCCACAGGACAGCATCTGCACATACACACACACACAAACAGATTTTAATAAGATGGATTATACAAATTCTTCGGCTATTAAGCATGCACACTAGAAGAATGTAAATAACTTTAAAATTAGTGTCACAATCTGAGCTAGCCAAGTGCAAACAGAAGAACACAGATAATCTGATTTTCAGCTCACCAAGCCTAGCAGGTTGAGGAACAGATGTGCGTGTTTCCTTATGAGGTTGTACGCCTCACAACACAAGTCAACAAAGTCATGAAAGCGACTCGAAGGCTTGTCACCTCCGTTAATCACGTAAGCCATGTCTGATGTGAAAACGAAAGGAGCCCGGTCCCTAAAGGAGACAAAGAGCATTTAATCACGTCACATAGCAGTTTTTCATCTCAGATGGAAAAGTTAATTCATACTGATGGCTACGAATACGGTTTTTGTCAGTCATGTGTAAATTGGTGTAAACAGAATTTTTTCCCCTCCTCATTCCTGGTCTCACCGTTTGATGTTGCCAAACATTTGCGTATGGCCCAGGAATTTGCCGAAGTCAATGTGGAACATGTGGCCACTGCTCTTCAGCATGATGTTGTCATTGTGGCGGTCACAGATACCCAGGATGTAGGTGGCCACACAGCAGCCTGCACAGGAGTAGATGAAGTTCTCTACTGCCTGCAGAAAAAATAACAGTGTGACTGGCGTAAATAAAAGCTGAACACTTATGTGCCAAACCTGAACATTTTTAGAAGAGAATTTACAATAAATGTGTTCTGCTTTCAACTGCAGTGTTATAAATCTGTTCAGTATCTGTGTCTGGATGACTGACGGCTTGTCTCCATGCTGTCTCCATGCTGTCTCCATGCATGTCTTTCTTTTTTTCAGGCATCGGGTTAATGAGTGCAGAAAATCTCTGTTGTCAAAAAATGTGCATCATATTTGTGCCAAATGTGCTTTAATGATTTATGGCTCTCATTCCTTCACTTTCGCTTATCACATGCTCTGCAGCTCATTGCCTCTGAGCATCAAGCACAGCTCGACTCGACTCGACTCGACTCGACTCGACCCAGCATCCCTGAAGATACAAGATAAAGCTCAAGTCTCTTCTCTGTCCTGGCATCCTGGCAGTGGAATGAATGGTCCCAAAAAAACTGATGACCTACAGTGCCTTGCATAAGTATTTATCCCCCTTGAACATTTCCAAAATATGTAGTATTACAACCTAAAACTTTAATAGACTTAATTATATGACACTAAATAGCCCATAATGTTGTGTGTAAAGGGGGGAATATAGTCAGAAACGCAAATATAGACAGGAAAAATATTTACATAAAAAAAGTATTCACGCCTATTTCTATGAAAGCACCTTAATTTAGTTGTTGTGTTACCATTTGCCATCAGAAGTCACATGTAATGTAATTAGTGTCATGTGATCTCGGTATAAATACACCCGCCCCTGGAAGTCTCCAGTATTTGTTTCAGGAAGCTATAAAAAGGTTTTTGTTGCTGTAATGTTTCTCCGAGAGTTTCACCTTGAGTGATTTTTTGAGAATGTGTTTCTGTTGAGACCAAAAAGCACTTCTGTAAGTCTTTCTGCATAAAGGCAAATGCTAAATGCTGTAAATGCAAATGTATACAAGGCTCCTCACTTTCTCATACTCGTCCTCAGTGGGGTTGTGTTTTTGCAGCCAGTCAGCCAGCGGGCGGTCCTTGAAGGAGCCGGTGACCCCGTGCTCTACTTGGATCTTCCTCAAGGTCTCGGCATTGGGGATCATCTCCACCATGCCTATGATAAAGGAATAACAATTAGTCAGATCAGGCAAACAGTCTAGCATTGCTCAACTGATTTTGCAGTTTTTATCCTGTTTAAGACTTTATTTCACAGAAACACACCTCGGCTCCGACCCGTGGAAAAGCAGCGGAAGATGACCATCCTCATGTCCAAGCCCTCCTGGATCCAGATTTTGTTCATGATACGGATGGTCTGCAAGGTGAGCATGTCCTGCCGCAGGTCATCTCCTGACTAAATACATTTGAACGTCAGTCAGTTCTCATACCTTTAGCACCACAAGCAGATTTTGAAACTGAGTAAAGCACCTTAAAGATGACATTGATGTTGTCTCCCAGTGGGTCCATGTTCTGGAATGAGAGCTTAAGTGGCACAGCATTGGAGTTGAAATAGGAGCAGGACTAGAGAAAATGAAGGAGAGAGGAAAAATAGGGGGACAGAAAGCATGAGTAGGTGGAGAAAAAAGAGATTCTGTTTTATTTGTGTTGTGGCCTGAAGTGATGGACAACACAGAGAGACATCACAAAACACCAAGCTAAATTTAAAGCTAATGCCTTGCTTTTTGCATAAGACAAAACTATTACTGCTGTTAAAAATAACAGCAATTTTACCTAAAGGTGGCACACTTCAGGAGCAAACTAAAGACTGTTTCAAGCACTGAAACAAAATAAGTCATGGAACATTGTGATTGGACCATGTACCTGTATGTTAATGCCCTTGACTAGCAGGCCAGGGTTAAGAGGAAGGCGGCAGCTGCTGTTTAAGGAGAAGAAGTGCTTGACCTCATCCAATCCCTCTCTCAGAAGAGCCTAGAGCAAAACACACAGGAACAACATGTCAGAGGATGCAAAATAAACAGCTTTACAGATGCTCATGGTTCAACAACCAATATGAGAAACATAGCTTAATGACCAGGACAAAGACAAGGAGGAGTTTCTGACCTGTCTGGATGATGGAGAGGAGTCTCGGACACGCTGTGCGACTTTAGCCAGGATGTTGATGAGCCAGCACTGGCGGTCAAACTCTTCACGGAGGCCTTGGCCTGAGCAGCAAAGCAATGCGGCCAGCAGGTGCTGATAACGTACGCTGAACTGGGAGTCCTGCAGTGTGTCCTTCAGTAACCTGTGCAATACAATTCAGTATCATGAGGCTAATCTGCAATACACAATACAGCACAGTACAACAATACACTAAATATCAAGAACAATCTATATTGTATGCATTGCAATAGCTTTCAGCAACCGAACACAATACACAACACAAATGCAATACACAACAATCTGATACTAATGATATTCACACTTCAATTTCAGTATTTTTCACACTCATTTTTTTTTTTGGAAATTATTTAATCAGCATGGGAACAAAATACACATTCAAACTTTATTCGCTTTCAGGTACTATCATGGTTGATCCAGAGCCTATCCCAGACACAGACAGGTCTGTAGCTCTTTGCTGTTTTAGAGTAATCCAGATAAAAGTCTTAAATTTGTTTCTTACTCAAGCCTCCATCAGTGAACAGCTGATAACATCAACAAATTGGACTTCATGTGACATTCTGTCCATATGGTACACAGTTCCCATAGAAGGGAAATGATTTATAATCACCCTCTCCAGGGTCACTCAGATGATGATGGCTTCCCTTTTGAGTCTGGTTCCTCTCACTGTTCCTTCCTATTATTGGCACGGGGAGTTTCTTTTCCAATGTCACCTCTGGCTTCCCTTATTAAGGATAAACTGGCAATTTTATAAATGTCTAATTTCTATCCTAAATTTATTTATTTCTGTAAAGCTGCATTGTGACAGTCTCTATTGTTAAAAGCTATACAAATAAAACTGAACTTTCTGGGTGGGCAAGAAAGCACTTCTGAAATTTACAGTGGACAATCATATGATAAAATGCACATGGAACAGCCTATAGCAGAAAGCAATGAGCTCACTTTCAACAACCTATACAATACACAAGCTTTGTAACTTTGTAACTCATACATAATACAGTGTATCTAGAGCAGTTGAAACATCAGGAGCCAGTGAGACAGACCTTAACCTTTCAGCAGATGGCGCTAGAGCTGACTGAAAAAATACACTGGGCAGAGTTCTTCTGAATCTCTACATTCGGCTTCATGTGCACTGTGCATGAGGCAACTCAATATGCTTTTTGTTTCAGTAGAGTTAATTTATTATTATGCTGACTTGGACTGGCCATGTGACGTGTGTGTGTGTGTGTGTGTGTGTGTATGAATACTATCAGATTTCAGAGTATGCTAGATCTCAGTATTGTCTGCAATACAGAAAGTGGACACACCAGAAAAGGCAGTGAGCAACACGCACGTCTCCAATGGCTCTGCGTAACAGGAAGCGCACCAACGGACTGTCAAGGTAACACTCATACTTCAGCGCCTGATTACAGGGAAAAAAGCAGATAAAGGTTTACATGATAACAGCTACATCATGTACAGAAGAAGGAAAACGTGTGAATGGTGAATGTGTGTGTAGGAGAGAGAGAGAGAGAGAGAGGACAACAAGTCCATGCTACCTGCACCAGCTGTGGGAGAAAATCCAAGAGCTCAGAGTCAGAGATGGAGTCCATCCATTGGACAGCTGTGCGCCTGCACTCCTGATCTGGAAACCTAAATATACACACATAAAACAGGTTTACTTCACTAAGATTTACTTCTGCCTAAATCCAACAGGACAGAAAAAAATATTTGCTGAAGAAGGTTTTGCACAGTGTCGACACATTCTGAAGGAAAATAAATGATCATTTTTAAATGCTTTATTCCACTTGACAAGATAGTCAGACAGACCGAGGAACAGGCAAGCAGACAGACAGACACGTGGACAGACAGGCAGATAGACAGGCAGAGACTGACTAATAGATTGACAGATAGATGAGGATTTGAGAAATATGTCTATCACGTGTGTGTGTATATGTGTGTGTTTGTGTGTGTATATGTTTATCTGGGTATAAACTGAAATATTAGGAGGTATTAGAGTCACATGAGCTTGACAGGATGTGAACAGTGAACAGGAAACTGAGCTCGTACGTGGCGTGCAGCAGGCCTAGTGCATCCAGGTGGTTTGTACATGCCCACTGGCGCAGGAGGGCGTAGATGTCAGGCAGACATGCCCACTCCCAGCTGGGGGCGCTGGCGAGAATCATGGGTAAGCGGCTGCTCTCTGCGTGGCAGAAGTAACGCTTTTCCCACAGCAGACGCTTGTGCTCTGGTGTCAACCTGACAAAACACATGGACAGACGTGCAGAGGTTAATGTATACGCTATTGAATGTCAGTCTACCGCTTTGGAATAATACATCAGCTGTTAAAATTTTGAGAGAGAGAGCGAGCGAGAACAAGTGTGAGTGAGAGAGCGAGAGAGCGAGAGAGAGAGAGAGCGAGAGAGAGAGAGAGAGCGAGAGAGAGAGAGAGAGCGCGAGAGAGAGAGGACAGACACAGTACAGCAAGCAAAGCCAGAAAAGTGAGTGAGTGTAATGAAGATCAGGAGAAAGAGGAGAAAGGTAGTAAAACGCACAGGGGATAATATAGATCCTGTGGGAAAGAAAGAGGAAGCAGAAGAGAGAGAGAATGGCAGAATCATTTCACTATAATGGTTTTATCAGATGTTAGAAAAGTGGGATGTTCAGAGACATGCACCTGGCTAGTGCTGGCTTGTAAAGAGATATCTGACACAGGAGTTTAGAACATAAGGCTGTAATTCCTGTCAAACACTGACATACTGCAGATACACTGAAAGTTTATAAATCCAACCACCTGCAATCTCTCTGGCCTCCATGCCAGCAAGTTCATCAGCACACTGTTAGCAGTAATCATCTGGACTTCTACACTCACACTCATACACACTTGTCAGTATATATCATGAAGATTCACAAATTCATATTCACCATAATACTCCTGGGATACAGGACGGGGCGCATGTGTTCTTCATCATCATAACCAACATCATCATCTCTTTGTTTACTTCACATTCTCCAAGTCCCTCATAAATAATGCCTCATGTACTGAGTGTGCTATTCGCCTGAGGGGGAAACTTGTTTTCAGTACAAGTAGCTGACAGGTCGTTTATTTCTGCCGCAGACATTTGTCCTGCTCTTCTTTATCTTTCCCTTTTGGATCTTCTTCCTGTTGTTGCTTTAGTGTGTTAAAAGTTAAAATGAGACCTTTTCAATGGAAGGTTTTTCCTGGTAATGTACGGGCTTCTGCACACACAAGCTCCTGAAAGTCTCCCTGCTACTGTACTGAGTCTAGTCCCAATCCTGGGATTCTTATCATGATTCACTTTCACATTCATCTCTTTCATAAATGAATGAATGAATGAATGAATGAATGAATGAATGAGAGACAGTGTGAATAAAAGAAAGGCAGAAAGACAAGCAGTGCAAAAGAAAGACAAAGATAAACAGATAAAAAGAAAGACAGACAGACAGACAAACAGAAAAAGAAATCAAAGAAGATAGCAGACAGAAAGATAGACTGAAAGAAGCAGATGAAAACAGAAAGGAGAAACAGAAGTAAGAATGAAACAAAACCAACAACATGAAAGGAGCTGAGTAAAAAGAAGAAATGAAAGCTTCTGATGAGGGCTCTCATGAATTTCAGATTTTTTTCAGTTAATCCATATTTAATCTATTTTCTGGGTAAGATGACAGCAATAAAAAAAAATCTGAAAAACACAAGATGTGCAATTAAGCCCTGCCACACAAAACTTTGAACAGTTTTCACTGGAAACTGCAAACACAAACGACACACCCAAAGTTTCAGATTCATAATTTATATAAATTGATGCACACAAACATCTCCTCCACAAACATGCCTATTTTTTGCTCATGATCTCACATGCATATAAGTCATGGTTGTCACGTGATTTTTTTGTGATGATCGCTCCAGTTCAGAACATCGTTCCTGGAGGATGTCCCGTGGGAACTGAAAACGGCTCAACTGCGAGTCATCGTGAGCTAAAAATTCCCTGCGGTCTGCAAAAACACAGTCCCTTCATAGACTGCCAAAGGCAAAGTCCTCTATATGCGCCAACTTAGTTACTTCATAACACCAATGAGCCACTTTTACACTGTGAAGTAGTGAGGGTGGTATAAAGGTAGAAACGTTTACTAGAAATCGTTCTATTTTATTTGAGCTGCGGCTGAGCCGAAAGAGCTTGGGAAACCCTACAGTACACAGTGTAAACTGATGAAAAGCATGTTATCCCCTTTCACAACTTTTTTTTAATATGTTTTTAAAGTTAAAGTTAACTTTTGATGAATTAAAAATGCCATGTGGGCTTCTTAAAGTCTGATTTTTAAGTTTTGAGGAGCCTTGGCTTCTTTTTCACAAGATTTCAATGAAGCAAACATCCGAATAGAAAAAAAAATGACCTTTGTTACTTTCGATACCTGATTATGAGATGGTGCAAGGTTGCAGATGCACGTTTACAGTGAAGGAAAAGCTGCAGAAACCTTCCAACTCTTATCTGTTTATCTGTTTCGAAACCATGGTGATTACAGTGAGGATCCAGTTTCAGACAAGCGCTATTACACAATGTGTCCAAAATGCATGGTTTTATCCTCACTCCACAGAGGAATAGAGAATTACAGAACCAGCCAAATAAAACATCTCCCTACTGCCTTTCAGGATTAAGCACATATACTTTCACTGACCACTTTGCTTAGGAACCGGGACACCTACACATTTATTCTCCAATCAGGCAATCATGTGGCAGCAATACACTGTACAAAATCATGCAGATACAGGCTTCGGTTAATGTTCACCTCAAACACCAGAATGGAGAAAATGTTATTTCTGTGACTCTAATTGTGGCGTGGGCTGAATTAAGTATTTTTTGAAATCTCCTTGAATTTTAATGCACATAATCCATCCATCCATTGTCTATACCCGCTTTATTCCTAATTAGGGTCACGGGGGTCTGCTGGAGCCTATCCCAGTGCACATAAGGCAGGGGTACACCCTGGACAGGTTGCCAGTCCATCGCAGTGCACATAATCCTGTACAGTTTATCCAAAATAGTGAAAAAAAAAATCCAGTAAGTATTCTTCATGAAGAGTGAGATCAGAGGAGAATGGCCAGACAGGAAGCCTAAGGTAACTCAAGTAATCAATATTTACAACTGTGGTGAGCAGAAAAAGCATCTCAGAATGCCTCAGATTGCGCAACACACCAAACCTTGATGTAGAAGGGCTACAACAGCAAAAACATCTACATCAAGAACCAGGTGAGAACAAGAATATGAGGCTACAGTGGGCACAGACTCACAAACTTGACAACTGAAGACTAGAAAAACATTGTATGGCCTTTTCCTATTTTCAAGTGGCCAGTGTCAAAGCTAAAAAAAAGTCTATTATCAATCTACCATCACAACAACCAGAACTTGCTCATGACTAGCATTAGCCAAGTTTTCTAGCTAGCTCCATTAACACGTAATTACTACGAGTAAAAGCTTCCTGATCTCCAACACACCATGTTTCAGAGCTTTTGTACCTATTCACTGACCTGAACCTGTGTGACTTGGAAGTACTGACAAAGCCTCCATTACATTTTTTTATGTGGTGAATCAAAATTTGACCCCAACACCTACGCAAATAACAAGTATAAGCCAAGAGGATTAAAAAAAAAAAAAAAGTATGGGTTCATGGGTGCTTGTGTGGTGCTCATGGCTCAGTAAGAGCTCTCACCAACCCAGTGCCTTTCCCTGCATATCATATTTTCAGTCTATATTTTGGGAGCGGCTCTCTCTCCTGGGATGCCAGCTGCAGGGCAAGACCCCTGAATCATATTACCACCCATGTGTAGTGAGCCCCATCCGTTAGGAAACGACATGCCACTCCCTCAGCCTCTGGAACTGATCCAGATTTCTGTAACTGAATTTTGACTTTATTTGGACAGCACTTCTAACAACGGACACTGTCACAAAGCAGCTTTACAGAAACACACAGAAATTGTAAATATATACCTAATGAGCAAGATGATATGAGAAAGAAAGTTGAGAGGAACCACACTCGAAAGAGAACCAATGCTTATTTTGGTGACAGTGGAGAGTGTGATTATAAATAATTTCCCTTCTTTAACTGTGTACTACATGGTCAAAAAGTGCAGTTGCAGTATCCAGGAAGTTCATACTAGTTCCCCAACGTTCACTCATTTCCCAGAAAGAGCACTGGGGTCTAAGCTAAATATTATAGAAGAATAAAGATAATAGGTTGTCTGTTTTTGGTCAAACATGACAAAAAAAAACAGTCCCCCAAAACAGCAGATATTTTTAAGTTTATGGATCTGATTTTCCTCAAAGAAGAGGTTAAAGAACCAGGATTTATTGCCCTCATTACTAGCTGCAACACTGCTGTGACTAAAACACACAGTTTGTAGCTATGTACTGTGTGTTCATCATTAGTCTACAGACAGCTAGTTCTAGTGCTGTTTCATTAGGACTGCACACACAGGAACATATTTCAGAACCACCAGGAACAACCATCACTAGGCACACTGTGAAAATGAACAAATATATATATATATCTGTATCTCCAAGCAGCAGCTGATAATAGAACACACACCCACCCACACACCCAGCTCAAACCCTCGACCTTTGTTCTGGCCGATAAATTACTTCATATTTCCAGGGTGACATTCCTGTAAATCTCACACAATAGTAAATGTTTAACAGAGTATCCAAGAAGCTCAGTAGAAGACCTACGTGGCAAAATGAGGGACAGAAATCCAGACAGAAAAGGGGTGGAATAGAAAGGAGAGAGAGAAAGAAAAATAGAGGAGTAATAGACAAAGGAGTACAGAGGAAGAGGAGCCAGCTGGGAGGATATCCACATCAGCTGTTTGCAGCTGGACCGACCAGAAAAAAAATTCATTTACAATTTGGGAGGAAAAACAAAAACAATATATGGAAAAGGCATTAAAGTGTAAAATATCATTAAACATCACTAAAGAAGTTCTTGCTGTGTTCATGTGTGTGCTGGGGAGAATATGCATCCAAGCCTGGAATGACTTGCCCACTTGGTTTTGGAAATGTGGGAACCCTAGAAGTCATATCAGTAAAATATGAATGGAATGAACAGCCTGGAAGTGCTTAAGGAGACAGTGCAATAATCCTGTTGCAGGAATTATTCTAAATCTTGACAGGCTGGTTTAATAAAGTGGTTAAAAATCGCTTTTCACATGCTACACTGAACAAGCATTTAACAACTGAAGAAAGCTCCGTATTCGAATAAACTGAAGACTATGCAGAAAAGAAAACGGCTGAATCTTAAAAAGATTAAGGTACAGAAACTGAAACCGACTTGTGTCCAAATGACTTGCGAGAAGCCACAGAGCACAAGTGAAAGTGTTCCAGCTTCTTGCTTCCATCTGCAAAACTGTATAGTGCAGAGCTAGCTAAGACCTTGGAACGATTCTCTCCCGTTCCATTTCATGCTCATCTTTTTATTACAGGTGTGGTTCTCACCAGAAGAGAGACTTCTTATTCAGGATGTCTTGGAGCTGTCTCTGGCTGCTCTGATCCAGTCTGGAGAACTCGTACTGAGGACTGAACTCGGCCGGTGGAGGGGTGCTAAAACACACCTCGAACGATGACGTCGGAAAGTCCACCTAAACAACCGAAAGGGGAGAGAAAAACTGGAGTTGAGGAACATTTATGGTGTTTGCATTGAACGGAGACATAATGAATGTTTGTAGATCATTAAACTAATATAAAGCCAAATTTATTCACTACATAAAAATAAAGATGCATTATTTTGGAATTTCTGCATACAATGAGGTTGGTGAAGTCAAGCCTCTAGTCAAGTGACACAGGAAAAGGAAGCGCGAAGGAGGCCATACATTGGGTTTTAAGTGCATTGACAACATGCTTACAAGTGTTCTTTTCATGTATTCATATTTTCTGCTAAAATTTTAATTGTTATCAAATAATGGAATAATGGATTTTGACTTCAAAACCTTTCAAAAGCATTTTTGTAGAAAAGATGGGCACTGAAACTAAACTGCAAAACATGACAGATTTCCAGGGAAAAAGTGTTCTCCTCCCTGCTTCCTTTTCCAGAAATCTAGAAATCATGCAGAAAACTGGTTAAGCACTTCTCCTTAAACAGAACATTGCACTAGGTGTAGATATGCGCAAAAGTATAGGTGGAAAAGAGCTGTCTGAAAATACCATGTTTATTAATATAGGCTTGTACTAAGCATAAAGCACTGCATAACCCTTTAACCCATTTATAGCATGCTTTTTCTTCTTCTTCATCTTTAATAAATACTGCAAGAAGTTTAAGTTGTAAATTTGTTTATATGTTGATAAATGGAACCAATTGAATTTGAAATATCAAATGCAGGTGCCTGCAATAATAACTGTAAGCAGGTGGGACTGGTCAGAATTCCTTCAGGAGCAGAAGAGAGTGGGATTAGAAAACCAACCAAACAAAATAGTCCCTCAAACACTTCTTTAACTCAATCTCAACTAAAAAAAAATCAGTTTGAATCTAGTTTCACATTATATATCTAGAACATCAAATCTCACGAATAAACCAAAACTAATGTGTGCTCTTTTTTCTGTGAAACGGGTTATGAGAATGCAGCACAAGGGTTTATGGACGCTATCAGTTGCTATAGCTCGCTGTAAGTCTTGGCAGCTGTGTCAACAGCTGTGCTGGGCAGTAACAGAAGCTCCTGATACAGTACGGCCCCTTGAACAGCGGGGGCTTCCACCTTAACCACGCCAAGTCAAACACAGAAAGATTCACTGCTATCTCTCTTTCATATACAGCTCTGGAAACAAATAAGAGACCACTGCCCAATCTCCAGATTTGAACCCTATTGAAAACCTCTGGAATGTCATCAAGAGGAAGATGGATGGTCACAAACCATCAAGCAAAGCTGAGCTGTTTGCCTTTTTGCAAAAAGAGTTGTATAAAGTTACCCAACAGAAATGTGAAAAACTGGTGGAGAGCATGGAGCCAAAACACATGCAAATCAGGGTTATTCCACCAAATACTGATTTTCAGTCTCAGGGCACACACACACTCTCATTCACTCACGCAATCACACACTCTGGCCAATTTAGAGACTCCAATCCAAATAATGCTTTGTCTAAATAACATTAAGAAATCAGTAACACAATTTGTTTTATTTGAGTTATTAAAGCTCTGCAAATACTGCATGATCTTGGGTTATTTTGATGTGTTGTTATTTCCTTTAAATATACACTCTAAATAACAATAGTTATATTTTGAATTTAGGAGAAATATTGTCAGCAGTTCAAAAAAAAATGAAACAAAACTGTTCATCTCCCCAATAATTATAAATATGGCCAAGCAATACGGGGTGCAGAGTGTGTGTACTGCGAGCAGGAGAAAACCACAGATACAGCCAATCCACATGAGTAAAAAGAGAGAGGAAGGGAGGACAAAGACAAACCGACTTGAATTTTAAAAATTGAGAGCAACTGAAAATGCTACAGTGCTGGATTCAGGTTGGTAGAAGAAGAATGTGAATAATGGGGTGAGAATATTTTTAAGTCTTAAATAAGGCCCAGATGTGCCATCAGGTCCCAGATGTGCAGCAGCGCTAGTCAGGTTGTGGAAAGAAAACCTGGGACAAACCGAAGGCTGTAATAAGGCTGGAAGTTATAGTCCATGCAAACACCACTTCAACGGTCCTCCTCTGCACAATCCAGTGCCCTCAGACAAAGCTGTAGCCACTAGGCACAAAGCACAGCTGGCACAACTGGCACAACTCAGAAGCAGCTCTGAGAATCCAGTCTACTTCATGTGTGTGTGTGTGTGTGTGTGTGTGTGTGTGCGCGTGTGTGTGTGTGTGTGTGTGTAACTGATGGAAATTTCAAAGCATTATCATGATCTCATTTGACTTTGCTGTAGGTCAGCGTGAGACCAGCAGGATTTTGGTGATTTCTTGGCTTGAAATAGAAATGAGTTCAGTCGGGCGTGTAAAAGCACTGAGACTGTGCTGGATTCTTGCCAAACAAGGGAAACACAGTTCTAGAGGAACAACTGTAGAGGGAAGAAGAAGTGCCATTTTCAAAGGGCACAGCAAAAATGTCACGTTTGAATACGTGATGAGGTGTCAAGTCTGTATAAGAGCGAGTGTGTAAATGTGCATGGGTTTTTTTGAGAAGCGATGGGTGACAGAGTTTATGTACTGCATGTGTGTGTGTGGGTGTGTGTTGGAGGGGATGTCCTGCAGGACGAGATGTAAAAGTTGTTAATTTTTTCTGGCCTATTTCCCTCATGCACTCTCTCTCTCTCTCTCTGTGAACTGACCTACTTTCAGTCCTCTTCCACAGCAGCAGGACACACCCCTACAGATCAGTCCTCGGCTAGAACTCAGCTCTTCTGCAAAGACTGCAACCAAGTTTAACCATGGCCTATGTGGACCAAATCCATTGCTTTCTGACACTGCAAACAACCTCCAGACTTCTAGTATATAACATAACATGTAAACTAATATATAAAAATCAGTGTATTCTACACAGAGGCATCAAACCTCCAGGAAAAATTAGTAATGCCATTTCACTCCTACTATTTACTGTCATTGGCTTCCACAGAATAGGTGTAATTTTATTACTGCAATTGAATGACTTTTTTGTAACAGCTGCTGTTTATTATTCGTAAAAGCCCTAGATCAGTAAAAGACTTTATGGCAGTTTAGTTTGAATTGTGAAGCCCAGTTTCACCATGGGTTCGGAATCTGAGGCGGATTTTCCTTTGATTTCTAGTGTTTTATGTAGTAAAAGTTTTATATCTAATGAAGTATGCACTTATGCAAACCTGTGATCTGCTTGGCCTTTTATATTTCTGTTATAGGTTCATGAACCGAACACTTAAACTGCCTAAACCTCTCTACCTACTGCTGCTGTAAATAGTTCAGTACTGAGGAAAGTAGCGATAAATACAATAGTCTTTGTGAGTGCAGCCATGTGAACAGAACTGGCAGTAGATGAAACATATTTCGCTGAGGCTGGTGGATATGACGTAGCTGTGTATGTGTGCTGGTGTGTTGATGCTGGTTGTAAGCAAAAAGTGAATGAAGCACAAACAGCAAATTTTCTGTTAAGACATTCTATGTAAGTCTTTCACACTGGCTAAAACAGAGCACGGATGGCATGAAAAAGCTCACTGTGGTATGAACCCAAGGCTACCTGGAGGACATGGTGCGAGTTCAGTTCTACTGGAGCTGTGCCGCGACTCCCGTGAACACGTGAACTCATACTCAGGTCCACACTTGTTCAGGAAGCAAAGCAGCTTGCATGTGTGTTTTAGCTGATGACAACATCATTAATTTCCACAACAAACGTGAACCATGAAATGTGAATGTCAATACAGTCGTATTGTGTTCTCAGTGTAAACACATTGAGATGCGATAGAATCAAGTGAATCTGAATCCAGACTAACCGTCTGGGGACCGGGAACAGTCACACTCAAGTTTCTGACCACAGCAATGCACTTCATGTAACAAAGACAAAAAGACAAAACCTTGAATTTAAAATTTTTGCTTTGTTTGCCTTTAGCAACTACCAGTGCATTCTTTCTAGTCAACACAAATTACTGGAAGTGAAACAGCTTTCTAAAGAGAAGTAAAACAAGCCACTCATATTGCTTTTCATTTCATTTCATTTCATTTGTAGTTAATTGCAAATATGTGGAGTTGAACGTGACTGTCTAAATGATTTACCCACTTTGGTTACAAAAATGGTTTACAAAACACAACAAATAAACACTCGCACTGCAAAAAAATGTCAAAATATTAAACCTATTTTTAAACATTTTTTTTCCAAACTTGAAATATTCTTCATTTTAAGCATTTATATTTATAAATAAACATTTATATATAGGTTACAATCAAAAGTATGCTCAGTCATATGTATTATAATTTATAACATCTAAAAACTTAACAGGAAATAGTAGATAAATCAAGACTATTATAACACATGAGAGAAGATTACTGAATTGTAGACAATGCAGATTTCAAATGTTTTGTGTGTATGTGTGTGTGTGTGCACATATAAATAGGTGTACAATGTTATTTTTTGAATCGGGGAACAATATCTTAATGCTATTTTGGCACAACAATAGAAGTGGACACTTCCAGGAAAAAAAAAAAACAATATCAACCTATGAGGCCAGAAAGGGAAGTAGGTCTGCATTGTAGATGAAAACCACAACCACAAATATAAAACGCCAGGTGAAGCAGATGAACAGATCAATAAAAGTGAAAATTGAGAAGCATGAAGAGCCAGGTGTAAGTCTAAGTGCTTTCATGCATAATGTACTGACCTGCAGGATGACGCTATCTGGCTGGCTGAAGTTGGGCGTGCTGGACCGGGTGTTTCCGCTTCCTGGGGTTGACGGCCAAAGACCTAACAGCTTCCTTCCACACGTCAAAATGCTGCAACACAGGAAAACACACAGCTCAATCCCAACAGCACAACATCCGCATCCGATATCCACAACAACAACAACAGGGGCTTTGCAGTAGCAATGTTTATACGTGTGTATGTGTAGATATGTGTATATTCACACAAGTGTTTACACACAAAAAAAGTAAATTCTTTGAGAGTGATGCTATTGGAATAAATCTGGAAAACACAGGATATTGTCACTTTTTGCTGGTGTGCTATAAACATTTATGCAGAATATTATTAATATGCTGTATATCAGTAACGGCGTTCAGCAATTATCTGGAAGACTAAATGACGGCAATAAGGAAATGTTTTGCTCGGTTGGCTTCATAGGAAGAGTTATTTACTCTTCTGCAGGTAAACACTTTTTGAATCAAGATACGTGAAATGTACGTCTGTGAGGATTTACTGACCGATTTTTTCAGAGTTTACATGAACAGTTTAATGTGGAGTTGATTTGTTAAGTGTGAAACCCGCATCAAGCTCAGAGGTGTGGTATGAAACCTATCAGTTCTAGTGAAAGCCAGAATGGTGGGCAAATGTCACTGAATTTCATCTCATCCAGCAAGCAGAAAAAGAAAAAAAACAACACCCTGTTGCCTATTAACCTTTGCAAAACAAAGTTTTCATGTGCTTCAAGGTAGAGCAATGCACCTCGCTGCTGGAACGATAGCACATGCTGCCTCTTCTGAAATCCACAAGCTGCTCTATACATCAACTAAGGCACTAATCGGCTCTTTGTTTTGCTCTGCAGTTTTTTTTTTCATAATCACAAACACTTACATGGAAGCATTGATAAAACCAGATAAATGCACTTCATTAAATTTTTTTGTTACACTCAAAATTACCTTATAATTCTTTTCCCAGCTTCTTAGGAAGCTTAGGAACACTTTTTACACATCACACTACTTAGCATCTTGGGAAGCTGTGGTCAGAGTGCAGGGTCAGCTATGACATGGTGTCCCAGGAGCAGTAGGTTTAATCAGAATCAGAATCAGAAAAGGTTTTATTGCCAGGTACAGCAAAGGGTCAGCAAGGAGCACTTTACAGTACTAGGAATTTGTCTTGGTGTCAGGTGCAAACATATACACAGGTAAATAATTTAAATGAATACTGAGGGCCAAACAGTGGTAGCATGAAGATGCTGGGGCTTGAACCACCAACCCCCTCATCACAGCCTTAACCACTGATCCTTATTAGTGGTGGTGTTGTGGCACGGGTTCGATTCCCAGGCAGGTTGCTGGTTCCCAAGCCCAGATAAAATGGGAGGGTTGCATCAGAAAGGACATCCAGTGTAAAACCTGTGCCAAATCAAAAATATGAATATCCCCCAAATAGGGAGCAGCCAAAGGACAACTGCAGGTATTTGGTAGTCTGGTGGAGGTGTTTCATTCAGCATTACATTTTTTACAGGGTAAGCTATAACTGACATGAAAAACTATATTTTTTAAACAGGGTTGGACAAATCCCAGGTTCCTTCCCAGGCAGATTTTATGCCATTTGATTTATTTTTAAAATGCACAGTTAAGCAGTGGAAACATAGCTTTAATAACCAGAGAAAGAAGTTGAAATGGGAACTAGGTGGAATAATTCAGGAGTGGCAATCTTTTTAGAAGGAGATACAAGAGGCATGTGGAAACGCTGACTAAACCGAGCACAAAGCTGTCATGTAATTCTCCTCCTAGCACAACCAGTCACCTCACAGTTACATACACTGTGTATCAATAGAGAATAAAGTTGAAAGATATTAGAATGACAGCTTTTATGTGCGATGAGAGACAAGGACACCTCATTTCACAGCCTAAGCATTGGCTGATGATAGCTGATAAATGTATGACACGTCCATTTTTTTCCACTTTAGGAAGGATACTATGCCCCAGCTAACCAAAGTTAATCTGATCAAAGCCGATCAGTGTCTAAGCCTTCTACAATCAAACACTGGCCTAATCTTGGATTAACTCGACCTGGCTAAGGGAAAAACGTTTCATGCATTCCTCAGATTGATCTACAGCAGCTGCAGTCAGTTGGCTTCCTCCCGCTCTTTCTACAAACGTTTTTCGCACTAGTTCGCTCCCACGTGATCCTTTGTTCAGCAAAATTTTGCTTATGCACAGTTTGATGGTGCTGAGTCAAAAGAAAATCTCCTTTCTTACTACAAAGATGGTTTTATTCTTTTGTGGTTGTTTTTATGTGCAGAGGAAGTGCTGTTTTGCAAAATGAGTATGCTTCATGTACATTTAACCTTTTAAACTCTTAGCGCAACAGTGCACAATTTTGCACCGGTGGATCTTTGCTCTTCTCTGACACTGAAGCCAATATGCCAAAACATTATGCACAGGCATTCTGATTAATGTCAAGCCAAAGTAAAAGCTTGTTTGTATTAACCTTTTAAGTAATTCCATTAGATTGAGGTGATTATTCATTATGCTTGTTGCCCTGATGGAAAGTCTGTAGCTCTGCCAGATGTATATTATTATTATTATTCCTCCTAACTGACTAGCACACAGTGAACTGCTTGTGTATACAGAATCAATCCCCCAGGCGTGTCTTTTTGTGATTGTTGTGGCCAAACATGCTCGTTTTTTTTTTTTTTTTAATTTTCAACTTAAAAAAACTAAGCTGGTGAAAATGGAATCATAGAATATTTCTTTTAAACTAGTGAAGACAAAAGTGTAATTACTTTCTATGATAGCTGTATTCGTGTTCTACACATTTGAATCGACAAGAGCTTTAGCTGAATACTCATTGTGATGATGTCATATGCCATGTCTTGGCCCAAATCTGAGGAAACTATGCAAAAAGACTCATTTTGCACATGCAGCAGACAGATGTTTTTAGGATGCATGATTTTTATGATCAAACCACAGCATTTTTTATCTGTGTTTACCTGACAAATTCGTGTCCTGCATTATGACTGACTAGCATTCTTACTCATAAGCATTTCATGACTTCAGGTTTCAGAGGCCATTCCTATTACCAAGGCAACCACAGCAAAACTATAGAACCTGAGTAGAATCACATAAATATCTGATGTCCTGATCATATTCTGACAAATACCCTGTGCTGGATATTTATTTCAACTTATGACTGCAAATGTATTGGGAGGTTTACAAAATAAACCCAGCAACCACTGTATTAAGATAGTGGTTACATACATCTGTACATTGTTCAGTTATCTAATTATGCAATGATACCAGTGATGTAGCTGTGCAATGCAGATCAAGCACTTCAGTAGTTTGGATGTTCATGTCAAAAATCCGAATGGGGGGAAAATGGAATCTTAGTGACTTTGAATGTGGCACGGTTGTTTGTTCAAGTTAACTGGCTTGAGTATTTTAGAAATGGCCGAGCTCTTGGGATTTTTACACATACCAGTCTAGCAGACGTTTGGTGAGGGAAATGCCTTGCTATTTCAGAGGAGGTCAGAGGAGAATGGTCAGATTACTTAGTGTTGGCAAGAAGTCTTCAATAACTCAAAGATTCACACTTTACAACCGTGTTGAGGAGAAAAGCATATCAGACACTGAAGCTTGAGGCACCGATCAGAAGGTCAATGTTCAAGCTACAGCACTGCCAAGCTGCCATTGTTGGGCCCTTGAGCAAGACCCTTAAACCCTCTCTACTCCTATAGATGTGTGACAAATGCTTTTTCTTCTTCAGATGAGCTACAGCAGCAACAGAACACATCAGGATCCAGTCCTGTCAGACAAGAACATGAATCTAAGGTAACAGTAGGCACAAGATTACAGATACTGGATTGCTGAAACTTGTCTTTGTTTAATCTGTGCTGGACAGTATTGGTGATCCTGTGCCCACTGTGGATCGGTGGATCTTGTGACTCATTGCACTCACTGTTGAAAGTTGAACAGCGGCATTGTGACCCAGCCCAGGGCCTCCATGTTGCGGGCTTTCTGCTTGCTCTTGTCCTCTGCTCCAGGGGGTGGTAACGGAGTCGCATACAGAGTCACTGTTAGCTGAGACTCCCGTGGCAGCTGGTTGATCTGCACCGGGAAGCAAATCCTACCATGTAAAATGAGAAGACACAAAAGAGGAAAAAAGGATCAATCAGCATCATGTTCTCATCTAGTACATCTAGTACAGCAGCTGGTCAAAGCTGAGTGGGTAATAACTAGTCATTCATTACACACAGAAGGTCCAGAAATATTTAAAGAGGTCCCTCTGAATAGGATGCCCTTCATATTAAAGAACTATAGCTGGTGGCTACAGTCACTACCTGACCTGGTGACACAGATTGCAAATATATTGTAAATATTGTAAACATATTGAACAGGCAAAGGTTAACTCTTTACCAGCACATTAATAATTTAAAAAAATCAAGGTCAAATGGTCGTCATAATCTGCATTTATGATACCGGACAGTACAAAAGCACCCTCATGTTTATAAAGCAAGCTCTAAAATGAGCAGAGGTTCAAGATCAACATCTGGTCACAACTACAGCTTTCAGACATGCACAATCAAACTGTTTAAAACATATTAACATGGCTAATGTGGACAAATTACAATTTTAAAGAGGTTTGCTCACATTTAAATTACATCTGTAGTTCAAATTTTTATTATGCTTGCTAGGAAGTAAACAGAGTATATTCCTCCCACACCATCCCCAGATAATTCATTAGATGCAGAAGAGCAGGCAGAGAAAAAACAGCCACAGGATGCTGCACTATTTCAGGTTACAAGCAGAACATTAAACATATTTTCACATCTGTGGAATGCCATTTGAGGCAGGATGGTGTGGACTAGGTAGAGAAAATCATAGATGTGAGGCCTTCATTTGATGCTCACCTTTGGTCCCAAACCACCAGATGAAAGAGGTATTTGCTGACTGACTGTTTGCTTGTATGCTGGGGGGCACACAGTTCGTTTCCCCCATGGGTAAGAGAACACGAAAGAAAGAACCCTTCATAACTGTGAATGAGAGAAAAACAATGAGGGGAAAGTCAGTGAGACATCATTTGAAAAGTATATATCAGTTTACAAAATTTTCACAGTAAAAAATAAATTCCCACAGTGGCTGTTTAAAGAATGTCTAATAAATATTCTCAAATTTCCACCACTGAGAATGTCCATCCCCATCCAAACATCTCTCTACAAATGTTCACAGACACAATACAATGGTGACATGATGCAACATCCTGAGTGAGAAATTTCCCTTATCCATGCAAGCAGCTAAAAAAAATAAAATAAAATACAGCTTGTCATTTTTCTAAGAAACTCAAGAACACAAAACCTTTCACTCTGAACACATTCCACTGGTGGAAACAGCTAAGATACAGCTTTACCTCTGACTGTTACAAACTTCTGAAACTAGAGACTCCTTCCAAAAATGCTAAATAAAAAGAAAACTACACCCAATCAGTGACTATACACATTTTTATTCCATTTTTAAATCCATTTCAATTTTTCCTAGATCATCTTCTTTTAAAGTCCCTGTGAAAAAGATGTTACTATAAAAAACGTAATATGTTAATGAGCTGATTAATATAAAACTCTGACCTGCCTTAAAGCAAAGCAATCTTTAAATTTTCACTTCCTTAGTCGAATCATATGCCAGTGCTCACTTACTCGGGCCCCATGCTTTCCTGTCTTTTCTTATTTTCATCAACAGTGGATTCATGACTTTTTCCTTAAATGTCAAACTTCTTTTTAAATGATATATCGGTATCTTTGCTGTATTCCTAACCTTATCTCCTACTCCATCAAGCTGCCACTTTGCTTTTAGTTTATTTATAGCCTAGACGTGTATCAGCTGCCTGGGCATGGTGATATGTCTATTCGGTCATTACTCAGGACATTTCAGTTACAGAGATATACAATGGATATAAAAAGTCTCCACATTCCTGTGAGAATGGCAGATTTTTTGTGATGAATTCAAGATAAGTCATGTCCTAACTGTCCACCATCAATGTGAAAGTTATCACATACAGAAGTTAAGTGAAAAAAGTTACTAAGAAAAAAAAAAAATCAATTTAACATTTTATGGAAAAAAGTAATCATCATTCAGCTGCCATTAATGAAATTAATTTGATTAACCCCAAATAAAGATCAGGATTTTTCTTCCTGTTTCTACATCATCTTGGTTTCATACAACTGCTAAAGCCACAGTATGCAAACAGCTGACAAAGCATGCATGTGCTCTCACTTGTTGAAAGCTATCAGGAGAGAGGTATAAAAGAATTTCCAAAACGTTAAATGTAAAGGCCATGGAACATCTTAAAGGCCATCATCATCAACATACAGAGAAAATGGAGAGGAGCACCGTTATCAACACGAACAGGACATCCCCCCAAAATTTCTTAAAGAACTAGACAAAAACTTACCAAGGAGGCTGCCAAGAGAACTACGGAAACATTAAAGAATGCTGCAAGCGATTACTATGCATGTGACAACAATTATTAATTCAGGGGTGTGCAGGGTAATTGCAGCTATGTAGTAAAGCAGGTTACTAGGTTTGGTTTTTTCAGTGTTTTCACTTAATTTTTATACATAAAAAAGTGGAAGCAGTTCTGACATAATTTGATCTAAATTTCTTTTTTTTTTTTACATCACAAAAGCTATGATTTGGCATGTGTAGACTTTTATATCCATTTGTATTTCTCTCAAAGCATACACTTTACTAACAGTTATAAAAGCAGAAGTTTGGCAGATTAAAACTTTGTGTGCAATTCCATTGGCACAATATAAATGTGAATAACCATCAAATGAACCCTACTGGAGGAAAAATATCAGAGGCACTTGATTTGCATAGACATGGGTCAGAGATTTTGGAAAGAAAAAAAAAAAGAAAAGTTTGATGACTAACGTCAACATGCAGAACAAGGTAACTACCTTCAAGCAATGCTACGTTAATACGGCATCATCAAGTAAAAAAATTAATCAATTAATCAAGGCTTCAACCTCTTCTATAGTGCTTCAACTAAAGTCTCGAAGTTTCTCAGCCATTCTATGTTCTTCTTTTTGATAAATTCTTTATGTTTTAAAGGAAAGTCTAGAGCACATTGCTTACGTGTGCTATTCAGTGTCAGCAGAGAAACATCTTTCCATCACTGTTTCCACACAAAACAGCACAGCATATGTGAACATAGCATGGTGTAGCCAAAGTCTAACCAAAGTCAGTCCCCTTTGTGTAATCTCATGTTAGCACTGGCTCTCCTGCAGTCTTGATTCAAACTTGTACTGGAAAAGTCTTTAAAAGGGAATGGGCTCTCAAGAGGCAGTTCGAAATAGAATGAATAACATTCGCCAGCTAACTGGAATGCCAGATGCCTGAAATAAACACAACAGCTAGATAGATGTATATTGTTGCACAGAAGCAAGCAGGAGAGGAACGTCCTGTCCATCCGTTCCTCTGCCCTGTCACCAGATGGCATGCATCACCACTGCACAGGTGTTTAGTACCCCGGCTTGCCCTCCACCCTGCCTCCAAAGGGGTCAAAGGTCATGGCGAGTTCCCATGCTGCACCCTTTGTGACAGCTCCATATGCAAACAGCATCAGTTTCGGAGCGAGACAAAAGACACTGAGGTCCATCACAGGCAATGGGTGGAATAGACCATTCACATGGAAGGCAGGGGGGAGAAGGCAGTGCTGAACCATTTTGGGGATGTGAAAGATCATGATAATGGTTAGTATTTGTTTCTCAGCACTGATGATGATGCATAGTTGGTATGTTTGTGTATTGCACTTAACACTGTGTGTGTATTATGTTCAACATGGTGTGTGCGTATATGTGTGTGTGTGTGTGTGTGTGTGTGTTTGTGTGTACTAGGAGGCCCAGAGGAAGCAGAAAGGGCTGTGTCATTCTCAGGGGTTCCCTCTGCACCTCATAATACCATGTAATCCCATTGGATTACACCAGAGCATGTGCAACGCAAAATGAAAAACTCCTTTCTCAACCTGCGTTTACTGAAACATTAGCAGTGACCTACCAAAGATGTTTTATATGTGTTATTCAAATCGCAACAAAGGACAAACTAATGAGCTAAGCAGAATTTTAATGATTTCATGAAAACACACAAAAGCAATTTGAAACCTGAGAAAATTGCAGATCAGGTGAGAATCCGACGCTATTTCATAAAAGCTCAACACCTCTCTAAATAAAAGACCCAGTCAAGCTCATGACATGATTTTCTCGGCTTTAGGAATGCCGAGGAATACTGCCGTGCGTTTGTGTTACCTGGCGGCCCAGGTTATGGGGACGCGGTGTGCAGCGTAAATGTTGAAGGACAATACGTTGGTAACCATGCCTGCCTCCTGGATTGGAACTGTGGGCCGGCTGCTGTGTGGAGCAGTGTGGAAGTTGGCATTGAACGTGCTGCAGTAGAGCTCCACCAGATCCAAGATGGCAGCCGTCAACCTCTCAACTATTTTCTCTGGAAAGGGAACAGAAGCAGGAGTAGGGGTCAGAGACTTTTCCATGTAAACACACTGATGGGCCTGCAACTGGCTCAAGATGGAGATGCACAATACACACTGATGCACACGCACACACACATTTACATAGTTTGACTTCCTGTTTAAAAAGCGGTCTTCCTTAAATCAGCAGGTACAGACAGCATGCATTCACGTTTTGGAACTAAGCTTGAAGCACAAATGTTTGTGCATACTTTTAAGTATACGATGAAAAAAGTCTGCACTTGTGTAGCTACATACATATACAAGCCTGGATTGAACAAAAATGACTGAAAGATTGTTTGTGATTGAGGTGTGTGCGTGTGTTGTTCAAAAGATACAAAGGAATGCAACCTTTGTCTACAATTTTTATTTTACACCCAGGACGGGCCCATATTTATACGTAGGGGCAGTTTAAAGTCAAGCCAGCTGTGTGGCAGCAACATCCACTGTGCCCACATGTATTGTCTTCATATATTTTATTTAGTTATTTAAAGAAATAACACAATTTATAAGGAAGCTGTAAACCCATATTATTATTATTATTATTATTATTATTATAATAACTTTCATTGATCACAGCTAAAAGCCTGATCTGATCAAACAGGAGCAGAGCACATGTATACAGAACAGGAGAGGAAGGTGAACAGTGTGTATCCTGACGCCAGACATGCATCCTTCCTGTTTATCCCAGCAAAGAAGCAGACAGACGTCCTTACAGCAGGAGATCTTTTCACACAAACACTCTCTGACTACAAATCGCATCACACACACACACACACACACACGGTCTCCCTTTTAACCATCATGTTCTGGTGATTTTACGGTTTGCTAAACTATGTACTATTTAAATAACAGGCAATAGCCACATTTCTAACTAGAATTTCTAAGTTGCTAAATAACACAAGGGCCTCAGTATAATTGTGCGTACATCAGTTCCACTTGATTCAATCAAGTTTTATTAACACAGTTTGTTTTCTGAAATCCAGTATGATTTCATTAAGACCCAACTTGGGTTACTGGAGTTGTGAAACAGCAACATTTCCTGCTGTGCTATTATACTGCACTCTTTTTAATACGACAGTCATTATTCACATCAATGCCAACATGCTTGACAGATTTTATAACATAACTAGATGATGTTCAATACTACGTGAATGGATCACTTTCAGGCTCCATCAGTGAACAGTTGATTTCAACAAGATAGACTTCATGTTACAACTAGAATGAATTCCCTTATTTACAGAAATTATACACTCTCCAGTGTCACCTGGATGAGGATAGATTACTTTTGGTTCCTCTCAAGGTTTCTTCCTCATATCATCTTAGGGAGTTTTTCCTTGCCACCATCACCTATGACTTGCTCATTAGGGTACAATTTACATTTAATATTTATAATAAAAATAAAAGATTAATTTCTAAGCTCTGTGATAGACTGTATTATAAAGCAGTCAGGACTTTTCCGTCAAGACTCTGTACTTCATTTCAAGCAACTGTACAAACAAAAATATGTTACATATACATATATACATACACATACATATACATATACATATACATATACATATATATATATATAAGTATTAAATAGTGTATTTCTATAACTTCCCAAAAAGTTGACCTTAAGCAGTTACGACAAAATAATGGCTAAAATGATGCCGTCTAAAAGTGGGTCACAGCAGAAATGTGACACACACAGACTACTTAGGGATGATAGGAACTGTACCTCTGTTTTCTCTTTTCATCAGCATGCTCACATCCTGTGAAACAGAAACACACAGACAGATAGAAAACAGATGAGACAATTGCACTGGGGAAAATTTCTGCAGAATTAGAGTTGTGGCTTTAAAGGTTAACAGTTTGAGTGAAGACGTACAGTTTGTCTGCAGGCTGTGCAGATGCCAGCATGGCTGTTTAGAACAGAGCTTCCAACAGAAATATGGTGCTAGTGCAGCGTGCAGCTCAGCAGACCAATACATCAATACGTGTTTTCCAGTAGCTCTTTCATATTGGCTTTTCAGCAGAAATATATATATATATATATATATATATATATATATATATATATATATATATATATATATATATATATATATATATATATATATATATATATATATGTGTCTGTGCGTATGTGTGTGCGTATGTGTTCACCTTCTGCACTCTAGGCTGCAGTCTGCATGGGCAAGCAGGCAGCTGATTCAGGGCTGAGGTGATGTCGGGCGTTTCCACAGCAGCCAGTGAGCTGCACAGAGCCTTGACAGACTGAACCAAACGTTCCACGTGCAACTGCAATTCAGCCTAGAGAAGGGGAGAGACACACAAAGAGAGAGACAGACTTTTATGTAGATTGTCCACCATATAGGTCCCCGAGCATTAACTGTTGCTATAGAAAGGTAATAATGCAATCAAACCTAGTATAATAATGCATTAAAAGGAGCAGAACAGTATAACAGAACAGAACAGTATGTTTTGTCTTGAAAACAGCACCATCAGAGCGACAGTTCTAGGAAATTACTTGTCTTCAGGCCAAACAGATTTGGGAAGATTTAAATTCTACGGTATTGCAACAGTTCTGCTTGCACCAAACCCCTGTACATGGACAGTCATGTCATTCTCATGCTACAGGCTTTGCTTTAGTTTATCCACATGAATTTGATAGCCACAGAGATTTTTGATAGGAATCCAATCTTATCCTACCTCTGATAACATGAAGGACTCTGCCTCATTATGAAAAGTGTCCAGAAGCAAAGTTAGTGCCTCCCTGTGGAAAAAAGACCAAAGTCAAGGGTTAGGTACAATGACATGTATACCCCCATAACCTCCCTTACATTTTTATTATTCTGCAAATTTGCCAATTCCCATTCAATATAGCCAGCTTGGATGACACTTTCACTATCTACCTTCTTCCTCATACATCTTCTCACAGCTGCCCAGGTCTGGCAGGGAGGGACAGAGAGCAACACACACACAAAGAGAGAGAGAGAGAGAGAGAGAGAGAGACACAGAGGGAGAGAGAGCGAGAGAGAGACAGCGAGAGAGAGAGAGACACTGAGGGAGAGAGACACAGAGGGAGAGAGAGCGAGAGAGAGAGGGAGAGAGAGCGAGAGAGAGAGAGAGAGAGAGAGAGAGAGAGAGAGAGAGAGAGAGAGAGCGAGAGACAGAGAGAGAGAGAATGCTATACCACCCAGAGAGCATGGCCAATATTGATCCATTGGCTCACAGCCACATAGGGCACTGGCATCACAGGGATTCAATCTTAAAATTGTTGGGCAAGAACTTTTCTGTTGCACCAATTGAAAGCAATATGTTTATTTTTTTAAGCATTTATCCTTCTTTCTTTCCTTACCTTGTCACAGTCTGCTTGATGGGCCTCTCCTGCAGCATGATGGCATGGTTCAGGGAGGATGCAGTCTCATCGTCTTCAGCCTGCAGTAACAGTTAAAAAAAATTCCTATAAAATTATTCTCATATATAAATAATAAAATATTACATACTGATATAACATTAGTAATATAACATTAGTGTACAGTAATCCCCCGTTTATTGCAGGGTTATGTTCCAATACCACCAGCGATAAACGAAAATCTGCGATACACGGACGCCACCCCCAAATGCTTTTTGTTATTGTTTAAACTGTAAATGAACCTCCCACACTCTTTAAACACGCACAGAAAACATTTGCAAGCATATAGTGAGAAGGATTTGGGGTAAATTCGTAGAAATATCACATTTATAGTAAGTACTGTATGTATGTATGTATGTATGCATGTATGTTCCTTGCCAGAAGCCTGAGAAGGTGCAGAGCGTTTGGGCGACATAATAGGGCTTGCAGAAAAAAAAAACAGCATACCCAGAACAAAACGAAAGTGACATGCGAAGAACTTGGATGTTGAAGTATTCTGCTTCCCTTTCCCCAACTGCACGCATAGCCAGCAGCCAATCACTACCATGATTAAATGAATGGGCATTCTGACTGACCAGACTTGTTCCTCCAGCCGTACTGAATTTTGATTTTCAACATCCCCGCACCGTGCTTTCATAAACAATTCTTATTAACACTTTACTTCATTTTCAATTAAATGTTTATATTTTGTGATTATTAATTATATTTTTATTAATAAATTACCTTGTTTCAACATAAAAACAATTCAGGAAGGTTTGCGGATACTGTGATATACCAGGAAAATCCACAAAAAAAATTAGTTATGTTCCAAATAAAAATCTGCGATATACCAGGACCGCGATATATGAACTGCAATATAGCAGGGGATTACTGTATACTTATATACACACGCACATAAATATACACCAATCATGCACAACATTATGACCACCTGCCTAAAATTATGTTTGTCCCACTTTTGCTGCCAAAACAGCCCTGACTCATCGAGGCATGGACTCTACTAGATCCTTGAAGGTGTGCTGTGGTATCTGGCACCAAGATGTTAGCAGCAGATCCTTTAAGAGGCCACAGCCATCAGGGAATACTGTTTTCATGAAAGGGTTTAGATGGTCTGCAACAATGCTTAGGTAGGTGGTATGTGTCAAAGCAACATCCACATGGAAGGCAGGACACAAGTTTTCCCAGCAGAATATTGTCCTAAGCATGACACTGCCTCCTCCGGCTTGCCTTCTTCCCATAGTGCATCCTAGTGTCATGTGTCCCCCAGGTAAGAGACGCACACGCACCCAGCCATCCACGTGATGTAAAAGAAAATGTGATTCATCAGACCAGGCCACCTTCTTTCATTGCTCCCTGGTCCAGTTCTGATGCTCACATGGCCATTGTTGGTGCTTTCTGCGGTGCACAGGGGTCAGTGCACCCTGACTGGTCTATCAGAACCAGCAATGACTTCTTTAGCAGTTTGAGCAACAGTAGCTCGTCTGTTGGATCGGATCACACAGGCCAGCCTTCACTCCCCATGTGCATCAATGAGCCTTGGCCGCCCATGACCCTGTTGCCGGTTCACCACTGTTTCTTCCCTGGACCACTTTTGATAGATACTGACCACTGCAGAGCGGGAACAACCCACAAGAGCTGCAGTTTTAGAGATACTCTGATCCAGTGGTCTAGCCATCACAATTTGACCTTTGTCAAACTCGCTCAAATCTTTATGCTTGCCCATTTTTCCTGCTTCTAACACATCAACTTTGAGGACAAAACATAACAATGCTGCCTAATATATCCCACCCACTAACAGGTGCCATGATGAGGAGATAATCAGTGTTATTCACTTCACCTCTCAGTGCTCATAATGTTATGGCTGATCTGTGTATATATGTCCATTTGTCCAGTACAAGGTAGCTGCCTACCTATATTTAATCACAAAAAAACATGTCAAGGCTTTAGGCTGTCTGTGTATGTTTCATAAGGGTCTATGTTTATTTTACAATAAAAACACAGCATGGTAAGTAAAGAAGTGATAGAGTGTAGTTTTTACTGTATTCTTTTTCTGTATTCTGGTGCATTTAGAATTTTTATACTTGTATTTTAACCTTTCAGTGTCATTATAAAGCTGATAAATTCAGAGAGCAAACACTCCATATTTGTATAATATCATTATTGTCTTAGCATAGCAAAGCATAGTAAAGCAATATTACTAACCTATCTGACATACACCTTACTAATTTCCTGGGTTTGAATTTATCATCATGTTATGGCTTGTAATGCAATATGAAGGCAACAGAAGGTGAATGAGTAACGCTGTGTTTGAATTGGATAGTAAGTGATAATTTGCAAACTGTGATAACGTCACCTCCCACCATGACACATTTCACATGCGAAGTGGGGAAAAACAAACAAACAAGGATGCCTCCACAAAAGCATGTGTTTCATTGTGCTGTCAGAGCACGTAAAACGTAAACGTGAACGTCAAACATTTGTACATCTGAGCCGAAATTGCAGCCCAGCAACCAGAGCAAACAAGAAAGCATTAGCAACAAGCTAGCCTGGGGACAACAGTGAGTAGAGTTAGCAACAAGCTAGCCAGAGGACAATACTGAGTAGCATATAGCAACAAGCTAGCTGGCTAACGGTAATCAAAACCGTAACATTTCAAATTAAAGTGTTATTTGTTACATACACAACCATACACAACCATACACAGTACAGCATGTAGTGAAATGCTTTTCGACTGTCTGTGTCATAAAAGTAGAACCAAAACAGAATAAAACAGAATAATAAACAAGAGTTACAAAAGAAATAGAAACAGAAATTTCTACTGATGGTTACCTTACCAAAACAGTGCAACAGTATGGTCAATGTTACAGATTTATCCAAGTGATGTGTGTATTAATAGTAAACCCAGTACTTTCACTTTTTTTACTTTTAATTTAAAATAAAATAGAGGTTCAGCCATGTAGATGTGATGTCACCCCATAAGCGGGGAAGGACACATATTTGCAAGTATTTGCTTTAGATCAGCAGTATAGACATCAGCTTGTTAAATATTTGACACTCACTAAATAGTTAGCTGTGTTGAGATAAATATACATCGCTCATCACATTGAGCTGGCTAGATTGTTGCTAACAAAAGAACATAAAGGCATGTTGTTTTCCCCTGTCGTAACACAAAAAGGTTAAAAATGACATCATGAGAGCAGACTTTCCGAATTCTCAAAAGCAGCCTGTTATTATCTTTATCTGTCACAATGTCTGTTCTTTTAGAATATTTGTGTTTCTTTTTTTTTTGTAATTACTACAGAATTGATTGAATTCTTCCAGGATTCAACAGGTCTGTTCATCTAGCTAAATTGATGGCTGGCCTGCATGTCCCATGACAGAGACCTCTCACCCCCCACCTCCACCCCTGCCTCTATGGTTTATATTGTTAACCAGGTCTGAAGAAAATGTGCTGTGTTGTGGTACTCACAGTGCGGGCTAACTCCATGTTAACTGAGCTTCTTTTGGTGAGGAAAAGCTGAACATCCCAGTCAAACTTCAGACACTGCTGGATATATTCAAGTCCAGCCAAAGTCTGAGAGCTGAGAGGGAAAAAAAAGAGAACCAAGAAATCTGTTTGAATCTTTGCGTGTCTTTTGTGACACCTTAAAAAAAAACATATGAAACATTTTCATAAACTGAAACACACTATAACTCTATTTGTATCATATTGACTTCCTGATATAGACATAGACATTCTAATATAAACATTCACTGAAACTTATGTTTGGCTTTGGCATGAACTTCATTTGCCATTCAAATGAGTGAAGTTGAAGTATGATTTTATCAGTGTTGTTTTGAAAACCACAATCTATTTCCCCATATCCGCAGCCACTGAACATTTTACATTTAACAGCTGAAATTTTTCTTCATTCCAGTATTGATAACACCACAATTTATTGTTTAACCTCAATAAAACAGGTTACTGTTGATTCTGGCATCAACACTTGTGGAATAATAAAAGTGCTACATACAGGAAGTCCCTCCCACTTTGCACAAGCTCAAGGTTATCAAGAGGAGACATGTTTCCTGCCAGCTGCACCCTTAGCAAAAACACCCAACTCTTACAATCACACATCGCACGTGCTATTGTACTCTAAGCGAGATGACCGGTTGATTTATGTTATTGTTTAGCTGTGTAATACAGTTCAGTCTGTGCTCTGCTCTTACACAGACCACACTGGTCTGCTCAGCAGCCTATCAGAGCAAATAAGAACACATTAAGTATTGTTAAAGGTTCCCACAATTTCGGGGAAACCCACTTTGGTTTTCTGCAGCCACAGCTTTTTTTTCTGAGGGGCCCTTCGTTGAAAGACAAGACTATTTGTACCACAAACCACCAAGCAGGCGCTTTTCTTTTGGAATAGCCCCTTCTTCCGGCCACAGTGCTGGCAGCAAACACTGTCAAGGAAAGAAACTGCCTATATAACACGCCACTTGTTACATTGTCTGGGCATTACTTTTCATGACTGACCCAATACACATACTTTTTTGTGTTTCCTTTTCTTTTTATAACATTGAGTGAGATCTGGGCTGGATGCCCAGGCCTCTGGGCCCAGTGTGAGGTGGGCATTATAGTCACAGGGAAGTGGGGAAAAGAGAGTGGCTTGGATGCCATGATGGCAATGGAAAGGCATAACAGGAGGCCTCTGTATGGCCTGGTGCCAAAGCCTTAGCTGGCTTCTTGTCCAATTTTATTATTCAGCATGTGCTAGAGGTGCCATCTTGCCACACGTGCATTAGCATACCGATACTGTGGCTTCTTCAAAAAAGTTGACAAGAAAAACAAAAGGGAGAGAAAAGTACGCATTGATTCTCCCGCATCAAACTCCAAATCTAAGTCCATGTCTCTGGTATTAGCCAAAAGTGGTAATGTGAAGTGAACCAAAACCACTTTGAATCGTCTTATTTATCACCGTAAATTAATTTTAAAAATTAAAAGGCGGTTGTTGCTAACCTTTGTATTGAAGGAATTTTATAAAAACTGGATCTAAATTTTAGTTGAACACCTCTGGTATAGAGAGTGAATGTGAAACTGTAAGTGGAAGGGGAAGGACTCTCAGGCTGGAGCTCTGGGCAGCTGCAACTTTGCACCCAGGAGCCCACTCAAATCTTAGGTAGGAGTGAATAATAGAAAGGTGACATATAGGTGGTAAGTGTAGAACCTCCAGCTCAAGGAACGAAAATAAGAGGCAGGAATTTATCTGGAGGTTGAGTTTCATTTTTACTTGTGGAGGTGGACTTTCAGTCATGGTTCTTTGTTTCCTACTTTTGCTTTTACCACAACAGTACAATGCATTATCAAAGAACATACCTGGAACATCTGAGATCAGTCAAAACAATAAGTTTCCATTTATATTTCATGTTCTGCAGTATTCCAAAGCCAATAGTTCCACTAAGTAATAACCATAAATATACTGTGCAGCCATAACACCTGCTTTCACTTGTTATTTCTAAGAATAGGAGAAGCAGTAGATGGTTTTGCAAATGCAAGCAATAGCTCTTACTTGTTGAGATACTCGGCTTGGCCGCACACTTTCATCAGGTAGTCGTCCACATCGACTAGGTCCAGGTCGTCATGGGCATAGCACAAGGTCTGGTATATTAGCAGGTCAATGGTGGATGAACCTGAGGAACCAGCAGAGGATTTTTCAACAGAGGTTGTATGACAGTTGTATATTATTTCAGATTACATTGATGCTGTCTTGCCAGTACCTGGAAAGGCTTCACTAATGTCTAACACTGTACAATATCATAGCAACAGAGAGGAAAAAAAAAATTATGTCACTTTAATAGGAACTTATGCAGTCGTGTGGCAGCACAATGAATAAATCATGCAGGTACAAGACAAAAGCTTCAGTTTATGTTCACAACAAACATTAGAAAATGTTAAATAAAAATTTGCTTAACTTTCGCAGGATTTTGACTTTCACACGCAACAGTCTCTAGAGTTTAGACAGAATAATGCAAAAAAACAAATCATCCTCTGCATGATTTTAATTATGATTATGATTTTCTGCATTGTGCTGCTGCCACGTGATTGATCGATCAGATTAATGCATAAATGAGCAGGTGTACAGGTGTTTCTATTAAAGTGAAAGGTGAGTGTATTATGCCAGTCTGTAATACAGACTCAGATTAATCGATAGAAGTTGCCAATGGTGACGCATACACAGCCCTTCCTGTCCACACACAGTTAACCATCTGCTCCACTTATACAGAACTGCTAGCCAGCAATCTGGAGTAAGCCAGTGAATATCTCACAGGGAAAAACTCTGGGCTGAAAAAGTTGAGCATTTTCTCCCACTATAAATAAAAACAGGTTCATAGAAAAAAAGGCTTCTATCTTTTTTAAATCTATATTTTCTCCTCTCTCATATCCTATAATTTTCTTTCAATAATACAACAACTACAAGAGCCTTTTTCCGAACATTGATTCTTACACAATCAAGCAAAGGCCAGCAATTTATTACATCTGGTAACTTCCTCATGGAACTCCAAGGTCGAACTTATTACATGGCTATACAGGCTCCGATAAGCGAACTAAAAGAGAATGTATAGGTTGCTTAGTTTGCTCCTGCTTACTCAGGCAAGGCCACCCTCCACTTGTAAACAGAGGCATGACTCATGAAGTGTACTGAGCAAATACACAGTCCACTGGCAGGAAGGGGGTGGAGGATGTACCATCAAGTGCACAGAGACACGTGTCTCTTCCAAAATATGCTGTAATCACATTAACAGCTAAAGAATAACATGCTTAAGGTTTGCTGCTCTGATTATTATTCTGTAAATATGCCCTTGTTTGAATGAGATTTTCAAATAACATCTCAAGTCAACAATTATGGGTTTTAATGGTCCAACACACATCGTTTCCAGTTTCAAGCAGGTTTTATAATTACCATAGAATCAGTTAGAAATTGCATGTGACCCGCAACACTAGAAAACACATCCAGATGCACAAATGCATAAGAACCCGTACGCGCTGCAAAACCATGGGTCACCATAACAAAGGCATGTCATATGGTGAGATGGAAAGCATACAATTAAAAAAAAAAGAGACTTTTTTGTTTACTATCCATTCTCCTTGCTTCCTCTCACAGGCCTTCTCTAATCCTGTCCTATGCCTCCTCTGTCTGTTTTATACATATTTGTATGTACGTGTGCTTGTCTTAGCTGGTTGAATAAAAAGCTGGCTATTTTAACTGAAAACACAAAGCAGATGGCTGGCACACTTTCCATTTACTGTAAATCCATTAAGAGGATTCAGAAGTGAAAGCCCTTGCAGTCTATCAGCTGAGATTTGGTTTAGTACTGTCAAAATGTTCCTGCTGCATAGGGGGAAAAAATGGTGCATAGCTCTTTAAGCTATGTATATCAAAACAAAGACCTGGTTTGGTATGTTATTATAATTCATGAACCTAAGGCTTATTAAATTGACATGACAGTTGTCTCCTGAGCTGCAGATTGGGGGATCTAACACAGCCAGGTTAATTATCAAGTAAGGGGTAGTGAACAGCATCACAGGCTGTGTATGAGTTCCCCAGGCTTGCACCTGACCCAATTTTTCAGACCTGCTTGAATGAACACACTAACTGTCTCATAAGGACATTTATCACATTATTCAAGTGTTTAAGTAAACAGTATATTACAATACAAGTCAAATTAAAACCATAATTTAATTTAGGGCCAGTAGGTTATTCAGAACACAAATTGGTAATCTTTTTGCATGAGTATGAACTTAAGCAGATAGAGAAAAGGCTGCTCTGGAACTTAAATAAATAAATAAATAAATAAATAATAATAATTATTATTATTATTATTATTATTATTATTAAATAATAATAATAATAAGAAGAAGACAGTAGTATCTGCAATACTATTTACTTTAAAAGCTGCTTCATTAGGACATTATTATTATTTATGACAAGTAATTCCAACCAACCAAGAAATTCATGACTTAATAAATCTTACAAGCTTATCATCTATTACGCAACTGATCCCAGGGCACTCCAGGATCCACCCAATTCAAACACTGATTACTTTCCAATAACAGCATGTACTGAAGTGTTTTATTTATGAAAGTTAGATCCTGAAGACTACTCACTTTGTGAAAACTTCAAAGGAACAGCATTAACTTGAACTATTACAAAAATGCTGACAATTTAGACTCCTTATAAAAATGTTAAAAAAAGCAAAAAATATTAATTAATTAATACATAACATTTGCTTATTTGGAGCATCCACTATATGAGTTGCCGTGTAAGCTGCTGCTATAGAAATGATAATGTAATGGAACCAGAACATTAATTTAAACCTGTGATTGCTGGAATTAGAGCTGTGGTTACAGGAAAAATAATTGTTGGGGAAATGGGGGGTTAATAAACGAAGGGGTTTTAATGGCTCTCCACTTCAGACCCTCCAAATCAGGCCACATCAGACCACCCAGGCATTTATTATATTAAAGTCTGTCATTATCCATACATAATATCTATTGGAAAATACGATTACACCGATAGCTTTAGTAACTATAGCAAAACTACAGCCTAACACATTTCTGTACAAACGCATTTAATTATTGACTGACTGAATACATTTTAACTGTATGTAAATGCACTAATCGGATAACTGCCAAACGTTACTCAGTCAGTTTCCACATTATTTTGCACATGCTGAGAGTTAGTACACTCTGGCTTACCATCACAGGTGAAGATGAGTGGCTCTCGGATGTGCTCACCAATGACAGTGACCTTTATGCTGACCCCGAGTCCCTGCTGCAACTCCTCCTGCGCCACACATGGGCTCCACACAAAGCCTGCATTCTTGGAGCGGTCTGTGCATGGGTAAGCAGAGCGCAACCTGCACACACCAACACAGCACTCAGGACAACGCTAACATTAGCATTAATGGAAGATGCCCACTGTGCTGTATCAGAAGATCCTTTTTTAGAGTGCCGGTCTAAAAGTTGGGACCTTCTGAATCCACAAATTAAAGTCGAAGATTCTAAATTAAGCTTTTTCAATAACTGACTCCTTACCTTAATATTTACGTTGCTTCCATTTATGTTAATCTATACAGTACATCTCACAATACTTTTTTTTTATCTGCATATGCGGTCCATCTAGTTTCAGTTTAGCCTTCAGTCTCCTTTTTAAATGTGTAATACAACTTGATCTGCATTTGAACTGCGTCAATGGCAGTTTCATGAAACAGTAGTCAGGCTTGTTGTCAAGCAAAGGAAAAAAAAGTAATCACAGTCTTGATTTCACTGCCTTCAAGTTCATCTTAAAATGTACTGGTTTTGTTCTTTTCAGTTTTGCTTTTATTTTGCTATGAACAGCTTATTTGAGTCAACAGGTGTTTGTTGCATTTAAGATGTTTTAATTGTGTTTTATATCCCTATTAAAGGCTTCCATTCTATTGTATAGGTTTTTCAGAATAAATTATTCTAGAAAAAAAAGAGAGGAGAACTCACACATCAAGCATATGACAGAAGGCAGCCACCTCCTCATCACGCTCCTCAGAAACCTGGAAGAGCTCATAGCCATTGTGCCTGGATCGAAGAGACACCTGCATGACAGGATGGTAAAACTCAGTCCCAAATCTTACACCACTGTTTACAATAAAATACATACATATGTTACATCAAACTCTTTTGCAAATTAGTCTAATGTGATACATGTCTAGTGTTTATTATTATTAGGATGAAATTATTAACAATTAACTCCGTCTTAACCATCAGAATAGTGCACACAGTACATTTCTGAACATGAATGCTCATCAGATATCAAACCCCTCATTACTGGCAGAAACATTACTCTTTTTTGTACATACTGGATCAGCTGACACCCTGCGGTTGTTCCGGATGCCCTTTTGTCCAGGCAAGTAGGTGCGAGGTGGAACCTGAGGGGGTAGCGTCTTGCTGCGAGCAACAGGCTTCCCAGATTGGTCGCCATTCACTTTTTGTTGCCTAGGTGACTGCCGACCACTGAGCCTCATAAGGGAGTCATTCAGGTTGTCATAGTTCAGGGTTTCTCCAGAGGGAAGCTTGGGTTGGTCCACCTCTGGGCTGAACAGGTTCACGTCTCTGGGAGCTGAACCCCTGCAGAGGTGGAACGAGTCTTGTTGAGGTATTGGATTCCTTGGTGGAATTGCTGGAGGAGGTTCATCCGGAGGTGGCAATCCCTTCGAAAGCCCTTCGGTCATCCTTTCATAATCATTCTTCCCAGGATTTTCCAGGATATAGAGGGGTTCCTTACTGTAGCTATGAGGATCCATGTTTGACCTTGATGGGCTGGAAACTCCAGGCTGTATGAGGTTGAGTATTGGATCAGACCCTGAAAGCCCTTGGCACAAGTTTGTCCCAGGTGGGCTGGGGATACGTCTAGATTGTGTATTCCTGGATGGCATGGTCTTGCTACTCTCTGACTCTCCCCTCCCAGCAGGATCTTTGTCCTGTTTAAGGCGTGAAAGCGCATCATACTCCATTTGCAAAGCCTCAGCCAGAACCAGCTCTCTGGGACTGAGACCCAGAGACTCCAGGCAGCTCCAGCGCTGCTCATTGTCATTCTGTGTCTGTGCTGCAGACATAATCCAGTAGGGAATGATGCCACTATGCTGGGAAGAAAAAAAATGGGGATTTGGAAGGATAAAAGGTCTCTACGAAATCCACAGCAGAATCATTTGGGCCCTGTTGAAAGATAGGAGAGCAAAAAGCATATTACCAGTTGCTTATTCACATTCCTTTGCCTATAACACAATTGAGCTTGGCTTTACATACCTTGTCTATAACAGGAAGTGCTCCCCAATAAAACATGTATACCTCACTATACAAAAAGGCTAAAAGCTGTATGACCAACAAACTGCAAACATGAGTAATTATAATATATATACTAAATGTATGCTCCATTTGGATGACAGCAGCATTGCTTTCAATTACAGCCGCTGCATTTTTATTAAGAGAACCCCAGATGGGTTTTGTTTTAGAAGGACTGTCATCTGGCTCCAATTATCTTTGCTTGCTCAGCAAAAGTGCGCCTGCTGTCTCTTGCCTCTCGTAAGCTGAACATGGCCATCAGCACTCTGCAGGCAGCAAAGCAGGGAGTCTTCATCCCTGCCCCAGCAGAACAGCACAACAGTCAGCGTCTAGGAGGTCACTGGGTTCCTTATAGTGTGTAAGAATGCAACTTGGATGAATGAAATGGATGACTTGTTCATAGGATTTATTATTCATAGACCCAAAATCAATAAAAGTAAGTGTTCTACACAATCTATGTTGAATACTAAATTGTTCTAGACGTTAATAATGGCCAAATTACTAAACTGGCTTAAGATCATCTCTGTATTTTTAACCTTACATATACAGGATCTATGAATATACATGAACAAGAGATTTGGAAACACCAGACTATATGTAATATATTAAAATAATGGTGACTTCATTCATCACTTGCTTTAGCCAAATTAGACGGCAAGCGCACAAGCTTTACATGGAGATTCTGGGATTCCGGGTAACCCTGTGATTACAGATGTGGTCCAAAGCTGTGGTATTTATTGATAACATATGTTAAAATGTTTCACTCCCTATAATGTTAGAGATCTTTGCTTTGTGCCATTATCACATACGACCCAAACATCACTGTATAGCTATAATTAGAATTAGCATTCCAAGGGGAGTTAAATGGCTATGTTTCGGAGTTCAGAGACAGTTGGGGTATATTTTGGTAGAGGTTTGTAAAAAAACACCAACTTCAAACAATTAAACTCACATTATACAGTGTTCTCTACAAACCCAGGTTCTCGAAACACATGGCCTGGCTAAAACAGCTAGCTGGTTTGAGAGGGTCGAGCTTTCCAACCTAGCATACCATCACCAACATGATGTATACGACAAGTGTTTGCTCGCACATGTGAATTCGAATGTTTCCATCAAGCATCATGTAAAACTAAATAAAATCTTATGTTTCTCACACACACAAACATATAAAACAAGTCAGGCTGAATCATGATCCACAATCCTATACTGAATATCTCCTATGTTTATTTCTAAGACTATTGTGCAAGTTAACGAACAGAGCAACCAAAAAAGTTTCCCTATGAATGAAAAAACAGCTGATTGATGAAAAGGAATAACAGACACACCTTACATTTTACGTCCATGGTACATTTTCAGACAAATTTAATCAAAGTATACAATTATTTATGAACCAAATACAATTCTGTTAAAGAAAAGATGCATCAACTTTACTCATGTCTTAAGTATTTAAAAATGCAATAAATGGAAAGATGTGACTGTTTAAATCTGTTTAACGACTGACTGCATAAGCTGAGTTGATTTTTATAAGAAAATATTCGCTCATAAAATTTCCCCCTTTTAAAAGCAGCTTAAAATCCTCATTTTAGACTGTTTTGTTGGGTATTGTATGTTGAGCCAGGTAAAATCTCATGGCATCATGATTTTTTTCCAGTGCCTTTTTGGTTGTTGGTTATGGCTGTGTTTCTGGATATGGTTTTCAAGCTTTTGCCATCAAGAAAAACTTTCCTTTGGAAATTTTGTAGCCATTGTGTTCAAAATCCAACAGTTATACAAGTGATGTTTTTTTCCCCCAACAGGGGAGAAATGTAATACAAGGAACTGCCTATTCTTGTATATTATTAGTTTGTACATGTTTCTGGCATGGAGAAAGAAAACAAGCTGGACTAGCGAACAAATGAAATTTATAAAACAACTTAGAGTGCCATGTTTGAGTGCTTTCACTGCAAGTGGAAAAAAAAGTATTGTCTTTCTTAAAACATACTGTACAACATACACTTTTTACTTGTGTTTTTATCTACACAATATTGTATCGCAAAATAATATTAACACCATGTATGCTAGTGAATAACATTGGCTAGCTTTTGAAAAACACTACATTAAGGAGAAGTTGGTTTTTTTAACCCTGTATTCTCTCCTGTTTTGAGATAACGGGGAAGCTACTTTCAGAGTAATTAAATTTAGTATTAAATTCAATATAAACTACATTTTATTTTATTATAAGTAGTAATGTATAGATATATAGTACATAAAGATTGTGTTAAATCTTCGTACATAAATCACTGTGTTAAAAAATTACACATATTAGAGTCTCTATATTTATTGCAATATTTATAGTTATATTACTCTTACCTCACTGCATCATTAGCTGCTTTATGCAGACCAAATGATACTGAGAATATTACTCAGGAGCATCTTGTTGTAATGTTTCCAGCTACGCCATTAGGCAAACCTCCCCGCTTCAACCAACCAGTAATCAGCTGAAAGCTGGTAGACACATCATCGTAGATATACAAAACGTGCAGTACAAAAACTGCGCTTTAGCCCATCAACGTTCCTCCACACACAATGGCTACCCATAATCCCATTCTCTGCACTGTGACGTAAATACACAAATATGCTTCGATGCAGCTCTACAAACCAGCCTTTTGTGACTGAAGGTCAGTAGTACAATTTTTTTTCCTATTTACAGTGCCTGGGGCAGTCTGTCTTCAGAGATGATGTTTTACTGACAAACTGAAATATGAATTCTGGAAGAACAGGGAGAATCTATTCTTCTAAAAAAATCACCTGCTGTGAAGCCAAAGATTCAAACTAGTCCTGAAGAACAAATTTCAATATTCAAATAAAAGACCTACAAGACCTTATATAGACCAAACAGAATTTAACAAAATCGAATTCGCTAACTCTGCGTTATTCAGCATGTCCTAACAACTCCTGTAACAGCCATCATGCAAACCTTCAGATTTTCCAGATTTTTTTCTATTAATTTGCATACAGGTTCCTACTGGTTCTTTGTCCTGGATTCCCCCTGGCCTGTTCTGTAGTTCACCTACACCAACTCAGAAAATATTTTAATTAAATTAATTAAATCAGGTTGTGGACCATATGCAGGTTAATTAATTTTTTATTTTTATTTTGAGGTGTGACTTGGTAAATCGGATTAGCAAAAAATACTTGTAATACAAAGGCCTTTTTTAAATACCATATTTAATCTCTCAGCCTCCAGCTTCTAGTGCAGCTCTACACAAATAGTATTAGTAATAGTATGAGAGTAATTTATTGTAATTTATTATGTACATATATATGGGAATTCCTCTGCCCGTTGACCCCAGCCTTGACCTGCACTGACAACAAGACTGGCAGTGGGTTTTTCCCTCTGCTCCTAACAATGCACAGGAAATTCTCACACACTTCTACCAACAGACCTCCAAACAACAGGGACAGATTGCATGAGAGGAGTGGAGAAAAAGAAAATGAAATAGACATGTGACACATGTTCCGCAAGAGCTCCATACTTTGGCCTCTTTTATGTGCACCCCCAAAATTTATGAGCACAAGTGCTTTTAGGGTTAACGCCACTTTAAGAGGGGTCTGAATAAAGTGTTAAAGAACTGCCAGGTCTACGAACAGAGGGCACCACTGACTCCTCTGAGATTAGCTCTCAGTTTTTTTGCCAACCAATCTATTTAGCACCTGTTTTTCCCATTTGTCCACAGCTGAACACATGCGAGCATGCAATGATGCACAGACACAGGGCCTCCACAGTGTATGGAAGCCAGACCTGGTTCAACCAGGAACAGGGGGATAATCTCAGTCACAGGTAAGAGATTAAACTACCAGAGAGAGATGACAGGCAGATCAGATTACGAAGATTATTGTGCTCAAAATACTGAAAGGAGATTCACAACCCAGACATGTTTGTAAACAGACAGCCCAGACATTAACAGATGGATCCTCAGCGCTATGTGCATGCAGCATCAACTTCCAAACAGCATCTATGTGGCTGGCCTTCTTTTCCCAGGAGTGTGATTCTCCCATCAGCTCCCCATTCTGAGCACCAAGGCCTTTTGGCCGCAGGGAAGCAAGAGCAAGAGGAGGGGTGGGAACAAGGGCGGAGTCTGCATTGTTCCAGCCCTGGGACCCTGGAATCAATCCCCCGCCGAGATATAATCCCATTCAATTAGGGGCGGCTCCCAGATTGACCGAACAAAGGACACAGAGAGGGGGACAACACGTGAGCCAGGGCAGGCACAGACACGTTCACACGCCTCCAAGAAATGAGAGACAAAGAGGCCGCTGTCATCTCTGGCCATGCACCCCCACACACCAACCCCCTCCCCCCAATGACACCCTCTCACCAACAAATAAACCAGCGCCCTCTTACACTCAGCTTCCATCACAACCCGAGAGGGAAAAGACACCCAATGTTGCAAGCTAATAGGCAAGCATATAGTGATATGCATGCCATCTTGAACTTCCATTAGCTTGTCAGTAAAAGGAAATTATGGAAGACACTCCGTCTAGGCAAAATAAGCACAAAAGTCACAGAAACTAAAGTGGTACATCCAAATATTGCACTTCAGGGAGAATACAAAAAATATAAAGTGTTTGATAAAACACTAATATGAGAAATAATAGCAAGTTGAGCTTAAATCTGCTCGGCTTCCAAGTTACACGCTTTATTGTTGTGTCACATGTCAACAACACGAATATAGGGCATTAAGAGAACACAACATAGAACTGACACAAGCATTAAAAAAATAGCTTTGTTGATACTATCACCTGAAATATTTCCCTTGGTGTAAAACATTTGAACTGTAGGTTTCAACTGCATTCACTGAATTAGTAAAATGTAAGGAAAAAGAGTGTCGGGTAACCCAGAACAAGATGCCATTCATGTTTTAAATACAAAAGAAAAAAGCCACCTAACAGCTGTGGAAACTACCTAATACCCAGACCACAATCAGCTATAGCATTAAATGAAGATAGTGAATGCTGAGAATGACACCAGATCTGTGATTGTGATTGTAAATCAAGTGTTTTGTGCCATGTGTGATTAGCTGGAGTGTGTTTTGTGCCTTGTATAGTTATAATTCTACTGTTTATAACTATGCTCTGTGTCAGGTGTGGTGAGTTGGGGCACTTTCTGTCATGTGTTGTAAACTGGAGAGTAAGTTCTGTCATGTGTAGTGAGCTGGAGAGTATTTTCTGTCATGTGTCAGCGTTTCTATAACCTGTTTAGCGAGTTTCAGTACAACAGACAGTACATGTCACATCTCGTGAAAAAAAATATAGACACTCGTAAAGTAGAGAAAGACTGAGAGTGTGAATCTGTTATCGACCTAACATAAGACTGATGCTCTCTGAGATATTGGCTTTCCCTTCCCCCTCTCTCACTTTCCACACAGACCAGATTTCAGGCAAAATAAATGAAACAGGTTTCCTGTGCACTGATGGAGACTATAATCATGCAGTACACTTGGGAGAAATTGTAAATCATTCTCATAACCTGCTATTTCAGCTGCTTCCCATTTCAAACTTTGTTTACATTGCTCGTGGACCTAGAAACCATCCCATGCCACACAAACAGATCTATGCAAATACTGTATCTGTAAAGAAACTGTAGCATTTAAAAAAAATCGTTGCATGAACCGGTTTCGTATTGAACTCAGTGAAAACTTGCCATTTGACACGAGAGATATTTACATTTTATCCGAATGGTGAAAATTGCTATCTGGAAGCGACGTCAGTGAGCACTGAAAACGGTGTTCAATTCACCCTCGATCGACATTACACATTTTACACCAAAGCTGTCCGGTGCTTGTTTTTATTGCACAAAATCACGGTCAGTATTGGCGTGGATATTGAGAGATTCACCATTCGTGCACGAGCCCCATGGGCGAAACGCCGCGTTTAGCGCGAACGTAAATAACATCGTCACTGCGCACCGCACCGCTAAACACTGCTGTTTTCAAGCAGCGAGTCTAAAACATTTGGTCTGTACATATAACAGAAAACACCACACATACCTTGTCTATGGCCTTTCTGGAGCCTGGGTCATGCTCTTCAAACCCCGCTTCCAAATGAATTGATCCGCGGTCCTGAGGATGATCAGCTCCGGTGCAGGCGCCAGTTTCCGGTCAGTAATGGCCCTGGCTCGCGCATGGGTTCTAATACATAGCACTCTCCACTGTTAATTGCTTCATATGACGTAAGCGACGACGGTAAATTCCGCACTGTACACCGAGACCGGGCTATTTCGCGGCGGACTTGCTGAGGGCTTTCGTTTTGGGGCTTTCAAGCGTCGAGATTCTCATTTCAGCGCGCTTTCATTGGTGAAGTGAATGGAGCTGGAGGCGCAGAGGAGAGTCGGCCCCTAGTGGACATGAGACACGCACAAACAGCACGGATCAGAGCTTTTCCTCGGTAGTGTTTTTACTTGTTCAAAATGATGTATTCTTTTGTCATGTCGTTAGTGCTTAATGTTTATGTTTTATAGTGCTTAATGCTTATGTTTAATATTAGCTACAATAACTACAATAGAGGAGCACCATTATTATTCATTTGATACTTTTCTTTTTATAGCCATGTGTACAGTGTACAATGTGTTACATTAGTGGTTCACAAGCTGTTTGTGAGTGACTAATTTACTGATTTTTATTTTTTAAATCCTGCTTGAATATTGAATATTATTTCAGCCGACATAATTTAATTAGGGACTTACTGATATCAAGAAACACACATACTTTTTATACACTTGAAAGTGACAGCTTTTTCTTTCTTTCTCTTTTTTTTTAAATAAAACCTGGCAACCATGTTAGAGTGTGATCGTGACTGGTCAGCGGATTCGATAGCAGGTGTAAACGGTTGCGCATCTCAGCTGTCCAGTGTCTGGGCAGGGCCATGGTGAAAAGATGCCACCTGTAACTGGACTGGCAATGTTAATTAGTGCTGGACATACACCTCCCTCTAGTGGTGTATAAGCGTCTACGCTAGGAATGCTAAAGCACTCCACTGTATTGTAATGGAGCTTAAATAAATGAGAAGACAGAAAGAGAGCTAGCCTCCACTAGGGGACAGTTCAGGTCTAAATGGAAACACTGCAAAATGTGAAAAAATTCCAACTTGTCGAGTACTAATACAAGACACTCGAATTGTAAAACCTTAAAAAAAAAAAAAAACCTTTATCAATAATAATAAATTATGATTTATTTCATGATTGATTTTTTTAAAAGCAGTGTATAGTTGTGTTACAATTTTACAAATTACAAAAAAATTGAAATATAAAATGTAGAGTTTATATTTATTATTTTAAACATTTATTTTATAAAATGCATGCACAACTGTGTATTAGCATTGTACTCTACTCATAATAATAATAAGCTTCTAATAATAATAAGATGGGAAGCCTCAGCTTGTCAGTCTTGATGTCACTGTTAAATCTTTGTAGCCTTCATACAGCAATACTGATCATAGCGAGTCAAAGATCTTGTACATCAGTTGGACTCTGTCTAAGCTACTATATTTAATTCCATCTGCTGGGTTAAAAAGTGACTATATAAAACACTCAGTTTGGATTTTACTTTCGAAAGTGACAGGCTTTTTTTTTTTTTTTATAAAAATGGGCAACCTTATTAGTATATCATAATATACTAGGTAACATGTTAAAAACATCAGGGGTGTGTGGTTTGGTTTGGATTAAGAGCCTTTGTTTTGGGGTTTGTGTAATACCTTATTTTTTCCCTTAATTTTTTTATTTTTATTTTTGGTCTGTCAAATGTAAGCCTATCAAACACTTATTCACTCTGTGGCTATTATCAATATCAATGTATCATAGCAGCTGGAGCTAAGCAACTGGAGCAACATTTCACAATAATTAACATGAGTTTTGGTAATGACCGGTAATCGTCAAAGTGAGTGAGTTTGATTGCTATTGTCTCCGCCCACATACTGAGATGGGAATAGCGGTGATTTTCCTCATTCCAGTAAAATCACTAGCTAAGAAAACTTATACAGACTGTTGTCATGGTAATTTCTCCATGTTTTCATTGTAGGAAAACATTGTCCCCTTAAAATAGCCTAAATCCAGAGCATCATTGTGCATGACATTTCCCAGGACTGATGCTAAAGTTTGGCCCGCTCATTAGATTATGATCAGTGAACTTAAGCACAAATGCTGCAAAATGCACTTCAAGATTCAAAGGGTAATCAGTAAACATGCCAGGGTCAGAGACCATAACAGATACAGGTTACTTTTGTTACTTCTGTTACTTTTGGCATAGAGGTTTTTAAGCTTGTGTCCAACGAGCTAGTGAGTTTCTAATGATGGTAGATGTGTGGTGGTATTACAGACAATTTATTGAAGGAGTCATTTAAAAATATATTGTTTTAGATATTCACTGTAAAATGAAGGGTATACAACATCATAATCATTATTACAGATTACAGATTCACTGCTCGCTTCATTGTTCTTAGGGATTGCAGGGCCTACAGGCAGAAATTTGTTAAAAATGAATTATAAAGTTAATTAATACATTGATTTCTTAATAAAACATTATGAAATTTCACCATCATGTAGCAGAAGCACATCTTTTCTACTGTATCCCAAACACACACTATTAGTGGTGTACAATCAGTTTTCCCCACAGTGTGACAAGATGCATCAATTAATTTTTTTAATTTCCCTCTAGGATTAATAAAGTGATCTATCTATTCAGCCAGTATTTTTTCATGGAGAACTTAAACATATTTTTTATAGATAGAGTGGAAGAGTACATAAAGTATCTGAGCTGCCAACTGAAATACATTCAAGAGAAAAATCAATAAATAACTAGAAATTATAAAAGGTTAAGCATTTTACAGAAAATGTCACCACAATGATTATACACTTTTCTTTGCTAAATAATAACATGCTTTTAATTAAATTATTATTAGACTTATATTATGTGGTGTGTCTGCCTCATACGTCCCTGTGTATGAGTTGTTACTTCAGGAAAGATTAATATAATATTAATATAATATTAATATGTCATATTAACACATTAATATGACATTAATGAGCACATTAATATAAATCATTTATGTTATAGTTGTAAATACTGTCACAGCTGCTGTGATAAAACATAAATCAACACCATCTGATTCAAGAATTTAGTCGTGCTGCCATGTACTTATAATCAAAACACAATCTCTTTCAAGAGAAAAGATATTTGACTATTTTGACATCAGAATGCATGCCACATGTATAGTGCTTAAAATTCCAGCACTCCTGGGTCTCTCCATTTTACTTTGAGATGTACAGTTATGCAGTTAATGGTTGAGAGTTTGTTTTCACTAAAACAAATACAAATGTTCATGAAAGATTATTCTGTGGTCCATTTAGTAGCAGAATGTCTGAACTCAGTACCACATGTACTCTGACAGAAGTACAAGGATAGAGGATGCAGTGTTTGACCTTTAGTGATTTGACAGCTTATGTAATGAATCAATACATGGTAGAATCTGGACACTAACTGGAATCCACTAAAAGTTAAAAATATTCTATATTTGACCTACTATACACAGAGGAAAGAAAGAAATATGGCACAATCATACAACAAATGAACCAGGAACAATGGGTATTTATGTTTTAGAAGATTGGCATGAAAGAACATTTCAACACATTTTCTGGTCCCTTAAAGAGATTCAGTTCAGTTTAATTTTATCAGGGGCCAAGCACAGAAGGTTACAATTGTTATAGTTTTTCACTACTTTCACTAGGGCAGCCCATATAACCCCTTGGTGGATTTTTCTGATATTTATAATAATAATAATAATTTGCCTTCATTTGTCACATATACATTACAGCAAAGTGCAATTCTCTTCTTCGCATATCCCATCCTTGGAGGTTGGGGTCAGAGTGCAGGGTCAGCTATGATACAGCGCCCCTGGAGCAGAGAGCACATTGATAGAAAATAATCCAAAAAATCCAGGCATGAAATTTGAGGTCAGTCCATCAATTTCTGTAGTGCCACCAACAGTCCAAATTCAAGGTACATTTTTGCTTATAACTTTGAGCCATTTGTCCTAGAGTTGAGATTTTTTTCTGCGGCAATTTGAATGCACTAAGGTGTGCCCTGTTGGATTTTCTGCCATTTTTAATATTTTGAAAAGCCTACTGTTGCAAACTAGTCCTAGACTGTTGATCCTATCACCACCAAATTTAATATCTTCTATAGAGGGTTCTGACCAAAATTTATTCAAATAATTTTGCTGGGGCAAACGATGTGGACTGTATAGTCCAACCAGAATGACGTTCCCAGGCCGCTATACCTGTAGTTTTTCTGAAAAACTTTTTTGAAAAACCTACTTTTGTGAGCTAGTCCTAAACCAGTGATTCTATCACCACCAGATTTGGTGTACATCATCTTCAGAGAGTTCTGACCAAAATTTATTCAAATAATTTTGCTAGGGCAAATGATATAGCCGTTGTTGTCCAATGGATTTCCATGGTACACCAAAACAGTTAGCGAGTAATATCCAAGGAGTGCTTTGTTCGAGGGATGGCATTTGGTACCCTTCGTTGGTATTAGCAATTGTGGTTATGCACCAGGTTTCATGAAATTTGGCCACTTGGGAGCGCTATACCATTATAAAAACATTCACTTCCCCATTTTCTGGCACCAAAGCAAATATTTAATCTAAATTTCTTATGCTTTATCAAAGTTAAGGATCATAAGGAACTTATGAAATCTCCACATCAGCCATCTTTGATTTTGTCGAAACCACATTTAGCCATCTTCTACTACTAAAGTTAATGCATAGTGAAGTTTTGTGTATTACCTTTTCAGACCATTGTGTTTAGGATGTGTTAAGGGATAATTGCCAAGGTTGAACAATATGGCTGCAGTGTACCCACAAATTCGCCCTTGAAGGGGCCTTAAAGGAAAAGTGGTCATCTCTAAATGTTTTTATTCATTGGTATAAGTCAAAGCTCATGCTCACCATGAGACCTGGGTGGCACACACCAAGTTTAGTAAAATCTGGCCACTTTGGGGTGCTATGCTAAAAAAAAAAACAGGTTTAAATACCCATGTGTACATAGTTGTCTACCTGGTGGCCCTGAGGTCGTTGCTTTGTAGAAATCCAGATATAAAATTGCGATCTTAATTTATCCCTAATAAGCAAGCCAGAGTGGACAGTAGCAACAAAAACTCCAGGAGACAACATTTTTCAGGGGTTGGGTTTGGCCCTTTAGTTCCAGTGAAAGGAACTCTTAATACTTTAGCATACCAGGCCATTTTGGAAAATTTCATGCTCCCAATTTTGTGGGAACAGTTTGGGGATGGCCCCTTCCTGTACCAACATGATTGCACACCAGTGCACAAAGTAAGGTCCATAAAGACATGGATGAGTGAGTTTGGTGTGGAGGAACATGACCTCAACCAAAGGAACACCTTTAGGACGAGACTGCGAGCCATGCCAAAACCGGGACATCTGCCTTTACATGCACATGCAAATGTAATATGGAATTGTCCTGCCCTTTGCAGCTATAAAAGCTTCAACTTCTCTGGGAAGGCTTTCTTTTTTGCTTTGGGAAGGTTTTGGAGTGTGTTTATGGGAATTTTTGACCATTCCTTTAGAAGCGCATTTGTGAGGTCAAGTACTGATGTTGACTCGCAGTTTCCGCTCTAATTCATCCCAAAGGTGTTCTAGCGGTTTGAGGTCAGGACTCACAAAGTTGAGAATGAAATTTTCCAAAATGTCTTAGAATGCTGATGCATTAACAGTTCCTTTCACTGGAACTAAGGGGCCAAGCCCAACCCCTGAAAAACAACACCTGAATTCAATGATTTGCAGGGGTGTCCCAAATAGTTTGGCAATATAGTGTACCTTCTATAACTGTAAACTGTCTAAGTGTGTTTTTAATTTAAATCTCAGCAAGTATGCAATCCTCACCCTCTGGGTCTACATTCAAATTTACATCATTCTGTACTAACTGTATTTCACTGGAACATCCAGACAGTACGTCATTACAATAACAATAATATGTTTTTTAATTGTTTTTTTCTTTACATTATGTTTCTTATCAATATTTCTCAGATGGAAAAAAGTCTAATGTTATAATATTTACATGAACTTCAATAAAGAATGAAGTCATGCACAAACTTTCTGCATATGATCTAACTAATAGGCCATCCAAAGGTACTACGTAATCAGAAAGCTTAATTCTAACTGTCGGTGTTCTGTGTAGGAATACTTCAGTCATGTCAGAATTAAATATGATGAAGTTACCCAGTTGACGCAAGAGCAGCGGGCCTTGGGGAGCCAAGCTTTTCTTTTGTACTCATAGAGAATTATTTCTCAAGATCATGTCTAAAAGACATGAGCCAGGCAAGAACTATTCTCTTAAATCCAACAAAGGTTATCTCTGACACTGTGCATTATCATAATCAATATCATCAACATAAAAATGGTCATGTTCGAAAATGTGAAAGGCCAAACCACTGAAAAGGACAGTTAAAGCAATAATTACACTTTTAAGCTTGAATGTACAAAATAATCTGAAAATGCTATTAATCTGTAATGTTGTATCTAATCTAGGATTATCTTGCTATTGAGTATGAATATTCATGCTGAGCTTTTTCAAAAAGCTTGTTAATGACTAAATTCCTACTTTTATCTCTGCCATGTTTATGATTTTTGGCAGTTAATAAAGGAAATTCATCTAATTATTTCTTTACAGAGGATATTAATATCTCCAGACTCTGTTAAAGCTGCAGGTATTTGCGATGTAAATTATGAAACCAAAATAAATTTTTGTCATATCTTTTTCCATATCTTTAAAAGTAATATAGCAACCAAGATAGAAATGTTGAGTGTGAAAAGTGTGAAACACCCTTAACAAATACTTTCATAAAGCACCAACTTAGCATGTGTTGATTTGGCAGTGTTATTCTACTTTTTCCTTGAAAAAATACTCCAGATCTATAAAGAAATATCCCCTGTGCACCTTTTGAAGTAATTCCACAGGTTGGACCATTTCAAAGTTATTAATTTATTAACCTAGATTTGTGCTTTTGGTTAATATCATACAGGAAGGTGAAATTTTCCTTCATCTTCAGCTAAAGTATTTGCAGCTATTCATGATTCCCTCTATCTTGACTAGAGCCCCAGTCCCCCTGAGGAGAAGCAGCATAGACATTTTTGAATTAAATGTATATTTAAGAAGAAGAAGAAGTTCTACCCTTGTCTCATTAGAACACAATATAATTTGTCATGTGGTGATTAACCTACCCCATAGCCCAGACATGTGGAGAATACGAGAGGTTGTTGCAGGAGTGACCAGTACTTGCCAGATTTTCCTGTAGATCAGACCTGGGCAGACCACATCTGGCCCTTTGGCTGTCTCTGTCTGGCCCACGTGAAGTCAATCAGAAATTAGAAATCAAATGTAAATAAGTGTACATGAACACATGTACATGTGTTCACACAGGTAAATACATGCTGGACTGAAATGGGGAAAAAGTGGCAGGTGTTACAACACATTGTTGTTTAAATCTTACAAGGTAAAGTGCTTGACTTTTAAAGCAGATAAAATTGGAATTTTTCCATTTATTTTTCCATTTTCCATTTGCATATCCACGTCATTCAAACAGACTTCAGGGCACTTGTTCAAGCCCAAGACAGACTAGATTTTTCTGAGTGAACAAGAAAAACAACTGAAAATTGTATTGTAAACTATTCATTTATTTCGTTTTTAATAAAAGAAAATTAGATTGAGCAAAATTAAGTTCAGTCTATTGGTTTGACCATAAACAACACTCCCAGTTTCTCCCCTTATAGGAAAATGAATTTCCCACGCTTGCTGTAGATCATTTAATGTTCTATTTGTCTGTTTGTCAATTGTGGAGGGATGTCATGTTCTTGGCAATGTCATTCTCCACTTGATGATTCCTTTCCCAGTGTTCCATGGTACATCTAATATTTTGGTAATTTTTTTGTACCCCTCTCCTGACAGATATCTTTCAACAATGAGAACACATAAATGTGGGCCATGGCTATGTGGACCATGGCTTCAGCTGTCAGATAAAACTAAGATGATGTCAAGAAAATCACTTTATCCAATGACCACCAGAAACATTGTGTGAATTATACTATTCAAGTCTCGTTTGTGGTGCCATTTTTTTTTGTTTTTTAATATGCTCTTGGTTTATAAATGACACTTAAAATGGTTAATACTTTAAGTTCCCCAAATAAGTATGTCACAGAATGTATGGTGTTATTTTCAATTAGTCTTTTAGGAAGTGTGTAATATGGAGGATTTACTGTGTTCATTACATTGTCAGGTGGCAGAGACAGTGACAGTTGCAGGTTACGAATCTTTAAGTTAACAATGGCAAACAAATTCAAATCAAGGAGCAGAAGCAAAGTCAGCAAACAGGCAGAAGTCAGGCAATATGCAAACAGTCACTTTTGCAAGAGACAGAGACATAAACCCAGAACCAGAAACATAGTTGTAACCAAAAGACATAAGGCTGTGTATATTGTAGCTGGCCCTCTCTTTATCTCCTTCACAATTGAATCCTAGGATAGGCCAATTGTCCTTCAATGTCCAGATGGGTTAGGGGTGTGGAAGGTGGATATTTTTAGATAGGGCATGACTGGCTTGAGCTCTGTAATGTAGATTTGTGCGAGATGACAGTGTGAAGGGGCCAATATAGCGGTGTATGAGTTTCTTACATCCATCATGGAGAGCCACACTCTATAACTAATTATATATATTATATGGTAGGGCATTATGAGGTCTTTCTGTGAATTTCTTGATTCTTTGGGTTTCAGCTTCTAGCTGTTCACTGCTCTTGAACCATTAAGCTCTCAAGAAGCTTCACCATATACTTACTATATCTTCTGGAATCTCATAATTTCTGAATATATGGGTGAAGATGAGCTCAGCAGTTTTGAAGGCCAAGTAGAGATGAAGAGGGGGCAACAGAGGGAAGGACTTTTCAGTGACCACCATAATGACCATAAAGTTACTTTGGGATCAAGGCAGGACTGAGACATAGTCTAGGACAATGTGACACTATGGTCATTGTGATATGGGAGATGGAAGGCCTGTAGGTAGGGCCCTAGATATCTTGAATTGGGTGAAAATTGTACATAAATACACATAGATACACTTTTGAATATTGGAGAGCATGTGGGGCCACTTGTGTTTTTCATGGAAGAGCAATGTACTTTGCAAGTGCTGAGGTGTCTAGTGGCAAATGAGGTGTGTATTTGATGAGTTTACTCCTTAACTAAGGGGGCACATTTTTTTTCCTGGCTGGACACTGTGGTGTTCTTAGGCTTGGGGTATTCTTCTGCATGCATAAACAATCCACACAGATAGTATTTAATCCGTACTCAAGATTAAACTGGGACACTGGAACCAATAGCCATCAAATTTATACACTTTCAAATGCAACAGTGACATGCCTGTGTGACTTATTCTAAAGCTGTGCAGTGTAGACATAAGAACTGCATTATATATGTCTCCTTGTGCCTGGCTACATATAATACTGATCTGTACCAGTGTGTTATTGAGTCATAAGAGATGATGTAGATTCAGGCTGAAAAAGAACAATGTCTATAGAACAGTGGGGTATTCATGAAGCGAGCGTGTGTTCCAGCATTGTTTGTGGCTGTTGAGCGGTTATAATGTCCATGTTATAATATTTAAATACTGTTTTCAAAATATATCTGGATATCAGCCTTACATCATTTGTTTTGTTGATGTGTATTATTCCCTCATTATTTCACTCACATATAAACAGATAAAAAAGAAGATAAAAGGTCTAGAGTTCAAACAAACCCACCAAAGATATAGCAAAAACCTTAAGAATAAACGATTCAGCTAATCTAATATTTGGTACATTCTTAAAAATAAAGACTGGTGAGCTCAGGAACAGCAAAAGGCTAAGAAAACCATGGAAATTAGCTGTGTTAGATGACAGAAGAATTCTTTCCTGGGTTAAGCAAAAACTCTTCACAAATGTTGGCCAGCTCAAGCACACACTTTAGGAAGTAGATTTATCTGTGTCAAAGTCAACAATCACTTTAACAGAATAATACAGATGGTTGACCACAAGGTGTGACTGTAGTAAATCCTTTTCCTTCCTCTGCCTCATAGGCTCTTTTAACTATGGTCATGTGGTCTTACTGAATGCTGGGTGTCTCATTAGCATACTAAATAAATAGAGGGATATACAGGTGAGGGACCACATCCTTTTGAAACCTGTTGCCTGTAGCATGGTGGAACAAGCTTGGCTGCATTGTGGGAACTCAAGCCTTTTTCTACTGTATGTCCACTCGCTGACAGACTGAATAGTATATTTGTCGGCACTAGAGAAATCTCTGGTTGCATTTCCACTGTGTACATGAAGTGAGGCATCTGTTTGTAGCACATTGACCCCAACACTGCAGATTCAGGTGTTTCACACATTGCTTGTGTGGCTCTGGTACATATTATTAGCAGGCAGCTTTTGTTTTATTGTTTATATTTCTGTGAAGTGCATGCCATTTATTGTTAAGAGTAGTTATTACCAAAAACATTCCTATCATTCCTTAATTGTGCATCATGCACATGTCCTGTATTTTATATGGATTTCTTTTAATTCTATGATACAATTTGTTCTTTCATTGATTAGGATTTTATTTTTATCTCCAGTTTTATTTGAATTTGTTGTGATTTTATTAATATACTTCTATTATACTTTTTTCTTTTTGGTAATGTTCATTTAGTTTTTAACCCCTTTGAGGTAACAAAGAGGTATTCCTCTTTGTGACAGATACCATTCAGTTTGATCTTTTGCATGATTTTTGTGTGCTTTGAGTTAATGCTTCAGTCTTTACTAAGCTCTGTGTGCATGTGTGTAGTGTGATCTGGTTGTTGCTTAAAATTTTCATCAATATAAAAAGAAGGAAATAAATGGACTGAATGTATTTCACATTTATTGATGAAATTGCAGTTTGCCACAATACATATTTAACAATATTTGCCACAGCATTCACTATTGAGCCCAATGTGTTTTATTAGGGTTATATTAGGGTTATTTTTTGATTATTGCAAACACATCTTCTTGCCCTGTAGAGCAAAAGTCCCAGGGTGGGAGTCCCAGGGTGGCATAACCATTTCTTTTCATATTACTTTATATATCTCATTCTAGATTTTGCTGATAAAGTTAACACCCTCCATCTCTATGCTTGCCATAAACAATCAGTATGCTTCACAGATAGGAAGGCCGATTAGTTTGTGACAATTTCCTGTGTGCACAGATGAGACAAAGATAATCTCATACTAGAGTAATAGGAAGAGAATAGTATGAAGAAGGAAAGGAATTGCTCAGGAGCTGAAGCTTACCACCTCATTTTTTGCTGTGGGCATGTATGCCTGCCAGTGAACCTGGTACCCTTGAATTTATTGAATGTGTGACTGCTGAAAACAACAGCAGTATGAATTCAGAACTGTATAGATTAAGACTTGTCCATAGATGTATCTTAAAACAGAATAACAACTCTAAATGTGACTCCAAATGGTTGCAAGGCCAGTGCTTCAGGGTACAGATTTGAATCCATATTGGAGATCAGTAGTTTGGATGTGATTTTTTTTTGTGTACATATATAAACCTAAGAACATGAAGGAGCTTCAATTACAAGTATCTCAAACCTCAGGAATTGCTGTTAGAAATTGTGTTCTAATAAGTGAAATTGGGAATAAAACTTTCATGCTTATTGTGATAAAACAATGGCAGTTTGGCAAATGTTCCCAGATTTCTAAGCTTAAAATATTTCTAATTTGTCCGTGGTATTTTATGTTAGGCTCTATAGTGTATTAAATTTTCAGGGAGGGTGCCAATAATTCTGAATTTAATTATATAATGATAGCTATTTAGCTACATGCTTTTGGTGCTGTCTCCAACATTTTGGGACTGAAACGCCTAAATGTGCTCTTAAAGATTTCCTTTACGAGAAATTCGCAAATTCTTATCAGGGCTAAATGAGAATACGGCAGCCCCTTTAGCATTAACACCTGTCCAGCCTTGATGCGCGCTCCCGCTCCACAGTCACTTTCAATGTGTGTGAAACGGGAGCGCGCGCGTGGGATGAGCGGGTGCGCGCTCCGTTGAGGAAACGGCCGTTTCGAAGACAGCCGGGTACAAGCGAGGACATCTACATTACACTCACCAGTACCGCATATTAAACCGAGATCTGCTCGTCCTGTTCTACATCACGACAGAGGAATACGGGGTGAAATTGGTGCTTCTGCAGGTAAGAAGCAAAACGTCGATTGCGATCATTCCGCGGTTCATGCGTGCCGGACGCAGCGGCCTCACCGCACAGGCTAAAGGCAGGTGCACGGATAAAAAAAGACAACACGTAAAGCCTGTGATTCTGCGGTTTCTGTACTAAACACGGGATTTGAAGATGACCGAGTTGATCTGGTAATCCCCAGTTTTTCCTCTTCATTCTCAGTCTCACTTGCGCATCGCTCCGTGATGCGGTGTCATCTTTTGCTTGTCTGCGCAAATTATAAACAAGCTGTCCTATTCGTAGAAATGCGCTGGATGTTTGTAAGAAAGAGTTTGAAAAACCTCGTGTCTTGACTACACGAACGGAACAGCCTCTATATTGAAATATGGGCTTATTTAAGGCTGATAAGTTGTTTCTAAGGCCGAATCCAGCCGCATGGTGGGAGGGGGAGATATAAATGGGAGGATGCTCGGAGTGAATTTCGCCCGTCTGTCTCTGCGTGAAAGGGGCCTATAGTGCTGGAGATGCAGAAGTTTATTATAAACTAATTACAATAAAATGATTGTTGGTTTAACATTGATCCTAAGAATATTAGATTACCTGGTAACTACGTAATATCCTGTTCAGTTAGCAGGGGAGGCTAAAACTTTATGCAGAGGTCAGAGACGCAGTTTATCCTTGTGCCATTTTTGTCGACACAGACGTAATGACCACGTTAAGAAACCACTAAGCTGATTTAATACATTCAGAATGACTCAGAAATCGTTCTATTAAGTACACTTTCCGGTAGGCCTATAATACGTTCCAAGAAAAAAAAAGCAGTGTTACCCTGAAGCTTAAACATTTTGCATTAGTATGGATGTTTTATCTAGAATGCTGCATGTAGTGTATTTTTAATGATTCACTTTAAAAGGTTTAATTACGTACCTTGAATCATTTAAAAGATACACTATTTCAACGTTTCCAATAGAAAAAGATAACCATAATAAATGTATAAATGTATAAAAGGTAAGGGTGCCACCCTAACTACAAAGAAGGGTAAAGTACCCGTTTTGTCTGAAAGTGTAGAGACTCATACAGATAACAGCTTATTGCAAGATCTTTAACAGTGGCTATGATGATGAGACAGTATGTAGAATTCAGTACATGGTAAATCTACATCACAGTTTTGTGTATTTCATAGTATCCGCTTACAGGAAATGATTTTAAACATTGTATTACAACTACATGTCTGATCTCACAGGAAATGTCATTGCTGTCAAAAGAGAAAGAGCAATATTCTGAACTGTTAACATTTGTCATTTTTTACATGAATTGATTTGTAACAATTATTACTTATGCATGGGCATGTGTGGGCAGAAACTGTTATACTAGAATTATTTGCTAGGGAAAATAGAGATGATCTCTTTTTAAAGAAGCTTTTGACCTTTATTGGGTTACTTTGATTTTGTCTGATATATTGAGAAAACTAATGTTATAATATACAGATAGATTTGTAGGTGTTTTGTAAGGTATTTCAGTCTTTTCAACAAGAAGCAGGCATGAAAAAAAAACCCCTAAGAAACCAGTACAAAAAGAAAGCAGATACTTTCAAGGATTTATTACATTATGAATAATTCAATTTGCAGCATATTTAGATTTTCAAATATATACTTTCTTTTAAAAGAAATGTAGTTTAGATAGGATACATTTAGAGTTAACATGTCATTCATGTTGACACCTATTATTATAACTTAAAGTCACTTATATAATATGCCCTTTTGTAATGATATCCAGTAGCATGGGAAGCCTTACCAGAATTACTCTGCTGACTGAACAACTTTTCCACCATGAATTAAAAATACAATGAAGCCCACTTAAGATTGTATCTATAGCCATGTGACTTTGCCACAACCCCACTCCCACAGCTCGCCCTGAACTGGACCATTTGGTGTGAATGACCAAGCAATACACGTCATCATCTCTATTCAGATTGCAGTAATATTTTGTTCCACTGAGGCCTAATTTACCCTAAAGTGAAATGTGATCCACGGTGTCTGATCTCCGAATGTTTGATTGTTGACAGAGATCTGTTCACCTGAATGGGCAAGAAAAGATATTAGAGAGTCATTCGGTCTATTGTGTGAGGTTAATTAAAGGAGTCCTTTTATTATGTATTTATGAAAACAATGCAAGAATAATAGTGGATCACATCAGATAAGGATGAAAACTGACTACCAGAGCTCCAATGTGCGGGCAGACCTCAAAAAGTATGACAAATTGTTATTTTGGTGATGGCTAATATTGGCATATTGTATGCATTTGGATTCTAAAATCAAACATCTTATTTTCAATTGTGTATAGAATAGTGTACGTATAGAAACTTGCAGATAGTGACTTGCAGTTTCCCTGCTCGCTCTGAACTGCAGTACCGTAAGTCACCATTAGATGGTGACAATTAAACCACTTTGTGTAGTTCTTGAAATAATGTGTGAAATTGGTATGTTCTGAATTATTTGAATTTAACAAATGTAGTATATTAAACTACAGATTTTATAATCACGGTGTTTTCTTATTTTTGTAAATTGTTTTGTGATTGTAGCTTAAGCAGAGGAGAGTTTATATCTGTTTCATAATTTTCTACCATGTGGATTAATTTGAAGGAATCCTCCTATCTGGTATCTTGTCAGTGATATGGCATAGAGTGGCATTTGTCCTTCCATGCTGGTCCCGGCAGGTACTGGATCTCTGCAATTAAAACAGCATTAGAGGAACCTTCGTATCTCATCTCTTTTTCCAGGAATAATACAATAAATGTCCCTAAGTGAATCCTATAGACAATTCTCTATTTTTTACTGTACGGTATACTCACAGGATAGTATGAGTTTAAATTGTATATTGAAGATTTATTGTTTATATGTGTTTGTGTTTATTATAGCCATGGCTTTCATTGGACTCTTCATGCACTATACCTTTCCGCTCACTTAAGGAACATCCGTATCTTTATATAGCATTGTATTCCCCCACCCTGAAGCTAAGTGCCAAGCAAGCTCAGGTTTCTTATACAGCAACTGGATGCACACCTTTTAGTTTTCTGGCCTTTGTTTTTTTCCAACGGTCTATTTTTAGCTCTGAAACAGCAGCTTGCTCCCAATGAGGGGTGAGTTAGTGTGAGAAGGGTGCATCTGGAGGAGGGCACGATTAAAAAGGATCAGCAAGAGCATTTCACTTGTTTTAACAGAACCTTGTGTATTGTTAGATTGCTCCCGGGCCTTGGAACAACAACGAGCATGGCAAAACAGTATTGGAAGACTCAAAAAACCCAAAAGGCCACTCTGTCTGGGTTCAGTAAATGCGCTGTCTGGTTATGGATTTAAAAAAAATAGTAAAACAAGAATAGAGTGGCAGCTGTTTATGCTCTTGAATCAATGCATTTTGGCCTCTAGCATATGCAAGACTTTCTTTCAATTATTCATGACTGTACTATTACCTAAATCATTGCCTTCCATTTAACACAACATAGTTATGCCTTCTTTGCAACTGAGTGTAATACTCTCATATCTTTCGATTTGTGAATAGGCATTAGTTTGTTATGTCACTTGTAATAACTCATTGATTCTAAAGTAAAACTCATTGGATCAGGTGTTGCTGGGAAGCAGCATGTGTTTGAGTGGCTGTAGTTTTGTTAGTCAAATAAGCTTTAGGGCATGTTTGTGCAGTTCTATCATTTAGGGATGTCAGATCATCATCTATTGTCCTCAGAACACTGAAAAAGCCAGCCCCACCCCCCAAAACTAGTATTCCATTTCTTATTATATATATATATATATATATATATATATATATGTATGTATAATTTTAGTACATCATGTTTTGATTCCATGCTTATCTAAAATGTACACATCAGATCAGGACTCAAACTGATGCCTAACAATTAAGGTAAATACAGTAATCAGTGTCCCTTGAAAGTAAGGTAGTTTTGCAGAAATGCTGGATTTCTGTTGGTAAATTTGATGACTGTCAGCCCTCATCTCTTATAATTGCATGATTCTGTATAATTATTAGCAGCCATTTATGAATGTTGGACCTTCAGCCTGTCACAAATGCATACTAGCTGAATTGTTTGACATTGAAAAAATCTCAGACCTACAGAATTAGACATTAATGCATATGTTTGCAGTAATTGCCTGCAAAGGGCTTTCCTCTTTCATCGTAATCTGTATTTCCATATTCAAGGATTTTCTCTTAAGCTGCAATGGATTCAAAAGAGAAGAAAAGGCTTTACTGTAAAAATGGACTCCAGAAGGGAATACATTTTTTTGTAACTTACATACTTTGTAAGTTGAATATTTTCTGTTGTTATTTCTGGCTAAAATATATGTAAGGCCGTAGTCTCAGATCTAACACACTGATCAAAGTCAGTTTTTTTCTTTTAAAAGCACAAACAACTTGAAACAATGACATATGTCACTTTTGTTCATTTTTATGTGCATCATCAAAGCAAGGTAGCCATCTGGCAGGTATAGTATTTTTTCTCTTGTTTTTTTTTTCACTTTAATGTATGGGAAGAAAAGAATAGCAATATATGAAAATCATGATAATATCTGCGGAAGATTTAGTTTAGGCCTGCAGCTGATGCATTTTCTTCTTGTCACAGAATGCACTATATATGAAACAGCTACCCATAGGGCTGGTGCACACATCTGAAGCTTTAATATTTCTGCCTGTGTCTTTTGAGGACGCATTTCCTCCTTGAGGGACCCTACTAGTCCCTTTGAACCCAACAGCTTTTCTGGACTTACATAAAAATGGATGGTACACTTCCAAATTGCCTGCTATAGTATAAGCACCTAAATTACACTTGAATATTAAGGCATATATTTTCAGTGTGTTGAACAGCATGGATGCATGAGTTATGAAGAGCAGCTTACCTTTCCAGACTGTAGCAGTGAAATGTCACACTTGCTTGTGTAGAGGATGAAAATGTCCTTTATTTTAAAAGAAAAGACAGAGGGAACGGTAGAAAGTGGACGTTTCTGATGACGCATCCTTTACTCTCTGCAGAGCCCAGAGTAGACCTTAATGGAAAATGAAATCAGCTCCAACAGGATATTGAGCACCATCCTACTGTGGCTGCAATATTATTTTAGTTTCAAGACATCATATATTTAGTTGTGCTTATCATTCAGTATTACATTCAGTATTATTCAGTAATACTATTATTTACTGCCACCGTTGAAGCCACAGGCAAGAACACCCAAATAAACAGAAGGGATCAGTATGTACTAAAGTACATACATACAGCCACATAGTCATGGATGTAAGGAATACACCCCTATTCCTCTAAGAACAGCATTACGATTTGCAAGCGATCAGCAAGATGGAGAGTGTTCATATGAAACAAAAATCAAACTGATTAGACCAAATGAGCATTGTTATGTATGGAGAAAAAAAACATACCAGCTGTGAAGCATGGGGATGGCAGTATCATGCTGTAGGGGTGGTTTGCTTCACTAAATAGCATCAACAGGAAGAAGGTCTAGCTAAAAATTCTGAAGCAAGACATGAGACAGTTAAAAATTAAAACATGGTTGTAACTGGGTGTTTCAGCAGGACAATGATCTGAAGCATGACCTGAATTGTGTTAGGAATAGATTACAGCAGAATATTGTAAGAAGCGTGTAGAAGGCTACCTCAAGCGTTTGATACAAATTAAGCAATTACAAGGCAATTCCACCAAATACTAAAAATATTTCAAGTCAAGTCAAGAAGCCTTTATTGTCACGTCACTTTAACCATATATAGCTGGTGCGGTACACAGCGAAATGAAACAACGTTCCTCCAGGACCAAGGTGCTAGATAAAACGCAGAGCTACATAAAACAAAACTGAACTAAGAACTACAAAAACTGACACAGTTTCACTTAAAGTGCATGCGTGCAAACAGTGCAAGACATGAGACAGTGAAAAGCAGACAGTACTATACACTTAAAAACACAATAATACAATACAGAAGTGTACACAGAACAGCAGCCACCAGTGTACTGTATACATTTGTGATATAGTAAACAAGCTGTATCTGTCTCTCAGCTATTATTTTGAAATGACATCTTATAGAAATAAAGTAGAGAACCTAACTGAATTGAAATTAAATATGGAATGTGGAGTTTGAATGTATAAAGCCTTGGAGTATGTAAACATTTGGCATCAGCTCTATTATTCATTTTTGTATGACTTGCAGATTCTCCCAAATATAAATATAAACTTGCATTACTGTATTCATTCTCTCATTTTTCCTTTTGTCTGTTATTCTATCATGGACTGCATGGCATAGCATAAATAATGCATAGCATTATTTATTGTAACAAACAACTATACTTTAAACTTTCCTGACATCTCTGTCAAATGCCAAATGTCCTGCATGTATTTCTGCATCAAGTTAATCATTCTTGTGTAAGGACATGCTTGCATATTCTCTCAACTAATTATAATCTCTCCATGACTTACCTTACTGGCTAAAGCAAGTAGCCCGCATCTTTAATGGTTGCAGATGGACTGTAAACTGCCATAGAAGACCAATTGTAGACTTCATATCAGGACAAATGCTTCAAAGAATCACACTCAGAAGACCGCTGTGAGTAGTTTAAGATCCCATCTGAGGTCAAGAATTGAAAAAACATTGTTGTGTGATATTGCTTCCATTTTTCAGAGTCAAAAGGCAATCTTTAGTTTTGAAGTTTCATATGCCTATGATTTATACTTCATCTATACGTAACTTTATACAAATGGCACTAATATTTGCCTTTAATTTTTTTTTTTTTTTGCAATATTCACAACCTTGTAGTGTGATATCTGGTAGTGATAATTATGAATGAATAATTTATTGTTATGACTATAATCTATACCAATAGTGTAACAAATATAATGTTGGGGCATCATAAGAATATTATCAAAGCATCTTGGCATAGATTTCCTTAGAGAACGGTATTATTTATGAAGATGGAGGCTATCTAACTAATTGACCTAGAATTTCCCATTGCTGTTCAACTGGACTGATATTTAGTGACTGAGAAAGCCATAGCATATGACTTACATCATTTTCATCCTCATCAAACCATCCTGTGGATCAGGATAGAAGTATTTCATCAAATGATATATATGAGCAGTTCAGCTCCCACTTCAAAACAGAATCACCAGTTTTTCCTTTAATTTGTAGCTTCTAATTTTAGTATTTTTTTAAGTATAATGCTCACTAAGAGATAAGAAACATATGGTACATTAAATAAAAATGACTTACTTATGGACAGGAAGTTACTTGTGTGGGGGCGGGGGGTTAAGATGCTACTTGTAGATCAGTTTATGTATATCTGTCTTTTACTGAGATCAATTAGAAATTATTTATTTTGGCCTTAGAATTGTACCACTTATTTAGTAATGTGCTTTCTTTCTGAGTCAGTTTGATTTATTGTATAGTTGATAGCAGGGAATCCGTTAACATAGAGGGTTTGTCTCGCTTTGGTGCTGCTGTTCATCTGACCCTCAGGCTCCTTTTAACCTTTGTGTAAAGTGTTCTTGGCTGGAACTAGGGCCATTTGAGCTCTCATTAAAGGGCAGATGTCTAAAGAAAAGGGTAAAACACATATGGAGATCCATTAGTAAGAAACCCTGAAAACAGATTTGCTGAAAATCATGTTTTAGTAATGTGTATTTATTTCCTTTTATGGACTGCATGATACATTGTTTTATCATTAATATAGTATTATTATTATTTATTATTATTATTATCATGATACTGATGAAATTAAGTGCTATTTTTTTATATTCATTATACTTTTATTTTGTAGCTCACTGCACAATTCAAAACGACAGGTTTCCACATGATTTTTATAAATATAATTACTCATAGTCAATAAAAACAGGCAGGTGTGAATTAATTCATTATTTTAGCTTGTTTTGAAATGTTTAATCGTTGTGCATTCCAAATGTAGCAATATAATAAAACATTTGCCAACATTAATATAATAAAGGAGTAAAAGGTAGATAAAAACATCATGCTGTACTTACGGCCAGTTTAGCTTATGTTGGTTAACCATTACATTATTATTATTATTATTATTATTATTATTATATACCATGTATAATGTATGCCTAGCCAAAATATTCTGTATTTATACCTTTTCTATATGATGTCTGACTGTTTAGGCAAGCTGTTGACTGTTTAGACATCAGTTTATATGACACAATTCAAAATATCTAGATGGTTGTGGCAAACAGATCACTTTTCTTCCTTAGGGACTTAAATAGTAACCAGACCCAGGCCTCTGATCACAAAGCTCCACTTGTTCACAACACCTGCTCTTAGAACAATGGAGGAAAGGTGATTATGTGATATTGAAACCTCTCTTTTTGTCTTAATATATTGTTCCCCATCCCCCATCGCAAAAAACCTGGATATTCCTGCTGGTCTGTGGTAGATAACAAGCAGCGTTAATGGCGTGATGTTACTGGGGTCAAAGGGTCAGGGGTGGAGACCACTATGGCAGAGGGCCATGTGCTAAGAAACAACGCTATTATCTCTAGATGCACACCAGGCATGGCAAGTGACATGTAACAAGCAGCAGGGTCAGTTTGTGGACAAATAACACTGGTTTGGTTCCAAAAGTATAATACTGAAGTGAAAATTTGTGATGTCACAAAGAACAGCTGTAGGATAAGTAATACCTTAAAATACCTTAAAACTGGGGTGTCCAGTCTTATCCACAAAGGACAAGGGCATTGCTTTAAATGAATCAGATCTTTTAAAAAGAAGCCTTTATTTTTGCTACACACAGCATAGCAAAAATCTTTTTCTTCACATTTTCCAGTTTTGGAGGTTGGGGTCAGAGCACAAGGGCAGGTGTGAGGCAGAGAGGGTAAGGACAAAGAGTGGCAGCCTGGCAGTGCTGGGGCTTGAACCCCAACCTTTTGATCAATAACCCAAAGCTGCTTAACCACTTGAGCCACCAATGTTCTGGAATTCATACTTTTTTTGATTGTAATCCCAGTTTGTGTTCTTTCGTGCATGCTGACTATGAAAGATTGCAAAAAGTTTCACTCAAAATTCAGTAATGTCTCAAGGATTGTGAGGAACAGTGTCACTGGGAGATCATGAGATTGAATCTTGAAGATGCCACAGCTGTGTGTGGCCTGCAGGCCAAGAAAGCCAACCTGGCTGTGTTCTCTGTGTGGTAAGGATGGCTTTACTGTCTCTTCTCTCATTCCAAGCACTGCTAACCAATCCTCGGGTTCTGTGAGTTCATCTGCCCGAAAGAGTTCAGTTTGTGCTGTTCTCCACATGTTTCATATTGCACTGCAGATGTGTGGCTGATCACCCTCCCTGATTGATATCTGTCACATGATAGGGAAGATCTGGATAGTAGGTAGGAATTGGCAAATACCCAAATTGACAAATTAGGAGAACAATGGGGTAAAAAATGAAATAAATAATGTGTCTTGGCAGGCAGCATCACTTGACAGCTGACAGAGGCATGCTTGTCTGTCTCAAAAACAATAAGAAGAAAAATGAGAGTGATAGCACGCAGAACACATTCTGTCACTGTCTATAAGCCATGCTGGTGCACGTTTCCCCTCTTTTTCTCCTTGAACCAGCAGATGGACAGTGGAGGCACTGCTAAAGTAGTTTTCCTTGGGGTCTGCCCCAGTATCCTCTGTAGCCTTTTGATATTTAAACTTGCTCAGCTTGGGCCTCAGGGAGGCACCCAATTGTCACCATTGTTGGGCCAAAACTGGGCCAAGAAAGAGAGGGATATAGGGATGGAATAAGATTAATAGAAAATGGGTGGATATCATAGCGGAGATACATGGAACAATAAAATGAGCATTGGTAGTCATTTTCACTGACTTGTTAAATTTCTTGAGGGGTGAGCCGGATGTAAATTGCGAGACGAGACAGAAGGGTTTGGATCCCAGAAGATTGTTCATCCTGGAATGTTTTCAGTTGAATCAAATTGCTTTAGGCAATATATATCACAAGGGGATTTCTTTATGTTGGCAAATAAGAAGAGAAAGAAAGGTCTGTGTGCATGTGTGTGTGTGTGTGAGTCAGTCTGTCTGTCTGACTGTCTGATGTTCTAGGGGTGGGGGTGGTCAAGAGAGCTTTTCCACCAACCTTTCACTGGAGGTACTTGGTCTTTGTTGTTTTTAATGATTTAGTATATAAATATACAAGCATACCTTTATAACATTCCAACATGTATATTAGTGGCACTATCAGATGTTATTTTTTTGTAGGTCATCTCTTTGTCCCAGATGCTAGAGAGATATTTAGCACCTATCCATTATGCACATATGGCACAAAAGAGATTTATGCAGAATATCTGCACATGCTGTTAGCTTTTTGTGGCAGAACCAGCTAAAATTTCCTTTAAACTGTCTTCATCTGTGCCATATACCGAAATCACACAAGCTGTGGTATTGTGTGTATAAATGAGACGGAGAGAGACAGAGCTGCACAAAGGGATATCAGTCAGATAAATGAAGTGTTCAGAGCAAAGCATTCAGCTTGAGAGACTGCAGCATGGATAATGAGACTGCTAAATGAAGATTTGAGGAATGCATCAGTGACTGAATAATTAGGGGTTATGGCAAAACTAAATGGAACTAACATGTAGCTTTATAAGAATATGCTACAAAATGGCAATAAAAAAAAACAACAGCAAAAATCTATTTTAACAATAAAATATAGATGTATATACATTTATATTTAAAAGTGAAATAAATAGTATCTCAGTTCATTTAGATTTGTATTATTAATTTAAATCGCATTTGTGTTATTAATATTTTACAATCCCCTCTCAGATAGGTAGCTATGTTTTTGGCCTCCCAGGCTATTTGATGCAATCGTTGTACTGATTCAAACACTGGCCATAAAATATTTAATTAACAATCTTGCTTTGCAGGTTATGCTGTTTATTAAGACATTCTATTAATTAAACTTCCACCTAGAGAGTTTTATTATTTGATAAATGTGGACAGTATAGCCAATAGGTCAAATTTGTTGTTAAAGTGTCAGTAATATGTTGACTCTACATCTCTGCCTTTAAATTGAGCTACAATGGACAGAGGTTCATGTGATCAGACAGTGGAAGTGAAGGTCCTTTCTCAGCAAAGGTCAAGAAGTGATACTTGTATAAATCTTGTCCGTTCCCACTCTTGTCCCTTATCTTTACATTTATCATGGGGAAAGCATAGCTCAGTAGCTCACGTCTGTGTCTGTTTCTCACTGTCCTGGTTGTAAAATTTGCTGATTGCTTTTTCTCTGATGAGGTTGTGAGCTACTTTTATTCTCTTAAAGGTCGTAACCTAAAGGTCAGTGTCTGTGCTTCTCTCTTTTGAAGGTTGTTACTGAAGGAAACTAATGCTTCTTGACCTTGTGTGAGTCCATCGATTTACACAAAGTGCTCAACATCCAATCGAGAAGTGCAGAATGATTATAGAGTAATGAACCATAGTAGGTTAGTGGTAAATGTCAGAGTCTAGTACTGGCAAAGAAAATAATGACATTACATTCAGAGTTGCTATAATTCAGTGTGATGTACTGTGTAGTATGAAGGGGATTTAGAGTATGCAGGGGGATGGGCAGACACTCTTGATGGGATGAAGGGAGATTTTATGAAATATTTATTTTGGCATGAGATGATATGCCTTTTGTTTTGCCCGTGTGCTCCAAATCGTCTCTGATTATTCCATTGAAGTATTTTCATATTTAGTCCTTTTTAATCTTTCTATATCCTTCATGTCAGTATTCAATAGATATGAATAGATTTCCTTAGAAAAGATATTGTGCTGACAGGAAGTGAAGCTGAATGCATTTCTGTGAAAGAAATCAGAATTAAATTCTTCACCCTGTTTGCTGATTTTTGTGAATAAATATAAACTGTGATGGCACAATGGTGCAGGGTTTTTTTGCCAGGTCACAGCTCCACACTTTGATCTTGAGCGCAGGTTACTGTCTGTGTTCTCGCATGTTCTTCCAGTGATTACGTGGGTTTCCTGTGGATACTTCAGTTTCCTCCCACTGTTCTAAAACATGCAGGAAGTCAGATGCTAAATCACCTGTTGGTGTGAATGTCTATGCGGGTGTGAGTGTGTGTGTGTGTTTGAGATGCACTACCTAAATTTAACATAATTATAACAAAATTAACTGTTCCTATAAAAATTACAAGCCAGCAATGAACCAAAATTATTGCCTAAAAAAAACTCCAGCGGCATTATTTTAGTATGCACAGTACTCGGTTATGTCTATACTAAAGAAAGTTTTTTTCTCATTCTTGCATACTGATTTTAGGACCCCGTTTTGCAATAAGCATGTCAGATTATATAATAATAAAAGTTACTGAGAGATTCCTTATATACAATTGTCAATATAGATATAGTTATTGACAGTAAATGTCGCACCAAATGAAGTGTTAAATATAGTAACTATGGATTTGGCGCAAGTGTTTCATTCCCAGGAATAATAAGCATGCCTCCAGGTGTTTCACAGAGGGGATTCTGAAATTCAGCGTTTCTCAAGCAAGCAGTTTGTATGTTGTGATGATGACTCTGTCATTGCACTTTCCCATGTCTCATCAGGGAGTAATTGGTATCAACATGACAATGTTTCTGCATGTCTTGCCCTGTATTTTGAGGGGTTTAGTTAGTGTTTTTCCACTAGCCAACCCCCTACTCTCTTTAGCAGAACTCTCAGAGGCATGTTTGGGGTAACAGATCAGCAATAGTGTTTACATTGAGAACAAGTGTTATTAAGCTCTACAGGGAGGTGACATCACCATCAGCGTCAGCATCAAGTATCGTTCTGTCATACGATGGCCAAGAAGCTGATATTGCCCTATAATCAGTGCAATTGCACAAATTGAACAAGTGAAAAACTATTTCATGCATTTAAGAATAAAGAACAAATGAAATGTATACAATCTTTTGCTAGGTTTCTTATTGATTTTGAAGCAGATGTTTGGTCTATACTACAGATGGCTTTTCTCTGTTCAATAATTATTTATGCAGGACTACTGGGTCTTGCTCTCCAGCTGCTTTGCTCTATTGTCCTCTGAAACATTGTCTTGTGTGTGAGAGTGTGTGCGTGTGCATTCGTGTTAAAGAAGGGGGTGCATGAGCACACTGGCGGGAAACCAAGGCTTCCCCTGCATGGTCCAGACTTATGGCAGGCAATATGGGAGTCTGGCCAGCAATTAACTGAAGCAACGACATGACCTCCTGTTGATAGGGAGGCTGAACCCACACACCAGAGAGGCGATATTGAATAGGCCTTCATGTGGCAGCCATTCTGTGACTGACGTGCAGGGAAGTCCTTTGTTACTGTTTAACACAGTCGCGGGTTTAACAACATACTTGGCGTAAACATGTAAAATTGGTCTGAAGAGTGACCCCATCAGAGTAGTTGAATTACTGACTGACAGATTACTAACTGCCCAGCTTCTGTATCCTAACCTGTTCCATTACCTTCCTATGAAGACCATTTTTAACGCATGGTCTGTATGGTACATATGTAATAAATATAATGATTATGTGGAAGTTCACTGTTGTTTCACTACTTTTCTTTTTTTTAAGAAGCTTCATGAAACATTTAGATGTAACTAGAATGTTCTCAACTTCCATATAATCGTATCTTCACAGATACCACAGATTGTGGTGCTACTACCACAAGGGTTGCCAGATCTCTTTTATAAAATATAAGCTTGGCTTGATCTCTGGGCTCATGGCAAAGATGCATGGACACTCAGGGTCCTACTGATTATATTGGACTCAGCTCTTTGTCATTCTGACTAAGGCATATGTGACATCTGCTCTTATAAATGGATAACCTGATCTTAACTTTTGACCTCATCCACTGCCCAAAGGTTACATTACTTATTAGGTGGAATGAGTTCTGTTTGTTATGTACTTGACAATTCTTTAAACATTAAGCTGTTAAACTCTAGCTGGTGTGCAGGGACAATGCACAGACATGCACAATTTAAAAAGAAAAAGTAAAATAATTTCCACACAGCTATTATACTATTATAGCAACTCAGATGCTATTCAGCTTAAAATTAACCAAAATAATTGATTGATAACTTCCAATATCTGGCATGTCTTTTTTCTAATGTGATTGAATTTATAGCACAAATGAATGGAAATAAGAAATAAAAAGAGATGAATAAAAGAAAGGGTGAAAGAGACAGCCGGATATAAGTCTAGTTTGCCTGTGGCAGCAGCTGCTCCCGACTGCTACAATTAATCTGACCCTCAGAACACTCTCTGTCTCTCTCAGTGCAAGAGCACATGGGCCTAAGATCAATTTAGAGAGGACGAGAGACAGAGAAGGAATAGAGGGTATGGGCCTGACAGCAAGTACACCAGCTGTCGCAAATCCAAAGGCTCCTTTTTTTATTCGTAATCTGCTGATTTAATGGTTATTTGTGTATACATGGTTGAATTTGGCTCCACAGATACATTGCTAATAGGCATATTAGCGTTACTCGAATATGCTTGTACACACTGTTTGAACTATTTTGTAGTGTTTGAACTGTGCATTGTTTTCAAATTGCCCACGACACAGACTCAGCATATATAAAAAGCATATAATTTAATCGCTCTTTATAATACCACATGTTTATTATTAAAGTTAAAGGGCAGAGTTTAGAAAACAGGTGGGATAATATTAATAATAATCTATATATCTATCTTCCGGTTGAGTGAACGCTGGCGTGTCTGTCTGCCGCTGCTCTCTGGGGTTTCTTTTGCCTGGCTTGCCTGGGTTTTGTTTCCCTTTCTGGATTAAACTTTGTGGACACTGTGAACTTTATTTTTACTATTTGTTAACTTTTGCACCCTGTTTTAGAAGACTTCAGAGAACTGCTGGCTGGCGTGTCACAGACCGCCAAGCGACAAGACTCTGACCAGGGGTAGAGCCAGTGGTCACACTAGAAACTCAGAAAACTGCGAGCTGAGAGTGGGACGTATAACTTGACAGAGAAATACAGAGAGAGAAAGAGAGAGAGAGATTAAGTATGCTTGTGATCATGTGATGTTTAAAAACAATGTAGATTATGTATAGAGTGCAGACAGGGACTCCGACAAGACTAGCTATGACATCATAACTAAAAGTGAGAGCCAGAAGGTGACAGACATGAAGGCTTCCCGGGACATAAAACATCCAACCACTTCACAGTCAGCAAACCTGAGTGACTTGTAAGGGCGGTAAGGTGACAGTATCCAAACATCCCAGTACACCAAACACTCTATGCCCATGAACCTTCCAGGTCTGTTCCTTTACCTAAAAAAAAACTACACATTTTAAGCTTGACTAAACAAATGTGTCTTAAGTCTAGACTTAAACATTGAGACTGTGTCTGAATCCCAAACACTGATTAGAAGGCTGTTCTACATCTGTGGGGCTTTGTAAGAAAAAGCTCTGCCCCCTGCTGTAGCCCTTGCTACTTGAGGTACTACCAAATAACCTGAACCCTTTGATCAGAGCAGGTGTGTCAGATCATAAATAACCAAAAGATCTCTCAGGTACTGTGGTATGAGACCATTTAGTGCTTTATAGGTCAGTAATAGTCATAGTTATAGTATATTTCTGAGATGAAAGAAGGCTACCCTAGTGATATTATCTATGTGAGCTTCAAATGAAAGACACCAAGACCTTTTACTGCTGGACATTATGAAACAGAAAGACCATCCAGAGAGCTTACTTCTGGCTGCATGTGGTCCTAGTACAAGCACTTCTGTCTTATCAGAGTTAAGCAGGAGGAAGTTAGTAAGCATCCACTGTCTAATGTCCATTACACATTCTTCAGTCTTTATAAGCTGGTGTCTCTCATCTGACTTAGCTGAAACATACAGCTGTGTGTCATCAGCATAACAGTTATAGAATATACTGTATGGAACAGAGATACAAAGAAAACTCCCGTCAAGTTCGAGTTCAATGTTCTCAAAATCTCTAGAACTATACTGAAGGGATAAAAATTTTTTTCCATCAGTATGTATTTTGATAAAGGAGGTGGAGAACACTGTCTAACAAACTACTCCAAAGTCCTCCACAGATATTCTGCTGGGTTTAGTTCTTGTGACTGTGAAGGTCACTGCATATGATTTACATCATTTTCATACTCATTAGACTATTCAGTGAGGATGGGAAATTGTCATCTTGAAAAAAATAAACAGTCAGAAAAACATTGTACTGATTTGCAGAGATTCATTTGCAGAGAAAACGTCTTCCATAGAATTTTTAAGGTTCCTCTAAGAGAGTCTCATCACAGAATTCAGTAAGGTTCTACCGATCTAGAAATTATTGGCACCATTTATAATATTATATTATACATATACACATTATAGTTACCCTGTCGAGAACCAACCCAGCCACTGAGGGGTTAACTCCTGTGCCAAATGAAATATGCGGACCAGATGATCTACTGTGGCGATCCTGAACAGGTAGCTGCTGAAGTACAACAACTATATACACACTATACACAATTATTCAGCATTTCTAACAATAGGAAAATATATTTGTCTATGTAGTAACAAAAATGATTCTTATTATAACGACTTATTATAACGACTTAGATAAAGGTTTCAAGAAGGCTTCAAGAACTTCCAAATAAACTTCCAGTCTTTATATATTTATTTATTTCAGTCTTCGGATTGAACCATACAGTATGATTACCATGTTGTAAAAGTGCAATGCATAAAATCATACAGATCTCTAATGACACTACAAAAAACTAAAACAGCTAATAAGCAGCACTTAACATCTAGTAGCTTGTTGATAAAAGAGGCCAGAAGAGAATTGCCAAACTGGGTTTGAGCTGTCAGGAAGGCTAATGTAACTCAAATAACCATATTGGCTTTACAACCATAGTGAGCAGAATGCACAGCATAACACACCACAAAAGCAGTAGACCACATTAGGCTCTTCTTTTGCCAACCGAAAACAGGAATCTGAGGCCAAAGAGGGCACAAGCTCATCAAACCGGACAGCCGAAAATCGGAAAAACATCCCCTGGTTTAATCACTTACTATCAATCTTCAATTGCCCGGTTTTGGACAGCCCATGTAGCTTCAGATTCCTGTTTTTGATTGACAAGAGTTTGAATTAACCAGAGCCACCCCAAATATCTTGTTGCTCTCTAATGAGTTGTCCAGTTGATGGAATTTGAGGTTGAAGTGTGCTGGGCATCCTGTTTGTCTGTGTTGTGTTCCATTCCAGGAGGTCTTTTGTTCTGATAATGTGCCTTCATGTTTGTGGTTTAGTGTATTTGTTCTGCATAATAGAGGATGTCTGTTCTTGTGTTTCATGGCCATATACTCTCTTTCTGTCTGTCAGTGCCTTTCTTTATCCCTCTTTTTCCTTTTATGTTCATTGCTACTTCCTAAATATTTAAACAATGCATAATGTCTTCCAGAAGAAGAATTTACATTAGTAATACCCTCCATCATGTTTGTATGAATGATATTATTTTCTTTGACTGTGCTTACTCGTAGAGATTGCTTAGGAAGCTAAAATTGCCATGCTATGATACACAGATTGATGGCAGAGGTATTAAATGACGTGTTTATTACAACGGTATTGTTATAGTAGTCATTTGAAGAAATTATATAAATTGTTCGGAGTATGCCTTTTCACATAGAATTGAATAATTTACAGACAGATTGCAATTCCAAAGATTCACTGAGATCATTTACAAATCATCTTCAGTCAATCATCAGAGTCTTCTAGAATGGGCAAAATAATTAGTAGTTAAAATGATAAATGAAATAAATTAAATAAAAAGTTGAGAAACATGACTTTGCAAAACTGAACACTGTTTGTGCTTCCTTTATGTGAACACTAATGCCCTGTCTGAAACTGTCCCCTGACTTTCTCTAACTATTTACTATGCAGACTTTTTTTTATATAGCTGTACAGATTCAGACTCCATGAGCTGATTTAAAGCAACATATACAAAGTGAAAATATGATTTTGAATATACTACCATCAAGTGGCTGATGGCCACTCCATAAATGTGTCCATGTGTGTCAATAGTATTCTAATAGATAGCATTTCATTATACAACAGCTTTTAACAGCTTCTATCACTGTTATTGATATCACTGTCTATCACTCTTCTATCACTGTCAAATATAAATATTTAAAGTAATACATTTTATCCAACACAATTACAACATGGTTTGCATCCGCAGGTCTTTCACCAAGGCCGTAAATGGTCTCTTTATTATATTTATATTATTTATTCAGGAACAGTTTGGTGTATATAGTAATATATTACCTTGTTTGAGTATATGTTTTAATTAATATCCATGATTAATTTAGTAATGTATAAAAAAATGCTCATTCTCCAACCTGTGGGAAAACAAAAAACAAAGCAAAATAATACAAACAAGTAAATATATCAAACAATGAGTCAGTTAACAAATGAATCATTCAGTCTCACATATAGTAACAATGAATTGAGACTTGAGAATTGAGATTGAATTGAATTGAGAATTTTTTTTTTTAGAAATTACTCAATGAATTAGCTGACAATTCCCTTTGGCACCAAGTTCTGTCCACTTCTGACACACGTCGCTCTGTGTCTTTATCCATGTTTTTCAGAGCTGTGAAAATTATCTAATGTCAAAACAACCAGGTCTTTTAATCTGCTGTGCCTTTGTTTTGTATCTACCAACACTGAAGCCCACACAATGGACGTCAGAAGCAACAAGGGAATGTAAAACTTCTCCCACGGCTAAGGATGCCTACACTGCCATTCATAGAGCTGTAATTGTATTACTGTAAGAGAGAAAAATGGCCTTTACAACAGGTAGTGTTTGTATGTAGCATTCCTCTGTCTAAGAGCTAGAGGGGAGCAAAGAAGTTTCATTCCCGTGTTTGATCAAGCTTAGCATGAAAATGAAATGAGTCTTAATGTACGCTTTTTTGGTCCTATAGTCACACAAAAGAGCCCCTGACACAAGTGAATGTCTTCATGTCATAGGACATAGAGAATTGGCTGTTGCTTATCTTTTTTTTCCTCATTTCAAAGCTTTTCTAGTTGAACTATAAGCCATAACACCTGTTATTGGCTAAAAATTTCAGTATCTATCTTATGGAATTTTATATTATTAACCAGACTTAGTGTTTTCTAAAAAAGCTTAATGGGAATTCAGACAAAATGGCATCAATCTGTATACAGATCAATATGTGTCAAATAAATGTTTGTTTTCATTTTTGGACTACTGAAAATCCTTTTCAGGTTGCAGGTTTCAGGCAGAAATTGACAGGGTAGGTAGTTAGTTGGTTGTCCATATGTTTGCATAAATCTCATGCTCTGGTTATTATGTGAGCCTGTGTTGTCTTTGACCTTGTTTATTTCAGTCCGGATAAACATCACTGAAGTGAATAATAGGAATGTTCCATCTCTTATAATGATCTATGAGTCCATTTTGATACTTGTATTTAATACCTAATGGGCAAAGGTATAAGAGGAAATACTAATTACATTGATCTGTTGGTCTTTATTACAATTAATGTACATTCTTTGGCCACTTTAATAGGAACTTATATACACCTGATCATTTCTCCAATTATCCAATCAACCACTCGTGTTGAAGAAATTCATAAAATAATGCAAATACTGGTCATGTAATTCAGTTAATATTCTCACCAAACATCAGGCTGGAAAATGTATAATCTCAGTGACTTTGAATGTCTGGCTGCTGGTGACAAACATGCTAATTCATTTTGTGCTGGAGTATTTCAGAAACTGCTGATGTCCTGAAAATTGATGGAGCTTTAGAATTTACAAAGAATGATGTGGAAAACCAAAAAATATTCAGTGGGTCAAGGTCCTGTGGTGAGATCACAACGCACTAAAACCTGAAGTGGACAGACTACAGCAGAAGACCACATCAGGCTCCAAAGAACAGGAGTTCACAGCAGCTACATGTTTACTTAAACCGGACAGCTGAAGATTGGAAAAATGTTGCCTGGTCTTTATCCTGGTCAGATTCCTTTTCTTTAATTAAAGGAGTGGAACTAGATTTGGTCTTCTGACGTTGTAACTGATGGTTATCTATCTGGCTCACAATCACAAGTCAGCTCTCATTGTATGAAGGAGGCGTTGCATGTGTCTAACACATTATTAATTGGCAGGATAGAAGTGAGAGGGTGCAGAAAAAATGTGTGAACAGTCGGTTGTGGAACAGAGGTCAAGCTCAGAAAGAAATGCCCTTCATCTCTGTATATATTTATGCATCTGATATGGTGTATGTGAATGTGTGTGTGTGTCGATGTGCATCCATGTGAATGCATGTGCTCATGTTTCAGCCAAGATGGGGGTTTGGGGGTGGGTGCAAGCCCAGGGGGCTGTTTATTATTCATGAGGTGGGCTGGGAGTAGGCCAAGTGGGCAGCAGCAGATGGGAATCTTGTGTTTGGTGTGAGTGTGTGTGTGTGTGTGTGTGTGTGTGAGAGAGAGAGAGAGAGGAGGAGAGAGAAATCTCCAAAATCACAACAGCAGGGATGCACCAAGGCAGAGAGCAGCTCTCCTGAACCAGTGTCAGTAGCAGAGCATTTATATATATATATATATATATATATATATATATATATATATATATATATATATAAATATATATATATATACACAACTGCATCCTTACTCATACTCTATTTTACTAGTCTATTCTCATTCAGGATACAGTAAGACAGTGTACCGGACTTCTGAGCGTATGTGGATTTAAACCAAGAGAGTTAGCATCATAAATCATGCACTGATTGTATCAGATGAGACGAAGGAATTTACCATAGCTGGAGATGCCTCGGGCTGTGAGCCAGCTCTGTCTAACCAGAACAGGAAATCTCATGTGAAAGGTAATGCATTTGTGTTCCCGGTGAGCCTACATTTCCTGGTAATTGTCATTTTACTTTGAAGAGAAAGAAGGCAATGTGTTTAATGTGCTCAGAGCTTTGTGCTGATTATTCTGTGGGTTCAGTGAAATTTGGATAATTGTTGAACTGCTTTGCTTAACAAAACTGGACGGTTTGGAACCTTGTATACAGAGTGATATTATGGCTATCCCTTTGTGGTAGACTTTTAATTTTTGATATTCGTCGCTTTGACTGAAAACTATCATCATATAATTGTCTGCCTGTGAGAAGTGCTTTTCATTTCACATATCACATCTATGATGCACCTTTGATGTTCCACACTGCTGGGCTCAGATGATAACAACTGATGTATGAAATAGTAAGAAAGGGTTATTGTATGTAATGATATGTCTTTACTAGAGGCTTTCATTTCAGACACTTACTAATGATTTTGTCTGACACAGATGACCTCTTATGGCAGGTGGTGTTATAATCTATAGATTGAATTTCTTAAGCCTTATAATTGAACAAAGCTTTGGTTTTTAATGATTCCTGACAGTCACACTTCATTCTTTATGTGGCTGCCCGGATCTTTTGCTTAGTGGTCATTCTTGTGTCAGCCTGATTAAGCGCTTTTGTTTCAGCTTAAACTGAGCCAGATTTTTTGTCAGATTTATTCATAGAACAGTCTAGGTTCATTCATAAAGCTTTCAGATTTCGACACAGAAATGTTAAATTCCTATACAGCAGAACAGAGCATACAGAAACGGAGCATTGTTATTATTATTATTATTATTATTATTATTATTATTATTATTATTATTATTATTATTTTACATGTAGAAATACAGTGGGCATAGATACAAAGGGCTTTGTTGAATAGCACAACTGGATCTGATTTTTTTTGACGGCAGCTTAAGTCATTTAATGAGCTACTTTCATGTAAAAATAAAATTGAATAGTTCACTCCTTTTTTTTAACACAGTATTGAGACACAATATTATTAACACAATATTGAACAAAGAGGACTAAGTTTTCCCCTTTTCTACTCTCATTCTTCATCTGTCTTATTCTTTCTCTTGCTCATGGTTCCTTTTTCTAAGCAGTTTATTTGTTGTCTGTTGCTACAGTGTGGCCAGGATTTGGCAAAAACAGTTCTAGATCAGTTTCTTATTAGACTTTCTCACCAGTGTATGAAATGCGATCAAACAACATATTGCTCCACTGATCTGTAATCTTTACTTGCCAGAGATGCATGGCATAGTATGCACAGTAGAGTGGTTACTACGCCCCATCCAGATGTGACATACAGTAGTATTCTAACATGCTACACCATGCATTCCATGCCCTGTGTCTCATTCCTCCATTGTCTTAAGCTCTTTTTATACTCTGATAAGGGAAACATGTAAATGCCAGAATGCCCTGTCAGTTTATTATTTATAAGTTTCTGCAAATACTAAGTCCATTTAAAAATAACACTGATTGCACCTAGGGTAGACAATTTTGGCAAACACCCTTGCAAAAAATAACACTGATTATATAACATTAATCAAATGATGTTTATGGAATAAGCCAAACATCCGAATATGGGAGTTGTGCAAGATGTGGAGGAAACAGAGGAAAGATGTGCATTTGTGTGGCAGAGATGGAAAAACCCACCCTGATCTTAAACAAAAGGATGAGGATTCTGGAATAAAGAGTTTAAGAGAAGACTGGATTTAGGCTTAAACAATGAAATATCTAGCCTCTATTTTCCATAGATATATTATTTGAATTTCTAATGTTCATATGAAAATGTTAAAATGTATTAACACAGTATATAATAAACTATATACACCGATCAGCCATAACATTATGATCACCTGCCTAATATTGTGTCCCCCTTTTGCTGCCAAAACAGCCCTGACCCATCGAGGCATGGACTCCACTAGATCTCTGAAGGTGTGCTGTGGTATCTGGCACCAAGATGTTAACAGCAGATGCTTTAAGTCCTCTAAGCTGTGAAGTGGGGCCTCCATAGATCAGACCTGTTTGTCCAGCACATCTCTCAGATGTTCGATTCAATTGAGATCTGGGGAATTTGGAGGCCCATTGTTGGCGTGCTCACATGCCCATTGTTGGCACTTTCAGTGGTGCACAGGGGTCTGCATGGGCACCCTGACTGGTCTGCAGCTATGCAGCCCCATACATAACAAACTGTGTATTCTGATACCTTTCTACCAGAACCAGCATTAACTTCACCAATTTGAGCAACAGTAGCTTGTCTATTGGATTGGATCAAACGGCCAGCCTTCATTCCCCACATACATCAGTGAGCCTTGGCTGCCCATGACCCTGTCGCCGGTTCACCATTTTTCCTTCGTTGGACCACTTTTGATAGATACTGACCACTGCAGCTACACCCCACAAGAGCTGCAGTTTTGGAGATGCTCTGATCTACTCGTCTAGCCATCATCTTTGGCCCCTTTCAAACTCGCTCAAATCCTAACACTTGCCCATTTTTCCTGCTTCTAACACATCAACTTTGAGGAAAAAATGTTCACTTGCTGCCTAAAAATCCCACCAACTAACAGGTGCCATGTTGAGGAGATAATCAGTGTTATTTAATTCACCTATCAGTGGTCGTAATGTTATGGATGATCAGTGTAAATATGACTTGTAATGTGCTGATGAACGTTCCACAACTACCAAGTGCCCAGAAAGCAGTGTTAATTGCTCTTTGTTAGATGTGCTAGCCTGTTTCTGTCATTTTTATCACTGTCTCCCTCACCACAAGACACCTGAGATAATTCCATGTAATGTCCTTGTTGTTACTGTCAGCAAACAGCAGTTTACCTTCAACAAAAAATATTATATTTAGTAATTGTAATGAAACTAAGAAGACGTTTTGTAGTTGCAGTCAGAAAGCTTGGTTTAGACCTAATAAAGAGTTCTGGGAATTAACGGCATTAGACAGATCCATTGAGGCACAGGATCTAAGGATAATTTGTACAAATCTGATTGATCTAGGACAGTGAGGTTGGATGTCACTATAATCTGATTTAGGTTAAATAAATGTGTGAACACCAAACTAAGCACAAAGCTAACCTCTTCCCACCTGTGAGCCAACACTAATGATTAATCTATTTAGATTTTTCATAATATGTTAGCACTGGTGATATATCAAGTGTTCATGTAGAGTTAAGGTTTAGGTTTTGTTCAAGATAAAATGACCTGACTAACCCCTTTGATTCATTTCTTATTATTCACTCATTAGTCGAACATATTATCTGTTATGAATTACACAGTATGGCCAAAAGTAAGTGGACACCTGCACTGTAAAACATGCTAGCCAGATTAAGTTATGTGAACTTATTTCTTAACCTTTTGTTTCTAAGTTTATCTGTATTGAAATGTTTTAGAGTATGATCATGACACCCATATGTGGTTGTTAAACGTCCTAATCAAAAGGCATGGCATTAATTTGGAGTTGGCTGTCTCTTTGTTGCTATATTAGCCTTCTCTCTTCTGGAAAGGCATTCCACTATTATGCTTTTGAATGTTGCTTGGGGCTTTGCTCTCATTTAGTCATGAGATCATTGGTAAAGTCAGGCACTAATCTTAGGTGAGAAGGCTTGATATGCAGTCTGTGCTCTTGTTCATTCCAAAGGTGGGTCAGTGCAGCTGAGTTTAGGGCTTTGTGCAGGGCATCTGAGTGCCTCCAAACCACCTTTGGCAAACCATGTCTTCCTGGACCTCAATGTACATAACAGGTAACTGCCATGCTGGAACAGGTTTTTGGGCACTTAGTGAAAAGAAACCATCAAGATATTGCATACAAAGACATTCTACAGATATTCCTTCAACTTTGTGAAAGGTCAGCATTCATACATTCATGGCGTTTAGCAGAAACACTTTTCCAGAGTGACCTACAGAAGTGCTTTGAAGTCTCAAGACTTTAAAATATATATCCTGATTCTAGGACACTAGGTCAGAGACTAAGAATACTATCAGTCTAAATACTCCACCAGTGAAATGCTAGTGAAGAGTCTAAATGCATGCCTCCCTTGTACCCTGTTATGGATGTCATGGCCATGCATCAACATTTATTTGGTCATATTGTGAATCTAGTTACCTTTTATTTAAAATACCTTTAATTAAATTACATTTGGAATAAATATTATCTTGTGCAGTGTGTGTGTGTGTGTGTGTGTTGTCATGAAAAAGTACTCACTATGTAAAAAGTGCAGAAACATTTGTCACGTCATGCAAGATATTCCTGACAACAAGGTAAAATGTTTCTTTGTGGTAACGAAGATTAAGGATAGAGAAAAAAATTATAAAAATATGTTCCCAGAAAAATGTATGAGGGTTTATTTAATTAAATATAAATTCAAACTCAAATTTTATTTGTCACATACATAATCATACACAGTATGATATGCAGTGAAATGCTTACACGACTGTTTTGACCCTTGAAAAGGAAAAAGGAATAAGGACAAAAAAAAAAGAAAAGTATAAAATATAAAATACAAAATGTAAAATATAAATACTACAATATTTACAGTAGGTAAAATAAAATATAAATTAGATATTAATAAAATACATATAGAATAAGGTATGGTATAATATGTATATAGAATATGTATATAGAATATATGTATATATAATATAGAATATATGGGTAGTTACATATGTACAATACATACATATCTATACCCCTATGTCCAGAGATCTCACAATAATGTGTGTGTGTGTATGTGTGTGTGTGTGTGTGTGTGTGTGTGTCTGCACATTCAAATTCATAATATTTGCATGGTGTCCCTGTAAACAGACATTCAACAGACATGTGCACAGATTTAGGTCAGGCAAATTCACTTGCTATGAGGAAAAATGCTGTGTTATCAAATTTTAGATAGTACAGGGAAAAGGAATATTTATTATTTTGCTGCCAAATACATTCTATAGTGATAGATGTAGCATGGAGATGTGAAAATGTGTTTCAGAATGCCGTATGATACTTAGAGTGTGTCTGGAAGTAATAAATGCATCCCAAAATGTAAATAACAAATTAACACACATTTCCCTTGTAGCTGAGATGTGGACTAGCAGTGTTTCAGAGTGTAATTAAGCATTTCCTTATAGTGTTTAGTTAGGGTTAATTACCTAAAATTACAGTTTACTACAAGTCTAAAATGTAGACCTGTAGTATGTTTATTAGTTAGCTAGTTGTACCTGTATATTGGTTAGCTAGTTGTCAGGCTATATGCTAGGAGGCAACCTGCTGAATGTACGTTTATACGTCCTATTTTAGTGTGAGCACTTAAAAGGAACAAATGGACCAGGAGATTTATGAATAATATCAAAACACTGACATAATGTGGTTGGATTTCATTCATGAATAAAGTTATAAAAAATGGTACAAACCATAATTGCTCCCATAACCCTACCATTATGCACAACATAGGCCAATAGTATGTGGATGCCTGACCATAACCCCTGTTTGTGGCCATTTCCCAAATTCAATATTAATGTAATTCCTTTGAAACAGGATGTTCATCATGCACATGAGTGCCATGGTCAAGTGTACACATTCTTTTGGGCCATGTTATACCCAGGATTGTGTGACTCAGCAATGACCTGCACTGTCACAGGACTGTATCACAGAAAGATGAATAATAAGCCTCTAACATAACTTATTTAATTGTTAATAATATAGTCTTACATTGTGCTAACTATGAGGATCATTTCTATGTTTTTGTCTGATTGCAGCCCATGGTTCATGCTGATGAATGTCCATTAAGTTTTAAGTCTACTGCATTTAGCTGAACTGACAGCTATGGAAATGCTGGTATGGTGTAATGTAATGCGCATACACTAAGTAGATCTAGTCCAGTGACCCGTTAGCCCTTTAAGTAGCATCAAATCAAAAGACCACTGAGGAGAAACAGGCTATTTCTCCTTCTGTGTTCATCTGATGGAACAAATTCATTTCTGTCTCACAGTTTTTCAGATACTCACAATAATTAATCCTAAGGGCCTTTGTTTGGAACTTAAGCTGAGCTCTGGAAAAAGAATGCTCCCAAATACTGTACTGATTGTTTTGATCATGCAAAGCATCATAACAATTAGCCCATATCTAGGGAAGACTGAAATATAACAGTCAGAATTAGTTACTTTTTAATTCATTCAAATGTAAAACAAAAAAAAAAACTGTGACTCAAATTAGTGAGTAGAATCACAAAAGAAAAAAAGCATGCCACCTCCTAAATTTGCTCTATGAGGAGCTTCTTGTATGTGTTATTATGCAGTTGATAGATTTCTAAGGGTTTAATTAATGGATTTGTCATCAGCTCAGCTCTCACTCCCCTTCTGTCACTGCACATACACACACCCTGCTGAGCACAGAGACTGTAGGGGTCTCAAGGGACTGTATTCTCACCTCTCGCTTTGCTCACAAATCCTCCATATGTAGGGAAGGGCTAAAGAGTGAGTTGAAGAGAGGTGGATAAAGGGGGAAAGGGGGAAGACAGGGATACTCTCGTCCCAGGAGATGGCACAGCACAGTCATATCCATCAGGAGCTTCAGAACATCTCTAATCATCACTGTAACTCCAGGCAGATGGCGCTGTACAAATTAGACCCAGCAGCTATTCCTGTAAACCTTCTCATCTAACCTAAATCACCATTTTGAATGCTGATGACTGCATTTATCAAGGTCTCAGAAAATTAGGCTTTTGGTTCCATATTTAGATTTAAAATTGTCTTCTAGATCAGAGTCTATATCAAGACAGCCAAAGGAAAACAGGTCACATTAAATATTTATAAGTGGCCTATTCATGACCTTTATATCCATATGGAAAACATACAGTAGTAACATGGATCTTAGTGTTCAGACAATTACAATATGGTAGAGCTTTTGCTCATTTTGGTTTACTTGTATAAATAACACATACAATTATATTTGGATTACAATTATTTTTGTTTTTAGATTTAGTTCTGCATAGTACTACAGATTTAGTAGTCACCAATCTAATGTATTGTCATGAAAAATAAACTTCTGTGTAACTCCACTGAAAAACCGGTCAGTATTTTGCAATTCATTAACCAATATCCATTTTTATCATATATTGAAAGATTTTTTACTTTTCTTTTACTTTAGGCTTTGTCATCAGTCTCTGTTATATGAATAAATCTTACAAATATTTTATTTTCAGAGAGGCTTTTATTTTTAACTATACACTACCACACTACCCAGTGTACCCTCACATGCTGGTTTGGTAATACGTATTGTACCTCTGTTATCACACACCCAGCGGGACTAGCCTTGAACACACACACACACACTTAATCCTCCCCGACCCAATGCTGTTGCTAAGGGCCCATAACAACCAGGTCTGCCACTATTGGCTAGGGTGGAGTCTGGGATGAGAGCGCTCACAGGAAGTGAGATGCAGTTTGGATAATGAGCCTGTGTTTTGTTCTTGCTTTTTGAAAGCAGACAGTTGGGGGAAGGGAAAAAGAGTGAAAGAGAAAGTCAAGAGGAATAGAATAGAAAAAATGCAGAAACTGTTTTATTTGTATGATTTAGTAATGAAATCTTGCTCACTTTATTTCTTTGCCTAAAAACAAGGGAAAAGGAATGTTTAAATGATGGTACACAAATCAGTGGGTCACATGTATTAACCGTTGCATTTAATGAAAAGGTGGTAAATGCACAAAGCCTTGGAAGCTTTGGAATATTTAAGTTTATAAAACCACACATATGCAAATATTAGGTAAATCCCTATCACCGTAAAACCGAGTGCACGTGCACAAGCTTCTGGCCTTTTCTTTGTTGCCACACAGAGATAGCCTACTCCTTTTTGGAATACACAAATGACTCTAAATACCTGATCTTCACTTTCTTTTTAGGATACAAATGCAAAAGGCATGAAAATATACAAAATAAAAAATATTAATAAATTTCATAATATTATTAGATTGAGGTGCTGATTAGTAAAGTGGCTTATAAAGTTTATCTTAATAGAATAGTGGCCATTAGCTAAATGTCACACCTGAGGTACTGAGAGACTAAAGTTAGCCCTTTTGAGCAGGATAATCCATAAAAGAAGTGTGATTTGGTCTATGATTTGCCTATAACAAAGCTGAGCCATTGTAATGCAAAAGGCACCAGTTTGAAAGAACTTTCAAATTAGACAAAGGCAGTATATAGGGTCAAATTTAGCTGTGTATTGAGTTTTTATGTCCAATTGTTTACGGTTGAATCAAAGCAAACTACTTTCTCTACTTTGCCATTTGAGGTCGCCAGTTAACAAAACCCAACTCAAAACTCATGCACAGCCTATAGTTTGCATAGCACTAGGCAAATTTTCTTTTTTACATCCCAATGTGTGTGAAAACTGACGTGACATGAGGGTGAGAGTACTAGACTGAGCTTAGACTTGAGGGAAAGTGATAAGTAAATGACTGGTAATATAAACCATTAATATTACAAGTTATTATCATTAGAATAGGTTTTGTGTACATAGTCCCTATAGTCCCTTTTCAATACTCCGAATCATTTTACATTTGCAATTGAAAAAAAACTAGGAGGATGTAGGGTGAAAATGTTAGAAGAAGACTGTAAACATATAGTAGGGGATGTGGTAGCTTAATGGTTAAGACGTTGGAATACTGAATGGATGGTTGTGAGTTCAAATCTCAGGTCCACCAAGCTGCCACTGTTGGGTCCTTGATCATGGCCGTTAACCCTCAATTGCTCAGTTCTGTAAACTGTACGTTGCTCTAGAAAAGATTGTCTGCCAAATGTAAATGTAGGTACATTTTAAGGTAAGTCTTGAAATAGGATGGGATTTCAAAGTCTGGGGGTTATGGCACTAAAAGATAGACAAGTACTAGAGGGCCTTATAATGCTCTGTAGTTCAGAAAGATTAAGTGGTGTCAGGTTTGTGTAAATATGTTAAATTTACTGACCAGTCAATGTAATTGTTGAAATGTGGATGAAATGTGGGCTTACCGCTGAGTATTTTGGTGCTATGTGTGTGGCAGCCTGGGAAATCCCTTCACAAATTTTTACAGTTTCTTCTACGTTAAATTCTGAAAACTACAGACTTTTTACTGTCTCTCTTTTGTATCTTATTTAAAAGTCTGGCCGAAAATTGAAAAGGAGGAAATAACATGTAAATGTTTAAATCTGGCTGCAGTCTCTGAATTTATAAAAGTGACTTCATTTAAAAATGTCTCAATCAGTTTTGCTCTGTTGACTAAATTTCTTGTTATTAATGACTTTTATGAGGTTATTCAAGGGTTATTCAAGACTTTTATGAAGAGTATCTTTTCTGAATTAATTAGGAAAAACCCTAGAGTAAACATTTTCTTATCATTTGTTCTAAATATTTTTGTCTGTAGCAATGTATCTTATTGCTTTAAAATAATTAAATAATAATAATATGATTTAGGTCAACTAGGTTTTTCATGATTTTTTTTGCCAGTTTTCAAGAATTCAGATGCACAATGACCCATAATTATATTTCTTTGCCTCATGGAGTCATCACCCCCTTACACTCATTATACTCTCTTTATACATCACTGCATCAGACACTTAAAGCCCTGATGTCTTTTTTTGTCTCAAGTCAATGATGAACAGAAATGTGTCAGGTGACAGCAAAAACAGAGAGACTTTTTTTAAGGAAAAATTGAGTGAGTGTTTTCTTTGTTTAAGGGCTTTGTACAGAATTATAGTGGCTATATAATGAGAGAGGAGTATGTGTGTACATGTTCCAGTTTTATTGCCACTTACATTTTAATTTGAATGTTGTGTGGAAGAAGAGCTTTGCATGGGTCAGGGACAGTCTTGATTTATCTTTGATTGAACATGCCACAGGCTAATCCTTGTGGGTAGAAGGAGATGCCTCTTTCTCTTTTTCACACTTTTCCCTCTTCCATCCCCCTTTACTAGAGAAACCTTTCTCTTCTCTCACTCCTCTGCCCACCCCCATATTCATTCTTCCGTTCCTGTTAAAACTAGGTCACTTTGCAGCATCTAGCTTTCAATCCTGCCAAGCATGAGATATGATCCATGGTGCATTCATTCATTTTTCTGAGATCTGTTTATCCTTTTAATACATTGATCCTGAGGCTTCCAAAACAGTTGAATCCAACTCACTATGTAGTAGCAACATCCAATTTACTCAAGCTATCTGTTTTGATTTCATTGCAGTAAAATTGGAATTTTAATCTACATCTGCTTCAAAGACAAAGTAACATAATGACTAAGAAGCTTTATTATCTGTTAGCTTCATTAACAGTGTGTCTGTCACAGCTGTCCCTAATACTATATAATTAAAGTCTGGTTCATTGATGAAGTTGCAGAGTTATGGTCCAAGCTCTTGAATCTGTTCCTCTAACCAAGTGGACAGTTATTGCTGTGACCTCCTGACCTGCCCAGACCCATAATTTACTGAGTCAGAGGTCAGGGCAGCAAAATAGCCCCAGAGGCTGGCAGATGAGAGCCGAGATGTGAGTTTGTGACACTACAGAGAGCTAATGAACAGAAGTAGACAGATGGGGACCAAGTCAAGAGCATTCAGTGACCTTTATACCAAGTCTTATCTCAAGCCCAAGGCAGTGAGGACATGTGCATATTTGTGTATGCATGTGTTATGAGATGTTGTGCTATGCATGTGTTTGTGTATGCATGTGCATGTTATGAAACTTTGTCCACTAAGACAGCACTTAACAGAACCACATTCTTAAATTTGTCCTTTGAATTACATGGTTAAAATTTCAACAGGACAAGGTAATTTTATAAACCAGCTAGAGTTCCACTGTACACTGTTATTCATTTATTTAGCCTTTGAAGTACATTTCTTGCATTATAGTAATGTATCATGACAAGACTAGCATGTTATATATAATGGTTAATGGAAGCTTTTGTTACCCGTGAACTTCTCTGAGACTTTATTAGTTTTCATTGTAATAGTTTACATTGCAATAATGCAGTACCACAAAGGGAAAAACCCTACAAAACTGACCAGTCATTTGCTGCATGAACACTTACATTACTCTTTTTTTTTTACTATGATTGTTGTTTGAGTGCTCCAGTACTGTGTGAAATGTACTTTGTTAGGATTCTGAAAGTCTGTCCCATATATTTTCAGAATTTTTAAATATAAGAAAGTTTTTAACAAGTTAACAATAACTAAATCACAGGAGTGAGAAATAGTGACAAGAAATTATATTGAAAATACATATGAGGAGTCAAAGTAACTATTTAACTAATGGTGCTACATTTAAATGTACTTAAGTATTTAAAAGCACATGTTTTTAATTCATGAAATTAAGTTAAGGTCAATTTAAATCTGTTAAAAGATTATAATGATGAGAACACTGTTTTGCCTAAAAAAAAAACCTACTTTCAGTCACTGAAGGTTTTTTAAACATACGTCATGACAAATGTTATACAGTAATCAGAAATCAAATATCCTGCAACCAAGATTTACCATTAACCAGAATTTCACTTGCTGCCTTGCCATTTACTTTAGTTACTAGAATCAGTGCTAGTCTAATCTGGCAAAGTAAACAGGACAACTTAGTTAAACATAACCTGTAAATGCTAACTAATTAGCAAAACTTTTAACTCAGCAGGCTCTTTTACATTAGCTTTTCTGAATGTGATGTCTTATTTTAAAGGACTTCTTGCTTATTCTCAGAGCCAGGGCCCAGAGCCAGGGTGCTTATCCTCAAGGAGGACACTGCAGTGTGGTGGTTTGTTCATCTTTAAATACACAATAGCTGTAGCATTACACAATATATCATTATTGGTCACTGCAGATTCGAGTTGGCATTATTCTTGTTACATTTTTTTTCTGTATTGAAGAACTTGATTGGATGATCAACTGAAATGATTGGACTCTATCTGAACTGACCCAATTTGATTGATGTACAGTGCACAGTTTTGAGCCGAGAGAACAGAGAAGAGAAGAAGAGACATTTTTGATTTGTAATTACTTTTTTCAGCTCTAAATAAACCTGTAGGAAGTAAAGAATATTTTTTTCTTGGAAATGTAAGAGTGCTCAATTTTAATAATACGCATGCTAATGAAATATAATCTAAAAATAATACCTAGATATAGTAACACATTGTAAATGCTATAATGAGGTATTTCCCTCCTGTGCTGAATTTAAAAAAAATGCTATTATGTAAGTTTAACACAAGACTATGACTTAGGCGACCTCCAAATTGGAAAAGACTAAGTGTAAATTGATCTTATTACAGTGTTAACAGAAATGGTCTTAGTATGCATCACACATGAAAGAATGTCTTACTGAAGCTGTTTGAGGAAGTTAACTTTCCAACATTGGCACACTATAAGTAGAAGGTAATTCAGTCTTTCAGCATCCTAAGAGATTAGTATGTACAGGGGTTAGGTTAACTTTAGTTAGGGAGTTCGGGCAAACTCTTACTCACTCTAAGCTTCCTGAACCACATTTGTTGCTGTCTTCATTTTAAGAACTAATAAATTTAGTATAACTGATTTGGTATATTTGTCCCCCTTCAGGGCCCAAAGGCCTGAATACCCTGTTATAAAGAATTTTTTTTCCTGCATTCTGAAGACGATTTAAATGGTGTTTTTTTGTTTGTTTGTTTACAGGTCTAACAGTCTCTGCTTTCATCACCCATTAGTCCATCAGCCCAGATTTTCCCTTGTTTTTGTGTAAGTATTAGATTTTTTGTTACTAACTGTGAAATTTATGATTATGATTACATTTTCCTTACACATGATACAATTTTGTTTCTTAAGGCAACAATGTATTTAATATACCTCGGAGTATGCAACAGTATTTATTTATGATTAATAATATTCAATAATAATTAATTAAATATTGTTGCTTTGTATATAAATGCATTTATTCAAATCCTATGATTGACCACCCCTAACACAGACCCCAGTTGCACTTGAGAGCAGTGACCATTTTGCTAGGTTTTATTTTGAAGCTTTTATGAGCATGCACTTTGTGTGTGGATAACATGCTGTATTTGTTCAGTGAGGCTGTTGGCATGTCTCATTTGACATTTGTTATACAGTTTACAAGTAACAGCTTATTGAATGTGCAACTTCTCAGCATGACACTGCTAGTGTTATTTTGTTAAGATATTCCCATATTTCTATTCGCAAACCTATGCTGCATCCTTTGTTTCAGTTGGACAGATGATGAAAAGGTTTCTATTAACCTTTTCATCATCTATCCAACTGAAACAAAGGATGCAGCATAGGTTTGGGGATAATGAATAAGACAAAAAGATGGGGACTGGAGTATTTGGAACAATGAGGCTGTAATTTTATAATTACATTTAATTGCTTGTGATGGGCCTGAGAGTATTTATAGATTGAAATTATGATGTCTGTTTATGTTTTTGTGTGGTGAGGGCTGTTGTGTAGTCAAAGTGGTGACATCTCACTGCATGCTCTCCTACTATGGCAGAGAGAGAGAGAGAAAGAGAGATCCAAATATAGTCTTAATCTTACAGAAGACTAAGGTTATTAGTGTTTGTCCTGAGGCATTTTATTTTTATGATTTAGGACTATGCATCCTTAACCATCTTCAGACAAAGCATTTCTGCTTAAACCCTGTAAACTCTATATCTATTCCTATCTGCATTTTAATAATTTCTAAATGGCTGGAATTCTTTTAGCTAGGAGATCCACTAGAGATGTGTAGCTGCAGTTCAAATTAGCATTTCAATCCATCAAAATCTCACATAATTTGCTCAAGGGACTGATGTCATGCCCAGACACAAGTAAGTGAATTGGGTTCAGTTTTTATGCACCATTATGTTGTTAATGTGAGTTGCTTTTAACCAGAGCTCTTTTTAAGCATCCAGTTGTTTATTGTACCGCGAAAAGTAAAGCATTTTACAGAGAAACACAGATTTTACATTACATAGATTTTACACTAAGAAACCAATACACCAAGAAACCAAGCAGGATTTTGTATCCTTCATGATTTTACTGTTAAATAGACATATTTAAATATGAAACTGCCTAGGCTGGCTGCTTCTGTCTGTAATTAGCACAGTTGACAGCATTTCCTTGCAAAATTAAAAATGATGACTGAACCATAAGCCAAGCAAGGACACAGTTGGCCAGACCTATTTATGCGGTGACAGACTGCAACTTTGGCACATGCTCTTAGTCCACATGCTCAAGCACATTTTGTCACAGATTGCTTATAATTTGCATGAAGAAGTTAAAAGTGGTCTTTCAGTGCTCCATCATATGTTTCTGTTGCAGTTCTTTGTTTTTCTCAGTGTGTTGTCCTGATGGAATAGTAGGAGGGGACCAGGCTGGTGCCCAGGGCTTGAGGTCACAGCAGACATCAAAGTTGGCAAATCAGTAAAAAAGATCAAGAAATGGCTAACACGATCAAAATCATTGAAACCTTTATAATCCCCCCCCCAAAAAAAAAAAAACAAACAAACAAAAAACAACAAAAAAAACCAAGACACAGTAAGACAAAAGATAAAGAGTAGGTATAAATAATGCTTAAGGGAATAGGCAAAGTGTGGTCAAAGCCGGAATGAGGAAGCTAGCAGGATGTTCCAGCAATAACTGAAGCAAATAGTGCTCTGTTCCCATGTCGGAAAATATTCATTAGCCTTAAGAAATGCAGACAGAGACAGCACCAGTGTTATCCTATGGCTACATGAGAGTGTGTGTACAATTGGTTTGTTTTACATTATCCATTTAATAACAAATACATTTTAGTGTTACAGATATGGTAAAATAGAGTGTCCCCTGCTTCAGAGCAAAAAGTGTGTTTCAGGCTAAGTGTGTTAAATGTGCTGTTTATTGTTCATGATTGTGTGGGTTAGGGTTAGAGGTTAGGGTTAAGGTCCACCCCTTGAAATTTTGGTTCTCCACTGAGGACAGGCTGGTGGAGTTACACATTCTTTATTATTAAGAATAATGATAATATATTACATAATTCTGTAGTGGCAAAAAGAGGATTAAATTATTAAATCAGTTAGCACAACCACAGAGCAACAATTTTATTAAAAGATATGAGATGCACTTAGCCTTATGCTATCAATATCTGTAAATACTGTTATATTTAATTTGTGGCAGGTATATTGGGGCTTATTTAAAAGATACCCTGTGTTAAGAATTCATTTTACATGCTATGAAATGTTTTTTGTACTAATATATACCAGCATCACTGTTACTATTTTCTCTAGAGAGTCCAGTGGTTTTCCCCTTTGGACTTATATCATGAGATATTTTGCTGTCTGTTTATTTTATGCAAAGGAAAAAAAATTACAGGGCTTCTTCTGGCCTCTTTTGCATCAGTTTGCATTGAGTTTGCATTCAAGGCACCACATTTGTGATCTCTCTTACTCTTTCTGTGTCTCTCCAGCTGGTTCCTGGTATATTTAAAGTGAAGTAATATCAGGTTATTCAATGTACTTAATTCAGTATCATACACACACATGCAGGCATGCAGCTCAAAATCCCAACACCTGCATCATTACATCTATCTTCAGCCTGCCAGGTAGATTAACAGACAGAGATGGGAGACGGGAGATTGTTTCATTCCCTTGGGACAGATTATATATGGTGCAGGTGTCATACAGTGAGCGTGTTGGTATTTATAAAAGACTAAAGACTTGCAGTGATTCTCTCATTATATTTTCTTGGCAAACAGGAGTGGAAACCTGTTGTGGCTATTTTAGTTAGTGTAGCCTTTCTGTCAGCTCAAACCAGTCTAAACATTTTACTCCGACTTCTTTCATTAACAAGCCAGTTCCACCCTCAGAACTGGTGTTCACTGGATGGTTTTTTTTTTTTTTTTTGCTTTTTTGCATTCAGTGTAAACCCTATAATTGTTATGAATGAAAGTGCCAGGAGATCAGCAGTGTCTGAAATATTATGACCAACTCTCTGCAAAGTCATTGAAAGCATTTTTTCCTCCCAATCTATTGTTCAGTATGAAGATTAACTGAAGCTATTGACTGTATCTGCATGAGTTTATGTATTGTGCTGCTGCAAAACTGGCTGATTAGATCTTTGAATAGACAAGCAGGTCTGTTCCTATTAAAGTGCAGGTTACAGGTGGTCTGTGTTTTTAAATGGTAAGCATTCTAAGTTGGCTAGATGGAAGGCATGGGGCTTCTGTGCTGGTGGCTTTCTAACTGACCTTCTCCAGCTGAGGAAAAGAGAACACAGTAGCGTGTGAGTGACAGATGTACTGATGCAGAGAGTTAGAACTGCTGATGCTGAGTGATACAACCTCAAAACACACACAGACACACACACACACACACTTTGCCATCACTGATGTGTTTGGTATTTTATATCACTTCTATGTTGTATTTCTATGCCCAGTGCTTTTGTTAATGTAATGGGTAATAGAATATATTCTATGTAGCAGAGATTCTCTTCTCCACTATTTTCAAAATACACATACTCAACAGGTCTCAACTCACTGCTAAGATGTATATCAAAATACCACAGTTTTGTTCGATTTCTCAACAGAAATGACTATTTTGTTACTGTTAATTTATTGAGTCTATGCTTACTTGAGTCTATATATTAATAGATGACAAAAACAAGATATTTAACAAAGAACATGTCAGTGATCAGTGCAATAAACATTATATTGTCATTTTGCTTTGCACAGGATTTAGTTATATTTCTGTATGAAGTAAATACTGCACTGTACCCATGTTGGAAAAAAAAATTCTAAAACCCATATCTGTCCCTGTTTTAAACAGTATATACTTAATAAGCAGCATAAATCATTTATTAGATTTCTTTGGTACTGAAATCACTGTTCTTGGTAGTCTAAATGTTAAATGCATAAAAATACATAATATGTATTATAATATGAATGTGATGTTTATAACATGAAAAATTCTGCTTATAAAATACAGCTCATAAGAATTCTTTTAATATTTCTTGATTGTTGTTGTTGTTTTAGATCAAAGGTGTACACCTGAGTCAGTAGGGCTTTGAAGGTTGTAGCCAGCCAATCGGTGGAGAGAGATGTGGCCGCAGGGGCAGTGGGCTCCTCTGGCTGTGCTGTCAATCATTGTGCTGCTGTGGAAGGAGGCGGCTCCCATTAATGTCCCTCCAGACCGTAAGTCATGCAATCATAACATGGGCAGAAACACACCACTGCTTATGGAGTAAATAATTATTGACATAATTGGTGTGGTAAAAGAGTGATGGCAGTCTGCTCACTAATGGATGACAGTGAAAGCCTGTCTGATATGGAGGTGTTTAGTGCTATGATAATGTTGCAGTTCATGTTAAAATGCAGATGTCAAGTTTTCTTTCTGCAATGCAGGCAATTCTCACTCGCAGAGAATGGAGGATTACCCTTCCCCCCTCCCCTTTCTTTTTATCTTTCACTTTCTCTCACACTCTCCTCTATCTCTCTCTTGCACACACATTGAATGATGTGAATAGATAGATTCTTAACCTTGATTTCTAATGCTTTCACTTATTTTCTGTCATTATCTCACATACTTTAGCATCTGTAATGTTTTTTTATTTTATTTTATTGTGCCCAGTGTCTGCTTTCTCTCTTTAACACTCCACATTTTTAGGGAAAAGCCAGAAGGAAATTTTACACACTATTTCCATATATTAACTGATGTCTAAATCATATAAAACACTTTTTTTTTTACTTAATGCTTATTAAGTAAAAATAAATAACAACACTTTTCACTGGCTGATAAATTATCAACTGGAGGAAATCAAGAAAAATGTCCACCTGCTTAGTCGCCTCCAGCTTTGTCTTTTTTGCTTCCTTGTATTTTTATTCTCTGCTCACAAAATCTGATGAAAAATGAATTCAAGAAAAAATGGAGAGACCCACCCCCTTCTCTAAGAGAGTTTTCTCCATTCCAAAGAGAAGAGATTCAGTCTGTCAGCACTGACCTGACACTGAGCTGACTGAATTATCCTAGTATATACATTTTTATAAAAAAATTACATTTTTCAAAAAATAATAGTGTAAAGTAATATACTTTTTTTCACAAAATTTGAAAACTTAATGGAATTCAGATTCTTATATAATATGAACTGGCTGATCGAATTGAATCCAAATATAGTTTTTTTTTAATTGGTCGATTAACTAAGGGGAGAATTTCTTTTCCGGTTGATGGATTGTTGATTTTTACCTCTCCCTGGGTGGTTAGCTGTAAGCACAGCCCTAAGTATGTATGTTTACTATTTAGTTTTTCACAACCCCCTCCTTCTTTCTCTGAGATGTCTATGGGCTGCCATCGCTTTCCAGCTGACCTTGGCTGCTACCAGCCCCCTTTTCTCTCTCTTACACACACACACACACACACACTCAAAATCCCCTTATGATGACCTGAGCCCTGAGGTTTCAGATCTGTACCTTTATTGACATAAGATGTTATATAGCATAGAGGCAATGTTGCAGCTGTCGCCACATTTCTGTCAACTATGAATACATAAATGCCTCATGTTAAAGATGACTTGCCCTTTAAATGAAGGTCATTTTTATAATTGCTGAGGCACAATAGAACAACAGATTGGACTGCACACAGTCATACATCAAAATAATTGTAGTTATTATCTATGTGCCCCCTACTATGGCTGCCATTTAAACCAAACATTTAAAAGACAAAATATAAAAATGCAAATGTTGTGTTAAGAAATACATGTCTTTAATAAGCATTATCCATGGCAGTGATTAATTGGCATATTAATTTTTGTCACTTCTTACTTTGCTTATAATCACTTGGTAAATACAGAAATTTACTAAACATTTTTTCTGCTTTTATTGCTATATCTTTTTTCTCCATACATCGGAACCCCATTAACAGGTATGTTTTATTCAGTTGCAGTCACTTAATATTGTGTATTATAATAATAATAATAATAATAATAATAATAATAATAATAATAATAGAAACCTAGAATTCTAAAAAGTTTATTTTAATAATAATAGTAGTTGTCTGTTATAGTTATATTTTAGCTTATAGCTTTCGCTAAAGTATACTAATTACTTTGTCTCTTTCCATCTCACACCTTTTCATGGAACTAACAGCAAGGATCCAGCAGGACTGTAAGTGCCTCATTAACATAGACTAACTTGTTCAGTTAAAGAGTTCCTTTCTGTAATTAACATTTCATTTGAGATTTGAACTACTTCTTCACAACTGGTGAACACTGTCTCAGAATCCCTAGAATAAAAGATTAATACTGAGTATAATGGCTGATGTGCTGAATGTTTGCTGCTATCTATTTGCTTCGAAACAATTATTAGTATAGAATTTATCCTTTCCCCTACAATTAGTCATCTTCTGGCAAAGGGACTTCTCTTGTGTTCAGTATAGAAGATACAGAACAATATCTTGTTATAAATATAATACAATGAACTCTTTAAACAGGCCAATGAGAGCAAGAACAAATCAATATTATTCCATAACGCCCATCATTAACAGAGATTAAAAAAAATCTTGGTTAATGGTGCATCAGTGTTTTTAGAACTAGAATAATAATTTAATTTCACAGAAAACAGATAAAAAAGGTCTCTGGTTCATTTTAAGAGAATGAGACACTGTATCATGAAATTGATGCTATGGGAATGCTTCTGCATGAGCCATATGGTGGAAATGCACCAATTTTATTGGCTGTTGTGGGGTGAAGTGACATATAAAGGGGCAAAAAAAGACCATAAAGGTCTATGTCATGTTATCCCCAGATTCCAATGTCTGAAGAAAGACACCCAGACATCCCTAGGTATGGCTTATTAGCATCTTGTTACCTTTGTTTCCTTCTCAGGGAACCAGATTACATACGCAACCTGAGATGTTCCCTTTCAAGGAAACTCAACACTGAGTCATCAAATTGATGCTATAGGAACTCAATACCCTCGCTGCCATACTGACAGAATACCTAGCCACAAGTTGTGAAGTAGAAAAACCTGCAGGAGGAGGTAAACCCCCACTAGCCTAGGGTCAAGACCATATAGAACCTTATGAATGTATGTGAAGAGCACCAGCCTACCTCGGCACAAACATCCTGTACTGTTGGATAGCGCCTTAGAAGAAATCACACTCCTATTGGCATGAGCTCTAATGCCTAAGCGTGAGGCCAGTCTGTGTGGCCAATAGGCCAGAGAGATCGCATTGACTATTCAATGCAGTAAGGATGCTGGTAAGCCTCTGTCACATCCTCCAAAGCAGACAAACAACTTATCAGACCTATCACACAGGGCTGAGTGGTCAACATAGATCTTGAGGGCCCTGCCTGGGCACAGTCAGATAAAGCTTATCCTTTTCTGGTGTGTCAAATGGCGGAGGGGAAAAAGAGGATGACAGGATGAATGGCTGAGGAGAGATACCTTTGGAATGTATCCCAGCCTTGGGTGCAATATGATCTTGACCAGACAAGGGGCAACACCTAAGCAGGAGGAGGCAACTGAGAGGGCCTGCAAATCTCCTACTCTTTAAAATTAGGTCAACACTAGTAACAGAGCCACATTGAGGGTCAGAAACTTTTCAGAGGCTAACGCAAGGGGCTTGAAGGGATCCTCCATTAAGTCTTCAAGAGACAATTGATAGTTCCCAAGAAGGAATCCGGAGTCTGCAGAAAGACCTCAGCCATCTTGCAACGTGTAGAAACTGAGAAACAAGGGGATGTTTCCCCACAGAAGCTTTGTTAATATTGGCGTGACAAGCTAAAACCATAGCCACGTAAACCTAAAATGTAGTGGGTGGTAGCCCTGCTGAGAGGCGCTTCTGCAATAACTCCAGGACTGGACCCATCAGGTAGTGGACTGGGTCAATGTGATGCCTGAAGAGGCACCACATCAGTACAAGTTTCCTTGTGGAAGGAGCTTTAGCATTTAAAATGGTGTCAACAACCTCAGTAGAGAGACCAGATGATATGATTCGTTCCCCCCTCAGGAGAGCCTTCCAGAAAAGATATTAAGCCCATAAACCACACTTGTGCTGGCCAGAATGGGGCCACCAGTAATAGGTGGACTCCATCTTGGCGGAGTCCTGTAGAACTACCACGATCAGTGCGAGCTCCCAGTGTTCTGAGTTTCCAGTGTGACCACTTCTTCTTCTAGACCTGCCTGATCCATCCAGATGCTCTAACCCTGTTTGGAGTCTCATTGCCTGGTGGTGCTCACTGCAGCTGGGGATAGATCTGTGTGGACAGCCTGTGACCCAGGGGACTGCTGTGGATAGAACCACTTGAAGACTATCTTTGAACTGCTCTTGCCTCAGTCAGCTTTTAGCAGGAAGGAATTAGTGCTAAGTCAATAATGAACTTTACACTGACCTATTAGTTACTCAGGAGCTCTTGGTTGCACAATTCCTTATGACTATAAACTGTTGAAGAAAGGACTACTGTGAGTTGATTTCTCTAAGGTGAATAGATCTATTTCTGTTTGGCTATACCTCGGCCAGATCAACTCCACCACATCCAGGAGGAACCTTCATTTCCCAGGCCCCTGCCTTGACAGGGCATCTTCTCCCCCTAGTGAGGGGCCATTGTGAGAAACCAGGGTCCTTACGTACAGAAAGGGTATGAAGCAACCCTTATTTTCTTTAGATAATTTGAGCCACTCCCAAAAAGGTCTTGTGTGCAAGAGCCCCAAGGATATCAGATTGGCATCAGCTGCCATGAGACCTTTCATACCCTTCCTGGCCTAGTCTGAATTCTATCAGGAAAGCAAAAATAAACTCCACCCTCGCAGGAGACAACTATACAGTACACACATGGAGGTTGTTTTCTGACTCGGAGAGAGTATGCTTTACTCTGTTTATCCTCACCCCTAAACACTTCAGGTGAGCGAGGATTACATCTCGATGCCAAACCCATCTAGTTCTTTAGACTTGGCCAAAATGAGCCAGTTGTCAATGTAATTGAGTATGTGGATGCTGTACAGCATCCATGCACTTCATGAAAGTGCAGGGTGACAGGGCCAGGCCAAAAGGGAGAACCTGGTATTAGTAGGATTATCCCCCATTCCAAGGCATGTAACACATAAATTGTTGCCATCATCCCCCATTAGGAAGCAAAGGCATGGTGGGGCACACTGCCTAAGTTGTCTTATGCTATGCTAACACCATGCTAACTTCACATCTTTATTACCTCACTGGAGACCTGCCATGTGCCAGCATGCTTCAAGACCTCAGCCATCATCCCAGACCCCAAAAAGACAAGGATCACAGGACTTAATGATTATAGACCCGTCGCCCTGACTTCTGTGGTCATGAATTCAAGAAGCTTTTATTGTCATTTCAACCACATATAGCTGGCGCAGTACATAGTGAAATGAAACAACGTTTCTCCAGGACCTGGTGCTACATAAACATACAACTACTAGTACAATACAAAACAACAAACAACACCACAGAGCTAGGACAGAAGTTTGTCTTAACCACGTAAAGTGCACAGTGTGCAGCTAGGTGCAAACAGAGCATAGACAAGACAGTGCAAAAAAGTCAATAAATATAATAAAGACAACACAAAAGAACACAGGACACTTAGCGCTGAAAGGAAATAAAAGAACGTGTACTGGAATGTAAGTGAAATAAAATAGATAAAGTGAAATGATGTAGAAAAAAAAGTATTGTGCAAAAATATTGTGCAAAAATACACAGCAGCAGTTGAGGTAGTGCAAATAGAATAAACATAAGTATAACTATAGCAGCGGATGACAGGTAGAGGTAGTGCAATAAGTAATGAACAGTATAAATTATGTGTGTGTGTGTTTGTGTCCACACAGTCAAGAGAGAGTGTGTGTATCAGTGTGTGAGAGACAGAGAGTTAGTATACAGTTCAGTCCTGAGTGAGAGTGTGTGTGTGTGAGAGAGTGTAGAACAGTTCAGTCCTGAGTGAGAGTGTGTGTGAGAGTGTAGAACAGTTCAGTCCCGGGTGTTGAGGAGCCTAATGGTTTGAGGAAAGAAACTGTTACACAGTCTGGTTGTGAGGGCCCGAATGCTCCGGTACCTCTTTCCAGAAGGCAGGAGGGTGAAGAGTGTGTGTGAGGGGTGTGTGGGGTCAGCCACAATGCTGATGGCTTTGCGGATGCAGTGTGCGGTGTAAATGTCTGTGATAGAGGGGAGAGAGACTCCGATGATCTTCTCAGCTGTCCTCACTATCCACTGAAGGGTCTTGCGATCTGAGATGGTGCAGTTCCCAAACCAGGCAGTGATGCAGCTGCTCAGGACGCTCTCGATGGTCCCTCTGTAGAACACAGACAGGATGGGGGGAGGGAGATGGGCTTTACTCAGCCTCCTCAGGAAGTAGAGGTGCTGCTGGGCTTTCTTGGTGATGGAGCTGGTGTTGAGTGACCAGGTGAAGTTCTCCGCCAGATGGACACCAAGGAATTTGATGCTCTTGACGATCTCCACAGAGGAGCCATCGATGGACAGCGGAGAATGGTCACACTGTGCTCTCCTGAAGTCAACAACCATCTCTTTGGTCTTGTCGACGTTCAGGGAGAGGTTGTTGGCTCTGCACCAGGCTGTTAGATGTTGCACCTCCTCTCTGTATGCTGACTCGTCGTTCTTGCTGATGAGACCCACCACGGTCGTGTCATCAGCGAACTTGACGATGTGGTTGGAGCTGTGCATTGCTGCACAGTCGTGAGTCAGCAGAGTGAACAGCAATGTATTGAGCACACAGCCCTGAGGTGCTCCAGTGCTCAGTGTGGTGGTGCTGGAGATACTGCTCCCGATCCGGACTGACTGAGGTCTCCCAGTCAGGAAATCCAGGATCCAGTTGCAGAGAGAGGTGTTCAGGCCCAGGAGACTCAGCTTCTTAATCAGCTGCTGAGGGATGATTGTGTTGAATGCTGAACTGAAATCTATGAACAGCATTCGAACGTAGGAGTCTTTGCAGTCCAGGTGTGTGAGGGCAAGATGGAGGGTTGTGGTGATAGTGTCTTCCGTGGAATGGTTAGGACGATACGCAAACTGCAAGGGGTCCAGCAAGTGTGGTAGCTGTGACTTGATGTGCCTCATGATGAGCCTCTCGAAGCATTTCATCACGATTGGTGTGAGTGCAACGGGATGGTAGTCATTGTGGCAGGAAACCGTGGACTTCTTTGGCACAGGGACGATGGTCGTTGTCTTGAGGCACGTAGGGATGATGGAGCTGCTCAGCGAGATGTTGAAGATGTCAGTGAAGACATCTGCTAGCTGCTCCGCACACTCCCTGAGAACTCTGCCAGGAATGTTGTCTGGTCCAGCGGACTTCCGTGGGTTAACTCTGTATAGAGTTCTCTTCTTTTCGAGTCTTTTGAGCGCCTCGTGCTGTCCTACCTCAAGGACATTACAGACCCTTTCCTGGATCCACTACAGTTCGCCTACAGAGCCAACAGATCTGTAGACGATGCTGTGAACATGGCCCTCCATTTCATCCTCCAACACCTAGACTCCCCAGGATCCTACGCCAGGATACTGTTTGTGGACTTCAGCTCTGCGTTTAACACAATTGTCCAGCTTTACTTAGAGACAAGCTCTCCCAGCTGAATGTGCCTGACTCCATGTGCAGTTGGATCATGGACTTCCTGACAGAGAGACGGCAGTTTGTGAGGCTGGGTAAGCATGTCTCTGACTGCCGGAACATCAGCACTGGATCCCCTCAAGGCTGTGCTCAAGGTGTCCTTTCTCCTCTGCGATTCTCCCTGTATACCAACAGCTGCACATCTGGTCACCAGTCTGTCAAACTCCTGAAGTTTGCTTATGACACCACCCTCATCTGCCTCATCTCTGATGGGGATGAGTCTGCCTACAGGAGTGAGATGGATCATCTGGTGTCATGGTGCAGCATGAACAACCTGGAGCTCAACTCTCTCAAGACAGTGGAGATGATAGTGGATTTTAGGAAAGACCCAGCCCCCCTCTCCCCTGTCATCCTTTATGACTCTCCAGTGACATCTGTCGAGTCCGTCCGCTTTCTGGGCACCACCCTCAACCAGGAGCTCAAGTGGGAGAAGAACATCAGCTCCCTCACTAAGAAGGCTCAGCAGAGGATGTATTTCCTGCGGCAGCTGAAGAAGTTTCTCTGCTAGGCATCAACACCTCTCTCTGCAATTGGATCCTGGATTTCCTGACTGGGAGACCTCAGTCAGTCCGGATCGGGAACAGCATCTCCAGCACCACCACACTGAACACTGGAGCTCCTCAGGGCTGTGTGCTCAGTCCACTGCTGTTCACTCTGCTGACTCACGACTGTGCAGCAATGCACAGCTCTAATCATATCATCAAGTTCGCCGATGACACGACCCTGGTGGGTCTCATCAGCAAGAACGACGATTCAGCGTATAGAGAGGAGGAGGAGAGACAATAACCTGTCTCTGGACGTCGACAAGACTAAAGAGATGGTTGTTGACTTCAGGAGAGCAAAGAGTGACCATTCTCCACTGAACATCGATGGGTCCATTGTGGAGATCGTCAAGAGCACCAAATTCCTTGGTGTTCACCTGGCGGAGGACCTCACCTGGTCACTCAACACCAGCTCCATCACCAGGAAAGCCCAGCAGCATCTCTACTTCCTGCGAAGTCTGAGGAAGGCTCATCTTCCACCTCCCATCCTGACCACCTTCTACAGAGGGACCATCGAGAGCGTCCTGAGCAGCTGCATCACTGCCTGGTTTGGGAATTGCACCGTCTCGGACTGCAAGACCCTTCAGCGTATAGTGAGGACAGCTGAGAAGATCATCGGAGTCTCTCTTCCCTCTATCACAGACATTTACTCCACACGCTGCATCTGCAAAGCTAACAGCATTGTGGATGATCCCACACACCCCTCACACACACTCTTCTCCCTTCTGCCATCCGGAAAGAGGTACCGAAGCATTCGGACCCGCACAACCAGACTGTTAAACAGTTTCTTCCCTCAGGCAATCAGGTATCTCAACAGAGAACTGAGCTGAGCTGCACACACGCACACACACACACATACAACCAAGATCTGATCTCAAAGGAGAACTGAACTGTGCTGGACATGGACACACACACACACATACATAACACACACGCACAAAAAAAGAACTGAACTGTGCTGGACATAGTCAGACACACACATACACTAAATTGTCCTGTTTGCATGCACATGTCTCTTTACATTTAATATTTATTTATATTAATCCTGTTTACATGTGTCACTTTAATATCTGCAATCACTGTATACACTGTTCTTTCGTTGACTGACATTGTCTTGTTCATTGCACAAGTCGGCCTATATGTTGTTTGTCTGCACTGTCTTGTCTTGTCTTGTCTTCCTGTGCACTTCTGTTGTATGTCTAGTTCTTAAAGACTGCACCTTAAGTATAGTTTTAATTTTTTAGTTTAATTTTAATTTTTAAATTACAGTTTAATTTTTTATGTCTATGTTACAGCTCTATGTTTGTCTGCGTCACTGTACTTTGTCTGTGTTATGTGTAGCACCTCTGGTCTAGGAGGAACGTTGTTTCACTTCACTGTGTACTGCATCTGCTATATATAGTTGAAGTGACAATAAAGCGACTTTGACTTTGACTTTTTACATTTTTCTGTTGCACTAATTTTCATACAAGTCACCTTATACAGTCTTTATTTAAATTATTTACCTGTGTATAAGTTTGCATCTGACACAAAGACAAATTCCTAGTACTGTAAAGTGCCGCTTGCTGACCCTTTGCTGTACCTGGCAATAAAACTTTTTCTGATTCTGATTCTGACATATGTGCAAAACATATGGCTTCCTGAACACAAAGAAGCCTGGGATCAGGTGACATAGATGCCCTTTTATGGTCTTGCTGATGCACGGTACTACGTCATTTGACCCCATGATGGGCAATAAAATAGGTGTTTGCATATGCACTTCAGACACCAGCTCACATGGAAGCGTTCCCATTGTGCCAATTTTATAACAAACTTAGTTTTAGCAGAGATAGTTAATTTGGTGAACAAGAGAAGGCTTTTTAGTATTTTGATTGCTAAGAGTATGATTTAAAAAAATACAAATTCCTTTAAGGGAACAGCCACACGAAAGACAAGAATGTGTGTGAATGGTGGTGGTTATGTGTATGGTCAGAGAATTGTATGTTTAGAAAATTTTTCTCTGACCAAAAGAGGCTCATTAGGTAAAATAGTAATCCACAGATATTCTCTGATAAGTGTTTCTTTCTCCCCTTGCTCCAGTGAAACAGCCCCCTACTATTGTGAAGCAGTCAGCAAAGGACTATATTGTGGATCCCCGAGATAACATCATCATTGAGTGTGAGGCCAAGGGCAATCCTGTACCAACGTAAGCATGCACAGAGCCATATCTCATTTTCTGCTACTGTTTCTTTTCCATTTTTTTTGTATTTCCTCCTATCCTAGACATTATTTAAAGAAATTGCTATGCATTTGACCAAACCTCCAAAGTAGGCCACCTGTTTTATTTATTTTTCTGCATTTTCTTTCTGGTATTCTTTTGTCTGGTCTCACTGTCCCACTGTCACAATGCTGGTCTTTGTCACATTTTGTCCCCACTGAACCCTCTCTCCTTCTCTCTATTTTCTCTCTTTTTTCTCTAATTAAATTTGACAGTCATTAGCACAGAGTGTGTGCTATTACATTCTGTACTCCAAACTGACAAGGGAAATGCTAGTCCCTTTCCTAGGCTATAGAGCAATGATATTGTGTATCTGGCACTAGTTCCATCTAATTTCTTCCACCATCTTATGTGATTGCACATAAATCCCTTTCAGATAGACTGTCAGTGTATTAAGCTTTATATAACCTTCCACTAGCCTAGCCACAGTGCTAGAATAATGCATTGCTTAATCATTTCTGAACGCTGATGTGGAATGCTCATGGTCTCTAATCAGCAATGTTTAACATGCTTTAAACATACTGAGAGTATGGATTAGAATTTTTTTAATATGAAACACTGTAATTGAAACTGCCCAGGTTTTGGTGGAGACGAAATGGGAAGTTCTTCAATGTGGAGAAGGATCCACGTGTAACCATGCGTAAACGCTCAGGCACACTGGAGATCAGCTTTAGGAATGGCGGAAAGCCTGAGGACTACGAGGGAGAATACCAGTGCTTTGCTATGAATGACTTTGGCACTGCCATATCCAACAAAATATTGTTACGTGTTTCCAGTACGTATGTATGAAATATGTGTTAAAATGTATATATGAATAACTGTGCATGAGTTTGCACTGAATGGTCTAGACATCGGACATATATGTAAATGATTTTTGTATAGTCAGTGGAAATTTTGTCATTCTTAATGTCATTCTATTATCTAGAGATTTTGTGCCATACTGTATTCTGCAAAAGAAAGAACAATGTTGATCTATATAGTCAAGAGATTTCTAAGAGGTTTCTGCTTCTTTAGGATCAGTTTGGAATTGGCAAAGACTAAGCTGGAAGTGTATCATATTAGCTAACAGTGTAGAATCTAAATTAGCAAGATGCTTATGTCAGCTGCCCCTTTAGCCATGACATGACTACTTACCTTTGTGCTTCTTTGCACTTATTGTGATAAAACAGTATTGTTTATACTTAAACAGGAATATGCAGTAAATTCCTGCAGGAAATCTCTAAGGTCTTTAATATCACAAAGATAAAATTTTGAATCATGTCAACTGAGGTATTAATCAAATAATAGCTGCTATAAGTATCCATGACACCTGTAGAAAAGATACAATACAACAACCCAAGACTGTGGCATTGACGCAATTCTTTGCCCCTCAGAGGCACCGCTATGGCCTAAAGAGGTTTTGGAACCAGTGGTAGTAAGTGAGGGATCACCTCTGGTCCTGGCCTGTAACCCACCTCCTGGACTTCCACCGCCTAAAACATTCTGGATGGACAGTAGTAAGTCAGCGCTTTTTCAATTCCCTTTTAGCCTGTCCTGAGTGTATGAGACACCTGTCCCTTTCTTTATGTTTGTCTCTCTTTTGATTCAGGTTTGTGTGTCTGGCTGTGTGTCTCATTCCCATGTGCCTGTGTTAGTGCTGAGGTAGTGAATTTGTGTGCGAGAGAGTGCATGTGTGTATATGACTCTGCAGTGCTTGGCAAACTGCTGAGAGGACAGAAATAACACCTACGGGATCTGCCATCAGGACACTAACTAACAGCAAATGCACCATGAGCACAAATGTCCATTGTTTATTATTATCAAAGTACACTCTGTGTAATAAGTGACAGTTAGCAAAGCCACACTGAAAGTTCAATGCACATGGACATTTATTTTACATAATACAATGTGACAAGTCAATGTCATTGCCAAAATTATAAAGTTTTCTCATCCTACTGAATAAATACAGTACAGACACATAATTACACACATACCTACACACAATAACAAATTTATTTTCTATCTATGGCTCAGATCACTGGTACATGACTGTAATTAACATTAGTTTTAGAAGCTTTCACACAGGTTTTCATTTTTAAAGGCTAAAATTGTTTAATGCCTTTTTTCTCATTTTCCCCAGAAATGATGCCTATTGCGCAGGACACTCGAGTGTCCATGGGTCTGAATGGAGATCTTTACTTCTCTAATGTACTCAGTAAGGATGCTGCCACTGACTACAGCTGCAATGCCCGATTTCTCTTCACACACACAATCCAACAGAAGAATGCTTTTATCCTCAAAGTGCAGACAAGTGAGTAAAGAGCTGACTCAGGATCAGCTGACTACTGAGCATCATATTAGCATCTAATATGAGCATAAGAGCATTTGTAGCATCATATTAGATTTAAGTCTGTGCATCAAATAATGAAAGCTGAGTTAGAATGTGGCCATCTATTGATGGTGCAGCTTTACTACAGTGCATTGCTCCATGTTGCTCCATGTACGCTAACCTTTTCCCCTTCAGGTTTTTTTCACATAGCTAGTAGATATAGGAACATCTGTGAAGAATTTCAAAATAATTGTCCAGCTAATAATATCATCACAGCTATACTCTTAACAGTATAATATTTCCAGGCTGTTAAAGTGTGACAATACATAATTGCAATACTTTGAAATATGATGCTGTTTATTGCAAGGATGATTTGTAACATCACTTCACATTTGGGGTTTTCACTGAGCGCTATTGAGCGTTATCCAGAATTGATTTTATTGATCCAATCAGCTCTTAGCATGAGAAATAGGACAGAAGGGGCTTTGTCTCCTCTTTCTGACAGTTGACTGATCTTTTTGTTTACCAGCTCTTTGCAGAAGGACACTCATGTTGAAGTGAAATTAAAATACAGGGATTATCAACTATTTTGTGTAGAAAGTTTGCTAACTTTCTCTGACTTTGATACAGTAGTTCAGTTAAACTCAGAAACAGAATCAGGATGAATTAATGGTTTGAAGCAATGTGAGAGCACAACAAACTTTGTGGACGTTGATGACGTTGATTCTGTCCACAGAGGAACCTTTTAATGACACTGTTTACTCTCCAAACGACACTTACACATATGTTGGTGAGTCAAAGAAAGGCTATCTAGAGCTTCAGCAACTCTTCTCTCTCCCTAACCAGCTCTAGTGTTAGTTCCCTTTTTTTTAACAGGGCTAGTATTTATGTCTCTAATAACCAATTGCCAATATAACATTGTCGTATCACAGTAATTGCCTGACTATTACAATAATGTATTTTAGATAGACATTTAGCTGTGCCTGTACTAATTAAGCCACATTTCAGCCAAAAAGCTTAGTCGTGTTGTTTGATAAATTGACAAATACATGTAACATGCAGTTACTTAACATGTATTTTATTTTAGGAATGCCAAGAATCCTTGTCAATGTCCATACCCATGGTCTGAGCACTGGAAGATAAAATTAAACAAGTTCAGTTCATAATCCTAAAATGATAACAAAACCCTTTGGTCAGAACCTAAACCTGGAGCAGGAAATAAGTCAATGGATATAAGTCTCAGATGCAATACTAAAAATGTACAATAAAACTTCACAAGGCGAAAAAAAGAAAAGCAAAAAAAAAAAACAGTAAACAGACAAATGTTTGGTTAGTTTGCTAGCTAGTTGTCTAACATTAGCTTGAAAACAAAAAGTCCTGTGTAGTTAGTTGATTTTAGCTTTAATTTTAGCATGTTAGTTTGTTGAGGTAGCTGACAATACTATAATGTTTAAATAGTATCAGTAATAGAGAATGGCCAACTTCAGTTTACAGACTAGTATCAACAAGTTTGGTTATTGAAATGTATTTATTTATTTTTTTGTTTATTTATTTAGTGCTTGATTTTTGTGACACTGGGATAGAGATAAGAGGGTTCTACTAAACTATGATTAGTCATATTCAACCAACCTCCTTCTTCAGGCAACATAGAACTTGATCAGATTCAGACAGTATACAAATTCCTAACGGGTTAGTTATAGTTAACTAACAAGCGAATGAGTTGTTATAATCTTAACATTAGCTGACAATAGCTGAACTGTAGTTCGTGGCTAGCATATGTAGGACAATGCTATATGTTGTATTTAAAGCCTTTGGAGAGAAAAACTTCTCAGCATATAATGATAACTGGAGAACAAAAATTCAACTATTTGAAGATTCACCATTTTCACTATTACACTATTTTTTCACTTTTAAGCCACATATAATTGAACAGAATAAAACAGAAAAAATAGATATAATAATAAGATAAATATTGACCCAACTATAGGACAAATAATGTAAATAAAGAATTCAAATTTAAAATGTATTTATTTGTCATTTGTCATTTAAACATACACAGTATGACATGCCGTGAAATGCTTTTGCGACTGTCTTCCAATCAGAGAGAGTTAAACAAAAGATAAACAAGAGTTAAATAATAATTGCACACAAAAGTACCAGTAGAACCAATAATGGTTTTTACTGGTTTTAAATGTAATTACACTTAGAAACATAAGCAATGAAGTGGGTTTTGTGGCATACTAATATGACTCAAATGACTTGAGAAAGCTTCCTACTGGAATCCACTTTAAACGAAAGCACATATTTCAACTGCTAATCATTAAACTCACCACAAACCCTTTTAATACATCCATCATAAAATATTCTCACTGATTTAAGTTTAGATTCATTGCCTTGTAAGAATAAGTGCATTAGTGTAAAAAGAAAATCAACACAGACTTTTGCAACTATTGTCACTAATTTGTCATTAATAAATTCAAACTAATAAAAAAGCTGTTTGTCTCTGTAAAATTCTGTAAAAAACTATTTTTTCTGTATTAAAGTCCACACCTCCTTGGAAATGTTTTCATAAATCAGATCAAGTTTTATGTTGTCAGGATGTGTTGGGCTAATAGGCTAATGTCTCTGTGTCACTAACAGTTATAACCTTGCTTTGTGTGTGCGTGTTGCTGATGGAATAATTTCTTCTTCTTGTTCTTCTTCTTCATCTTCTTCTTCTGATTCAATTCTAAAACACAGTGGGAAGCGTAGTCTATAAGAGATACAACCCTAACCTTGGTTCTTGGACTGTTTATCATCTCTGTGCAAATTCTGTGTAATAAATGAATTTTCTCATGTCCCACAGCACGTAACATTCAAGAATCAACACCTACCTTTCTTTCTCCCTCGGGAACATCCAGCTCCAAGATGGTGCTCCGTGGAGAGGATCTTCTCCTGGAGTGTATAGCTGCTGGAGTGTGAGTTATTTTGCAGATGTAACACACTTGTTTGTGATTCAATTGTTTGGGTGCACCTTTTGACACCTGTGCTTTCTCATCCACACACAGTCCAACTCCAGGAATTAAATGGATTAAAAAAGGAGGGGATTTGCCAGAGAAAAAGGTCAAATTTGAGAGCTTCAGTAAAACCATGCGTATAGTGTCTGTTTCGGATGAGGATTCTGGAGACTATATCTGCATGGCCAGTAATAAAATTGGCAGCATCCGCCACACTATCTCCGTTCAGGTTAAAGGTCAGACCCAAAGAAAATATTTGTCTAAAAATTTGGCAGCTTTGAAACATTTTTTTTTATTGATGGATGCGTTTTGAGCTGCTTGGTAATTAATTAAGAAAACCAGAAAACAATAAAATATATTCACATGCATTTGTAAATTTTATATCTTACCTCCCATAGCTGCTCCTTTTTGGATACATAAGCCATCTAACCTTGTGCTAGCTCCCAATGAGAATGGCCAGCTGCAGTGTTTAGCTAGTGGAAACCCCAACCCCAGCATCCAGTGGCTTGTAAACGGAGAGCCGATAGACAGTGAGTCTGCATTTCAGTCCTTTATTTTCAATCATTTATAACACTGTGCTGCCCAACACAACAACTTTTGCCAAACCAAATCTTTTTGTCTGTTTTTCTTCTATTTGAAACTTCAGGTGCACTGGAAAATCCAAGCAGGAAGGTGAATAATGATGCTATCATTTTCAGCTCAGTGCAAATTGGCACAAGTGCTGTATACCAGTGCAATGCATCAAATGAACATGGCTACCTCCTGGCCAACGCTTTTGTCAACATACTGGGTGAGAGACCAGTTGAAGAACTAATTAGTTAGATGTTAAACTGAATCTGTAGAGGGATGGCACATTTCAGTGCTGAAATAGAAATACTGTAACAGCCCTGGTATTTACAGATATGGCACCCCGGTTATTGGGACCGAAGAACCAACTGATTAAGGTGATTGAGAACACACAAGCCTTTCTGGATTGCCCTTTTTTTGGCTCACCTTATCCATTTGTGCGGTGGTAAGTCCTACAAAGTTTGTATGCTTGTGTAGAGTTATGATTCAGAATGCACCATGCCAAATGTGTTTGTGTGTGTGTGTGTTTTTGTGTGTGTGTGTGTTTGTTGATCTAGGTTTAAGAATGGCCAGGGTATAGCTCCGAATGGAGGGAAGTACAACTTGCATGAAAATGGTACCTTGGAGATCAGGCGAGTTCGACGTGAAGACCAGGGAACTTATAGTTTTGTGGCAAGCAACATCCTGGGAAAAGCTGAAGATCAGGTCCATTTGGAAGTCAAAGGTGAGGAATCAAATAAAAGTAGAATTTTACAAAATCTATCAAAATAAATCGACTTTCATTGTTAGGACAAAGTGTGAATTCTGTTAAAATGTATTTTCAACTCTGACTGTAAGGAAATGAATATTATTCTGTTTCAGTAAAGCAGACAAACAAAAATAATCAAATAAAATAAATTACTAGAAGCGGAATAATACTTAACAATAAAACTTTAATTGCTTGGTTCTAAATGTGCAGTCATGTTTTGAATCAAAAATAGGTCTTAAAAAAAAACAAGGTGATATTTTGTCTGGCTCTTTCTCTGATTATTTATTATATTGTTAAATTGTTAAATGTTTAATGCTTGTTCCTTTCTAGAGCCAACGCGGATTGTCCGAGCTCCAGAGCATCTCTCTGCCAATAGAGGAAGTGTGGCTCGTTTTGATTGCAAGATTAAACACGATTCCACACTCCCCACTACTGTCACCTGGCTAAAAAATGACAAGCCCCTGCATTTTTCTTGGCTGTACGCAATATACTCTACACTCCTCATCACACCATTCCATTGTGCCATGCATTACCACCACACTATTGATTTATCTAATGTCATTATAAATCTAACTGAAAATGTGTGCTGCATTTAGGAACAGGTTAAGGAAGGAGGAGGACTACTTGACCATTAGCCACATCCAGCCGGATGATGAGGGAACATACACTTGCACAGTTACTACAGAATTAGACCAGGACTCTGCCTCGGCTCGCCTTACTGTTTTAGGTACACACACACATACACACAAAAAACTCACACATTTTATAGAAATACATACACATCCTGTCACACAGACACATGAGCACACCTAAACATGAATACACACATACACATGTAACAAATTCAAGGAAATGTCAGTCTGTTAGGCTTTAGGTGTGGTTTGGGTTCATTTGCCCTCTTAGAGGAAATGACAATGTATAATTGAAGAATTCCTATCCAAAACAGAGACTTGACCAAAGCCCCACAGTACCTGATTAATGCTTGACCAGCTTATCCATTACACTACATCATAGGCATGTTATCTTTAGTGAATGGCACAATCTTATAAATTTAGAAATTTCAAATAACAAATTGTGATATAACCTTAGTAATGCATTTTATGGTCTCGCCTCTAATTTGTCACCTGTCTGCACATATACTTTTACACAAACATTCACAGTTACTGACTTAAAGCTTAATTAAATTGAAGCTTAAAAAGTTTGTTTCAACGTTTAGTCTTATTGCTGACAATTTTAACACATTACCTTAGATGTTGCCATGTGTAGGTAACTGCCAATGTTTACGCTCTTTTAACTAGCTGTGTTTAACAAATAGTTTAACAGATATTCTTCTAAATATTAAATTTCCTTTAGCTACATCATGTTGGTGACCTGTAGATGACTTTGTAATTCCATAGAATGCATGACTGTAATGCTTCTTTTATTCATCTAAGCTGGTATAGTACATGATATATCTCAGTAGTATTTATAGTATATAGTATTCTTTCCTAAGCTCAATAGCATAGACACTGTATGTAATAAAGGTTTAGTTGCTTTACTAATAGACTCACTAACCCATAACATTTCACCTTTGACCTCACAGACGATGAATCCCTAGCTCCCTCAAAACCTAGTGCCTTAGCAGGTAACAATTCTTCCTCTTTCTGTTGTATGATTGACAGATTTACTTTTCTCAGTGCACACTACACATTTCTTGGCTTAGTCCAAATAAATGTATTAATTAATTCCACAAAATTATATCCTAGAACTTATTTATGCATACTATTAGTAGGACCTTTGGTCTTTTCTTCACAAAATTGCTATCCAGATCAACAAGAGAGTCGGAAACTTAATATTATATGTAAATAGTGCTAATCAACCCTTTGTTGACAGAGCTTGGTTTACTCAAATCACTTTAAACCATGATTGGTTTGTGTTCAGGTGCGTTTTTCTGGATACGGCAGTGTGAATATACCATTTAAATTAACGTTCTGTAAAACAACCAAATAAATCTTACCTTTGAACTGTCCAGGAGGGTTGAAACTCACAAAACATCAACAATATGTTCCTCCTTTTTTAATTTGTTATATGTAACTTGCCAATAATTGGCCTGTTAGGATATTACGTCATTTGTTGCCAAATAAATTCATATATACATAGCCAGTTGCATACATTTGGAAAATGACAAAATAATTGTAAATTTCAAGCTCTACTTCTTGGGAGTAATACATTTATTATTTATTATTTATTAGCAGCACCCTTTGAAAAAATGACATAGAATGATAAAATGTGATATTATTGCTCACGTTTGCCCTGTGTTTTCTCCAGGTTTTCCTGATCCTCCTCAAGATTTGGAGCTGTCTGATCTATCAGCACGCGCTGTCCGGCTCACCTGGATCCCCGGTGACGAGAACAACAGTCCTGTTACACGTACGATTCCATCATTACTCCTGACACACAAATGCAGAAATATTTCATCTGAACATTCTGAGAATTTATAAACTAGCAAACAGTTGTATAATTTGAGCTACCCCATCTTTGCAGAATTTATTGTTCAGTATGAGGAAGACCGCTGGAAACCTGGTGAATGGCAAAATCTGTCAAGTTATGCAGGTGATCAGAACTCTGTGAAACTGGATCTGTCTCCATTTGTGAACTACCAATTCAGAGTGATTGCTATTAACAGCGTGGGTCAGAGCCAGCCAAGCCGGCCATCAGCCCGCTACAAGACCAGTGGAGCACGTAAGTGATTAAGGATGAAACTATTTTTAGGAGAAACTATTTTTTAAAAGAAAATATTACTGTTCCTATTCCACTAATGCTAGCAGTAGTTGCACTGACTGAAATGACACATCAGCATACAGTAATGTATACAGACTGACTTTCAAATTTTCAGTAATATTTACAGGTGCACAAAATACCTTCAAATCTTTATTGAGGTTTGATGTGTTCAACCATTGATAGCAGATAATAGATGTATGTCTTGTGATGAAAATAATTCTCAACAAATTTATTTTAAGCCCTCAGATTCCCAGAAGCTGTTGCTTACTGTAGTTAAAATAAATCTTATTTATGACATTTGCCATATTTACTAAATAATGAGGGACTTGAAATAAAATAAGTTTAGTCTTTTTAGGGGGTTGAAATTACATAAGCATAATATCTAGTACAATTATATAGTGAATAATTTTCTGAAATCAGTTTTAAGAAATTGCACATAGTTTTATTTTTATGCTTAGTACGATGCTAATGCGTATCTTTTTTTCTTTTTTTTTTAGCTCCTTATGTGTATCCCCCTGGCCTTAAAGGGTGGGGTACCAAGAAAACCAATATGGAGATCACTTGGCAGGTGATCACTGATATAATCTCTTTCTTGTTTGTGTTTCATATTCTGTTTATTTCATTAAAACACACTATTTTGATGTTTATAGTATTATAATTGAAAAAAAAAAATCTTTTATTTAATATATATTATGTTCCTATACAGGCTTTTGTCCAAAAATACTGACAGAACACAGTTTCAATATTTACTTGGTTGAGTAGTTGATAATGATATGTAGGCCACAAGTGCAAGATAGCTGAAGCAAATTTCTAACTATGCTCCAATAATAAGTTTATGGACAGACAGGATAGTTTGGACAAAAGTCTTTTGTCAGCTGTTTCTAAAGATGGAGAAAGTGAAACTAGTGGACTTTTGTCTGAAGCATCTTGTTTCTCAAGAAGCTTTGTATTAGTCACTTAGCTTTTATAAAACCTATATGAACTATGCAACTTGGCTTAGTTATTTCCTACAATGACCCTTTCTTTAAACTAATATATGCATCTGTTATCACAGCCCCTACTTGATAACCAAAGGAATGGACCTGATCTGCGGTATGTGGTCTCATGGAGGAGGAAGGACTTGGAGGAGGAGTGGAGTTATATCACCACTACCAATACCAAGCATGTGGTCAGTGATACAGACACTTATGTCCCCTATGAGATCAAGATCCAGGCAGTCAATGACTTTGGACCCGGCCCTGAGTCAAACATAGTTATTGGCTACTCAGGGGAGGACAGTAAGTAATTGCATTTTAATTATGTTAACCTTTATGTGCTTAGAATACCAGACACTTCACTTTTTGTACTTTTCTATCAGGGCCTACAGAGTCACCGGGAAACCTCAGGGTGTCAAAGTTAAACAGCTCTAAAGTGAATGTAAACTGGATCCCCGTCAGCGCTAAATCTATTAATGGGGAGTTTAAAGAGTATAGGGTAAGTTCCTACCTTCCTTACTCTCATTCATTTAGTTGATATGACCTCCATGTCCATCATTGTACTGGAGATGTTTTATTTACGTTTTACTGTTATGTTTTTAATGGAAAATTACAAATTGTTTACAGATTAATTAATTTATTTTATTTGGCATGAATAAGTATTTGAATGGAAATGAATTAAGGTTCTTTTATCCTAGATTTCATAATTTTGCACACTTTGCATGTGCTGAAAAGATGCATATGTTGTTGGCTATATATTTTTTCCTGTATAGTAGTATGTGTGTGGAAATTTTAAGTAAGGAGCAGCTACAATCACTCATTAAAAAAAGAAATAAAATGTTCATTATGGTCTGCTAGCATGAGCTTGTTTACAATATTATTGAACAGTTTTTATATTTAGATTTTCACCTTCTATAACAAGATAAATCCAACAATATAACTAGTGGTAACTAGTAATGATACTATTCCAATCATTAAGTACTAGGCTTCAAAATTTTTAATTTTATTTAAATTTTCTTTCTTTCTTACTTTTTACTCTTACTTAGTAGGAAAGAAAAGTTGCTTTGTGTCACTTATTATCAGAGTATGTGAACTGTAGTTTGAAATGGTTCAGGGTGTACTGAGTTTGATTAATGTCCAATGAATGCATTTAATGTGGCAGTATACAATCATATAGTATTCTTTCTTTATATGTGGAAAAAAAGCCTATCTTTATTTACTTTCCTTGTCCATTCCTTTAGCTATATTACTGGAGGGAGGCCAGCCTGGTAAAAGATTTGAAGGTGAATAAGGACAAGAAAACAAAAGGCTTCTTCAGCGATGTGTCTCAAAACAGTGGTGTCCTAGAGGATCTTGTCCCTTACAGCAAATACAAGATGTACATGGTGGTGGCCAACAACAAATTTGAGGGACCTCACAGCAACACTGTGGAGTTTCAGACCAAGGAAGGCTGTAAGACATTTCTTGATACTTGAAACTTGATTTGTTTTTGTTTTCATTTTTTCAATGAATGGACTGAATAATCAATGACCTAAAACATAATCTAAGTATTTGCCTTACAGATGTAATGTCTATTATTATCTTGAATATTCATTTTATAAATGAATAGTGAACTCTTTTCTGACTGCCAAATAGTGCCGGGGGCTCCTAAGTTCTTCAAGATTGTCCAGAGGAACACCAACACCATTCACTTAGAGTGGAATAAGCCTCTAGAGCCGAATGGCATTCTGATTGGATATACGCTCCAGTACAAGACAGGTCAGCTCACATCCGTCACTGTTATCCAAAAAAGGGTTGTTTGATTGAATGCTTCAGTATAAGAAGCACAACATCTTTTAGTAATTCTGATTAGTTGTAATGATTATTACTCTAACCTAATATATATATATATATATATATATAAATATATATATATATATATATATATATATATATATATATATATATATATATATATATGTATGTATATATGTATGTATGTATGTATGTATGTATGTATGTATGTATGTATAGATAGATAGATAGATAGATAGATAGATAGATAGATAGATAGATCTGCTTTAATTGCTTTAATTATTACTGCAGTTCTGTAATTAAGTAATTGTTTTTATTAGCAATCTGAAAAGTTTTTTTTTTACGGTTGACATACTCTATTTCTTTTAATTAATGGTATATCAAGACAGTGTTTAATGACTCAAATTCCTCAGTATATTTACCTGAATACTTTGTTAAGGGATATAAAAAGCAGTCAAGCTATTCCAAGATCTAAAACACAAAATACTGACTATTTACAGACATAACAATAACATAATTGTCACATTAGATGACTTGGTAGTTTCTTAATTTTGAAGTAAAGATGTGCGATGTAAGGAACTTTTGCTATTTTAAACAAAAAATAATTCAAATTGAAAAATGACATGCCTACACCAATTTTGTCAAAATGACCAAATAACCTTTTCTAATTTTTAGTCAATGGGACGCAGGAGGGTAATCTACAAGTCATGAGCTTCTTCCCTAATGAGACAGATTACACAATGCGCCTGCCTGACCGCTTTACCCGCTACAAGTTCTACCTGTCTGCTCGGACGCAGGTCGGCTCTGGTGAAGTCTATGCAGAGGAATCGCCACACTTTACCAATGAAGGTGAGTTGTCATACATAGAGCATATACCACTTACTATGTGTTGTAAGTGTGGCATTACAAATCCTTGTTATTAATGCCATAAAAACGGGAATTAATTTCTCGTGAGTTAGTAGGAGCTTTAAGAAAGAACAGCATGCACAAGAATGAAATTACAAATGATCGTGTTTCTTATTTAATAAATCACAGAAATGTAAATCCTTTATCCATGTTCCTATGCTGCATTTTAGGTTTTAAGAAACTTATCCTACTGTGAAACTGTGTTAAATTTTAGTACTGGAACACTGACACACTCACATTCATAAGCGTGATTGCATCAGCCTGTGTAAACAGAGAATTAGGCATGTGTGGGGAAAGTGTGTAAGAGTTCTCACAAGGCAGCCTTGCTCTTGTTTTCACTGAACAGAAGCTTGTTTTGTAATATATGTTTTGTAATAAAACACTGTGAAGAATGCCTTTCACTCAAAGCTGATTATCTAAGTCGGCTCAGGTCAATGGCCACTGTTGACTGTTGTCATGGTCAATGAACAGACGGCTGCTAAGAGCACCCAGCAATCAACCAGCATTCTTTTCTATGGTTCTGTCTTTCATTTCCCTGTCTTCAGTGTGAGAATCCTCTCTTTCGCACACTCTTTTTCTGTCCTTTCTTTTTCATGCTACTTGCCTCTTAACTCTGTGTTTTCATAGTATGCTCTGACCTCTCCCCTTCCTCCTTCCTCTCTTGTCTGTATCTTCCTTGGTGTGAAAAGAAGACTTTATGACTTCAGGTACTGACCCTACAGGTGTAGGTAATGAGGAATGGCTTGTCAATTTGCCTACCTGTCTGCCTTTCTGTTTGTTCTGTTCTATTTCTGTTTCCCTTCTCACACAGTGCAGTTGTAACCAGAGAAAAAGGATTCTGACCGTTGTCGCAAATTTTGCTTGCTAACAGTGTATCCCCACTATTAATAGTACAGCACTCTTTGGGCTGTATTCAGAGCTGATGATAAATAAATCAGACATCTGCTTTATATGTGAGTCTAAAGTTAATGTGCTTTCAAGTTTCCAGGTTTTTGTAAAGTACACATATTAGGGAATACTTGTGTCGAAGACATACCCATACAAAAATTTGCTTTGTCATTTGCAACATTATGTAGCATAAAAGTTATTAATTATTATTAACAAATAATAATTAATTGAATTAATAAAATAATCAGTTTAAATAACTACACTCTGAGAAAGAAAGGTACAAAACTGTACCTTTTAAGGTACAAGTGGCCGTTGCTGGGATGGTACCCTGAAGGGTACAATTTTGTACCTCTAGTTGTACCTTTATAATTCGTTTTGGGAACATAATAGAACCCTAAGTACCCATTGTGTACCTTTAAAGGTACCATTATATTTTTTCTTCCCCTAGGAACAAAATTGTACCTCCGCGGTACCTTTTTTCTAACAGTGTACAGATAATATACAAATGAGAATTAGGGGAAACATTTAATAGCCTAATATATTAAATATCCTAGTAATAATGGAGAAAACACCAGACAAAGAAAGCTTAGTGTTTCACTGGATGAACCCACAGAAATGTCAAATGAGCATGCAGTGCTGTTCAGTATCTATAATTCTTGAAAACATAAAGCTGGTGTGAGCTATATCAGAAGTACTTATCAATATTTTGATTAAATATTCTCACAAGATTCAATGGCAAGGAAAATCTCTCTGACATTTCATAAAGAATAAATTGTGACTGAGTTTTTATTTCAGGTTGAAATGTTGTAGTTACTACATGTTGTCAGACAGTGGTGCTGTGTGCTTAAATTTAACATAATGGATAATCGTGAATAACTGAGATACTCCTCTTTTTAAGCCAAAACCAAATATTGATCATTTTAAGATATGTGTAGTTTCAATATTAATCCATTATTAATATGTATTATTAATTCTGTATTATTTATATATATGTAATATATAACTCTGAATACAGTCCATTAAACTTAACCCAAAAGTGCAATTTAAAAATTACTGATGATTTGCACAGTGAAGTGTACATGTTGGTGTGGCACAGTGTTCCTCATCAACATGTAGAATATAATATAGTGATCTTAACTGCACTGGCTACTGTGATGGCTATCTATCAGTTTGTGTGTCCATACTTATGTTTTTGTTTTTGTCCATCACTATGTGCTTTCAGGGATGGGACACATTCATTGCACTTTGTTGGTTTAGATAAATGGTGTTATGTTTATCAGTGTGACTGATTTTGTTAGGATTTAGCCTACATCTGTTTAGCTGTTCTAAGTATATTATCAGGTTTATAAGTTTTCTTTTACTTCTTACTTTTAGTTTCTTAAAAGTTGAACCCTGATCCCTGAGAGCACCATTATCATGGAGTCCCTAACTGCCACATGATTCATGTGGCCTATCCCAGCATGCTCTTCTCATTTCACACTTAAGCATGCAGGAAACTGATGCCTTTGTGAATGAGTTGTTCTTATAAGGGTTTTACACTGTGACATGAATGTGTGAGAAACAGAGAGCTGTTAAGAATTGCTGCTGAGCTAAGTGTCTCCAACAATGTTATACAACCACACATGCCATGTATTATTATTTAAGGTTTAAAGCTGTTTTGAAAGTCTCCAATCTTACTCATTCATTAAATTGCTTTGCTTCAAAGACTTTGAAGATCTTCATCTTAATACCTGAGCATGCTTCCTACAACTTCCTTTAAGTAAGAAGTTTAGGAATTATTCATTCACTGCTTAATCCATATACCATAAATGCTTGCGCTTTTGCTACTATGATTTTATTTCATTTTAATCTAAGCTGTTATAGTTAGCTCTATCTTGTTTTACTCCAGGATATCTTACAGGTAAGAATGCACTGAGCTGCTTGCTGACTGACCACTAGGAATGCACTGCCCACATCCACTGAATTTTGTAGAAAGCATAAAGAGTATATAAAGCTCATAAAGCTCAGATGGACATTCTGATAGCCTTGTTGTTTGTGCAGTTTCGTATCCTGCTGGCTGTTCTTAACTGTCATGCGCATTTCACGTTTTGCCTGCTGATCGGCTGTAATGAGATGAGAATTGTTGAGCTTTGTTTTAATGCTTATTCTTTGTGTCTGCCTTTGCATGGATTAATAAAGGGAAAGGTATGATTCTGTGATGGTGAATTATTTTGAAGGGTTTCACTAGGGGAAAATGTGTCTGAATGGTTGCATTATGGTATGGTTTATGGTGGTGGACATGTTTTCCATGATGGATTTCCCACAATTATACTATCCAATGATGAATGAGCTTTAAACATTATCACCACTTGGTGGCAGTGTTGAATTAGTTCATATGATACCGGAACAAGTAAAAAGAGGTTATTCTTGAGTCTGCCACACCCCATATCTGGGGTATCACCCCTTTCAGAAAACCTTTTTTTATTCTCCTTCATAAAAATATGTCTAATTGTCTAATGTGTAATGACCAGCCATAACATTAAAACGATCTGCCTAATATTGGATAGATCCCTCTTGTGCCAGCAAAACAGCTCTTAAATCAAGTCATGGACTCCACAAGACCTCAGAAGCTCAGAATGGAATTAGGCACCAAGTCATTATCAGCAGTTCCATGGATCCATGGATCAGATTTATTTGGCCAGCACATCCCACAGAAGCTAGATTGGGTTGAGATCTGTGGAATTTGGAGGACAGGTCAACACCTTGAACTCTGTCATGCATTCTTAAGCAGTTTTTGCAGTGTAGCAGGATGCCTTATCCTGCTTAAAGAGGTCACTGGCATTAGGGAATACTGAAGGGGTGTACTTGGTCTGCAACAAAATTTAGGTAGGTGGTACATGTTAAAGTAACATCCAAATGAATGCCAGGATCCAAGGTTTCCCAGCAGAACATAGCCAGACAATCACACTGCCTTCATCAGCTTGCCTTCTTTTCATAGTGCATCCTAGTACCATCTTAGGCTAGCCTACACTCCCCACATGCATCAGAGAGCCTCGGGATCCCATAATCCTGTCACTGGTTCACCGGTTGTCCTTCACTGGACCACTTTTAGTAGGTACTAACCACTGCATACCGGGAACATCCCACAAGACCTGCCGTTTTAGAGATCTAACCACAGTCATCTACCCACTATAATATAGCTCATGTCAGGGTCACTCAGATACTTATACTTGCCCATTTTTCCTGCTTCTAACACATCAGTTTCAAAAACTGACTTCACTTGCTCCACAATTTATCCTACCACACAACAGGTACCATTATAATGAAAAGGGTTGCTAGGGATTTTGTCTTCAGTCTACAATACTCTGTTTAAAACTGATACATTTCTGGAAGTTAAGTAGAAATCAAATATTTTCTGTAGCACATATATACTGTAACTGCACATGCAATAATAGATAAACTTCTGAGACAAAAAAGTTGGCCTATCCACAAATAGTAGTGCCTTACTGCACAATGTCAGTAAGCCCCCGGACAAAAGAAACCAAAATGTCAGTTGTTCTCCAGACTCTGAGTTTGCCTTTTGTACTTGTAGAAGCAGATCAGAATACTGACATGCCCATGTTTCCAAATAAGTATGTGAAATGGGCTACAACCAAGCCTACGTTGGGATGTTTTTCCAGTGTTTAACTGCTGTTTTTGTTTCTGTAAACCTGTGCCCACCTGCTTAGACTCAGAGTCCTGTTCCTGAGAATGGAAAATATCTCACTATTTAATTGTTCAGAACCATTGGTCTGAAAATGGCAGGAAAACAATCATTTCCACCATTTTTAGTTTTAGGTGAGTAGGGGAAGAGTAATACTATTTTTAGTTGTGTAGTCAGGATCTGTTGTGGATCAGCTGAATGATAGATAAAATGATTCTCCAGTAATGTGTAGATAATAGTTAAACAATAGCAATACATTTGAATTTAATAATTTTAAAAATCCCATGGCCAGCAGTATTTTCAGATAAATTTTCAAGTATATTAACAGTATTTTCAGATAATTATCAAATTATCAAACAGTAAAATGTTTGATTTAATGCTTTATTGTAACAATACAGTAAAGCATAATTCAAAGCCTTCATTGTTTTTTCTCTTTTGGTGGCATCCTTAATAAACAACAGAAAACATTTTTAAATATATACTTGTCTTATGTAATCTACATTGATTGATTTTATTTCACATTAATGAACATAAAATAGTCTACCATTTAGTGACCAGTGTGAGCATCTCCATGTGAAATGACCAAATGAGATTGTGGAAGGGGACAGGGCTTCCTAGAAGTGTCTGTTATTTGGGGAGTTCAAAACACCAGTTCATTTAGAATTTAAATGCCACTTGGCTCATCACTTGTTTTATTGGAAAGATAAAGACTGCTTTTTTGACATACATGCATATGTTTTAGTGAGAATTTGTACGACTATAGTCCAATGTTTTTGCAGAACTCCTATGGAAAATGCATAGACAGCAGGTCTGGAAATATAATATAATCAGTAATCTATGTCACTGTATATTGTGGCAATGTAATATCATGTAGGGATGATGATAGACAACATAACGTATATATGAGACCATTGTGCATGAAAATCCCAGAAGGTCAGCGGATTCTGAAACACTCAAACCATGTTTGGCACCAAAAATCATGGCAATTTATGGAGATCAAATTTTGTGGACATGCTCTTAACCTGTATCTGTATGTGGTATTGCGTTACTGCAGCCTGATTGGATAACTGCATGAATGAGGGTCAAATTTTTTAAAATAATAATTTATTTCAAAATAGTATAATCAAAATATAAAATTTATAATGCAGTATCTTTATCTTATCACTTTGAAGTCAACAGACCTGCTTTCAACTAATCAGCTAATCAAAAAACCCTTCAAAAGCAGAGCTGGGGGTCTCCAGGACTGAAACTGAAAACCGCTGTCCTAATATTAAATGAGTAGAAAGTGTGAAATCTGGTGACAGCAATTCAGAATGCATTGTAATAAATTGAATCTCTCATATTTTTAGTGGTTAGAATCTTAAAATTTATTTTGTATTAGTATAGATTGTGGGAATTCTGTCAAGCATTGTAGTCCATGGGTATTCTCTTGTGTATCTTTGTGCTGCTAACTACATTTTGATATGCTTAACTGCTGCTCTCTTCCTCTCTCAGTGATCGATTCTACAGATGCCGTGGTGATTGCAACTGTTCTTCCCCCTTTTTCCCAACCTACCATCCCAAGTACAACCATTACAACCTCAACAACTACCACCCTTGCCCCTACAACTGATGCCATCCCCACTACTCCTGCTCCAACTACTCCAACTACCACAACTACTACTACAACTACAACAACCACCACTCCTAGTACTACCACCTCCGCTACAACCCAACCCACCCTGCCTTTCATGCTGGGTATTTGCATAGACAGTATTAAAAGTCAATGTGAAAGTAGAAATCAGTTACAGTGTAGAAATTACATTACAGTTGTATCTTACTGAGCTATTTCAGATTAATAATTCATAGGTATGCATGATATGGATGCCTTAAGCTGCCATTTTTGAGCAGCTTTATTGAGATTGGACATTTGCCCTTAAAAAAGATATTTTTCTCAAATTAGTATTGACGTATATAACCATTTTTATTTACTGTGGCATCCAATTAGCTTTTTATTCTTTTACGAGATTAAAAGACAGTCTCTACAGAATGTGATGAGGCTTTAAAAGGGCCTTCATCATATTAAGTGCTGATGCAGTATTAACTCTTTTCACTTTCCTGCAGTGGTTGAATTTTGTCAAATGTACTCCTCTCCCAACTGTTTTGCTTAGCCCCACATTTAAAGATCTGGAATCTGACTGTGGATGCTAACAGTGACTATGCTAACGTCAGCTGGAAGCACAATTTCCCAGTTGGCAGCAGCGGGTTTGTGCTAGAGTCCACACTGGACAGTAAGACCCAGATTCTCCCACTGAGAGCTTATGAAGGGAACCTCAGTACTTTGACTGGGCTTGCCAGGACATAAATCAAGACCAAGATCATCTGAAGATCTTGCCGATGTTATTGCTGAAATATGCTTAGTCACATATATTGTGTTGAATTTCAGCTAATTGTGTTCTGTGAAAGCTTAGGTATTGTACAGGTTAATGGATTATTTTTCATATCTAACAGCTATGAGCAATGCTACTTATAATGCTGTGCCACCTTCTTGAGCAATCACCTTTATAGATATTCCATTCATGGACTTTGGAAAGAATTAAGTAGCAGTGCTCTGTTTCATCTGCCATCTCTGAGAGATGAAATGAGCCTCTCGTAGTCCTTTCCTTGGGCTTTGGTTTGTGTCCTCAGAAGTCTTTAAAGTTCCCTTTAGGAAGCTCCTATTCTTTTTGGTGGCTTGCAGGAACAGGGAAAGATGTGAATAAATTTGGGACAAAGAGAGTGTGATTAAGAGGAAAGAAGAGAATGGGAGAAAGAGATAAATAATTATTTTGAATCCTCAGTAAAATTACTCAAAATACAGCCTCACAAGTCTCTTTGTTATACCAAATGCCTAGAAATATCACCACTTGAAACATTTCTCTCTGATGAAAATCTCCCCTACCTTTGTTATGTGGCTAACAACCTACATTTTTGCCTAATTTACAGATTTAAAGCTTGTAACTATGTCCCTAATTTTAATCATGCACTTTTTCATATAGCACTTTGGGATTAGCTCTGACATATAATTAAAAGCTCTTCCTTGTTGCACAGTAGACTCACTGCGTCTATGCGGCTGGTTTGGGAACTATGTATTAAGTAGCTGATGGTGGAGTAAAAGCAGTCTCCTTTTGTCACACTCTCTCTATCCCCTTTCTTCGTCTTTCCTTCTTCACATGTCTTTATTTTTCACTACCTTTTGAATCTGATTGTCTACCTCCACCCCATGTGCCTTTTTCACCACAGTTCATAGTGAGCAAACTGTAAGAGCCTGGCTGCCATGTAATACACAACCTAGGCCTCTACTGTATACCTCTTTTTTCTATTAGGGGAGAGGGATAATGAAGGGGTTAATGTTTTCTATCCAACTTTATCTCAAGGGGGCTATCAGAATAACAGTCTTGACCTTGAAATATGTACATGAGAGCATGATGAAGCAATCAATTGCTGAGACAGTGTGAATGTATACCGGCTAGTGGTTTCATCTGAGAAGACCATACAATATATGAACATGAACCTGTGTTCTGTGGGGAGTAGTGGATAGATTATATGTCATGGCACTGTACGATATCAAGCACACACACACACACACACACACACACAATTGTAAAGTAACCTCTGCAGAATTCTCCACTCGCAAAACAGGATATGTAATTAGACAATTTATGGGCCTACCTTCAATCTCTCTCCCTTTCTCTCTCTTTGGTCCTGTGAAGTAGCTGGATGTCGCATGCTCTGTTTGTGAAGGTGGACAGGATAATTGCTTGTCTCCTGTTGCCTTGGGTTAAATACTCCATTTTTAAATGCATTATGCATTCTTTGTGCATTAATATGCTCATGAACACAAATATTAATAGAGCCTATACTGGCCCACAGGCATGCAGATTTTTAAAATCCACCCCATAACCAAATCCAACCCCCTCCAAATCCCCCTACCCTCGAATCATCATATCTGTTGATTTTAACGGAAAGCTACAAATGATGGGTCATTTTTCATTAAATTTCTGTGGGACACTAAAGACAGTACTGAGCAAATATCCTCAGTTTGGTTCACCTTCACCATCACGCTTGAACCATATTTTATTGCTGCTATGGTTCTTCACAGAAAAGGCATGTGCTGTGTTAAACTTCAGGGAACATAAATGGCTGATATCTTGACAAGCAGTCTGTGACTGCCTCTTATTTTAGCATGTTGCATGCTCTCACCAGCTTCTGGAATACTACTTAAGTAATGCTCATTCACACAATTATACTAGCTTGGCTTTAATGTGATTTTGGAGTGCGTTTTCATTCGAAATAAGAAAAGGTCTGTAGATGTTTGAGACTGTTGCTTGGTTGTTTCTATAAATCCAGAATTGGCAGTGCTGGCACAGAATCAAAGGCCATTAATGTTATTGTAATTTTTTTTTTAATTATTTTTATATACCCTGTACGGAAATACAATACTTTTCTCTTCCATTGTATCACTTTCTCATGCTCATGCTTTTCCACCAGACAGTGTGTCAAAAGGTAAATTATCTGTGCTCCTGTATTTTGTCAGTGAGCTTCATTTATCAATCTGGAATTATGAAGTAATTTATTCATAAATATATACAACGTGACTAAGATAAATGTTTACTGTATTTAGTTACCATTCCTTTTTTTTTTCAGGATATGCAAGTGGAACTACAAGTAGTGCAGGTCGCAGTGCCATTCACAGAACTGTTTTGATATTGTCTCATAACAGCTCATTAGTATAGTAATTGTCTGCAAAAGTTTCCTCCTTTTTAAGACAAAAATTCTTTCTCAGGTTTAGGCAGTGTCATAATTTTATCATGCTATTTCAGGTTTCAAATTCATTTTAATTTATTTACTTACAGTTATGCTTTCTTATTAGGGTGCTGGTGGCTCAGTGGTAGGTTTCTCGCCTACCATGTGGAAAGCCCGGGTTTGATTCCCAGCCAGTGCCCAAACCCCAACCACTGGATACAGTGCCAGTCTCAAGCCCAGATAAAAATGGAAGGGTTGCGTGAGGAAGGGCATCTGGCATAAAACCTGTGTCAAGTTGTTGTGTAGACCAGTTGGTCCGCTGTGGTGACCCCCACACACGTAGGGAGCAGCTGAAAGATCAACTAACAGTTATGCTTTCTTGTTGCATACTACAATAAAAAATGCAAGTATATGCTTCAGTTCAGTGCTTGCTCATAACAGCATTGTAAATGCAGTCTAGTCTATTGGCACTTGGCTTTGTATCTGGATATAGAGAGTTCTGAATTCAAATTTGTCACCATGCTGTTCTGTGACACACTGTCTGGTGAGAAACTGATACACCTGAGACTTGCATATATATATTTATATGCATTTGAAAGTCCACAAATGATTAGCCTTTAAATCTAAGTTAGTATGAGCACTTTCACCTGATAGTCTCAATACATCCACAGCATCATGCAGTATCAGGCTGCTTCCAGTCATGTTTTTTGCTGTGTCCTGGATTCACGGACAATTGTTTTACGTCTCCTCCCAAGGTAATGGGTCTAAGAAAAGTGTGCTGTTCAAAACTGAACCTCCCATTAAGCTGCCTGGGTTGATAGCAGGAGCTAAGTATCGGCTCCGTGTGTATTCCCATGAACAGCCCAGAGTCACCAGCGAGTATGTCACCTTCGAGACCAGTGGAGGTGAGGGCTGGCTGTATAAAGGATGCAATGCTGGGTTTAGCTGTTTTACTGTATGTTTAAGATGTATTTGGATATTAGGAACAGCTGACTGCTAAAAAGCGTTTCATTTTGTGCTATTGGCAATTGTATTTGCACCAGGCTCTAATCAATAATAATAATAAAAAAATAAAATCTATTAGGGTTTATTGCCCTACCTTTATTAATCTACATAGAATGCCATGTAATATTTTTCAAAATGTTAAAAATATAAAATGTAATATTTTGCAAAATTACATTATTTTGGGGTGTAAATCTTTAAATGTACTGAACTATACTCTCACAGTCATTGCAAAATAATAATTACAATCAAACACATTTAAAAATGAATATGGTTTAACTTCTACTGTAAAGTTGTAAGTTTCAGAGATAAGTGAATCATTCAGCTTGCTCGCTTTGTTTCTGGAGATACCACCAGGTTTTATTGATTGTGGATGTTTTTAGTGCAGTACTAAAAACAAAAAGTGCATAATATTTTTTGTTTGTTTGTTTGTTTTTATTTGTTTTTTTTTGTTTTTTTAATATGATTCTATAATCTTGGAATGATTGTGTACCATAGGTGTGGTAAGTCAAATGGACTCATCAGTGTCATCTCTTGTAATAACATGTGAAATGTGATATAGATCTTTAATTCCTCCCTCAAACTTGTTTCCCCTCTGGCTTGGACTGATTTATGATATTAACATAATGTCTCTGGTTCAGAGTAGCTTTATATGCCTTTCTTAGCACACTGTGCCACAAACATAACAAGACATTACTGATTCAAATTAAATTCAAGGATACATTATTTGAATAGAGTAGTAGGAGATGCATAAATTAAGAGGTGTTTTCTTTATTTGTTGTTTGTGTGTATATGTGTGTGTGTGTGTTTTGCTCAGAATATGGTTTCTGGGCTAATTTTGTTATCACAGGTCAGGGTTTGATAATACAGGTCCTAATGCACTTTTCTTGATGCTAATGTGTTTCTGATAAAGAGTAGTTATCAGTGAAGGCTGTGCTGACTGAAAGAGTTTCATTAAAGGCCAATTTTGGTGTTGTGGTTACAAATAACAGTAAAGTGGTGGTGAGTAATTTGTTTAGCTTGAGATTATACTTATGGTTCAGTGTCAGAAATGTCAGTTTCCTTTCTTATTCTTGCATAACCTTTCTGTTTTTCTGCTTTTCAAATCCCTCATCACATCCCTGTGTGTGTGTGTGTGTCTGTGTGTGTGTGTATGTATGTGTGTCTAACAGCCTACAGTACCGACCAAGTCGACATTGCCACGCAGGGTTGGTTCATTGGACTCATGTGTGCCATTGCACTCCTCATTCTCATCCTGCTCATTGTTTGCTTTATCAAAAGAAGCAGAGGAGGAAAATATCCAGGTATGAATGCTACGCAGTATACAATATAATTTCGCTGTAATATTTTTAACTGAAATTCATTTGCTAATTCTGAGCCCATTCACTCCCAATGACCTCAGTGAGAGATAAAAAAGACCTCCCTTTGGACCCTGTGGACCACAAAGACCAGGATGGATCATTTGATTACCAGTAAGTGTGTGACCTGCTCTAATAATAGCTTAATATCAATCACAATTAATGATTCTGTGGATATTATGCTGTGCATGTATTTGTGTTTTACATTATGGTGAATGCCTTTTTTTTTTTTGCCTGTTTCAGGATAGCTTGGAAAATATAGAGACATGAGGGGGGCATGACGTTCTATGTCCTATTCAAAACTAATAAATAACTTTGCAAACTAATCTAATTTACAGATCAGCAAGAACATTTGTCAAGATAAATTAACAAAATTTAACAGAATGCTTTACACTAACCACAATCCTGTTAGTCTTTGTAATCAGTGACTAGTGCTGTTATTATAGAAGAAGGGAGGCTTATGGCATTGCTGAGGAAAAGGCCTGAAACTTAAAATTGAACGATACGTTTTGTTTGGCATTATATAACATACTGTCTGACCACACAGATGCTGTGTTAACAAGTTTGGCAGCTAACAGAACTTTGCAGTGTGGTGCATATCTATGGCTAGCTATATGTATGGCTTTATTCTAAGCAGTAGTCATTATAGGAAATCTTTAGCAACATGTGCAGGAGTGCTCATTCATCCACCATAATATTTTTCTAACTGCATGAACAGGTACATCATACAGAAACTATGACAGAGGTGAATTTCATAGACATGAGTTAACCAGCGCACTAAAAATACAGCCAATGCAGCAATTTACGAGAATGTAACAAGTTTTTAACATTCATCTTCATATAATCACTAGATATTACAAATCTTCTAATGATTGGCTCAGTGTTTTAATAGTTATTAATAGTTATTAATATGTAATTAATAGTTCTGGTACTAACACCTCTGTTCCTCTCAAATTAAATCCTTGTTCCCCCAATCACCGAACATTGTAAAGGAACGAAAACAGGTATTTGGTTTCAACACAGCATCCCTCCTAGCCTGAGCATGTCAGCTATTGGTTGTGTCTGGAATGAGAAGTTAGATGGAAAGGGCTACAACTGATGTCAGTTCTATGGTGTAGATCTTCAAGGGTGTCAAACACTTGTTAAATATGCCGGAACTTATTGTCAATAATAAAGTTTATGTAGTCTAGTACAGGTTACAGTAACAGCACAACTAAATATTTGGGAACCAAAACAGCTTGCCAGGGCCAGAAACATGATTTTTTTTTTTTTTTTTTTGTTAGAAGATTTTGATTTCAAACGCCTGTGACACAGAGGTTAAAATGTTTTACTGGAGTAGCATGGAAAGGCTAAGTGCCTTTCTATTTGCCAGTGTTTGATACCCTTGAGGTACTGTTGTATCCAGCAAGACAAGCCAACAACTTGAAACAGACTGTTTTTCTTGCATGTGGTCTAAAGGTGGCAGTGGTCTTATCTGGCCTGCAGAAAAAATAATGCAAAGCTATGAAACATGCATGTTAAATGGTAAAATATTCACTTTTCCAGGTTCTATGAAAATGTGACCGCTCTCTTGAGTATTAGAGGTCATATTTTATATATATCTGGTGTTGGGTTATAGTATGATTACATTCACAAGAGACATATACAGTATCCAAAGGCATATAAATACAGTATAAATATATATCATTTGGTACTAGGAATCGCATATTGCACAAGCACTACACAATAAGCAGAAACAACATATGTGTAGCTTTATCTTGAATGGATTATTTGAAAATAAAACTAACAGAAATTAAAATGTTAGTTAGATGTACACTATATTGCCAAAAGTTTTGAGACGTCTTAATCTAATTCTTAATTAGGGTTTAATATGGAGTTGACCTGCCCTTTGCAGCTATAACAGCTTTAACTATTTTGAGAAGGCTTTCCACATGGTTTAGAAGTGTGTTTATGGGAATTTTTGACCATTCCTTTGACCATATTATGAGGTCAGGACCTGATGTTGGATGAGAAGGCCTGGCTCACAGTCTCCACTTGTGTTCTATTGGGTTGAGGTCAGGACTCAGGCCAGTCAAGTTCGTCCACAGCAAACTCACTCATCCATGTCTTTATGGACCTTGCTTTGTGCACTGGTGTCATGTTGGAACAGGAAGGGGCCATCCCCAAACTGTTCCCACAAAGTTGGGAGCATGAAATTGTCCAAAATGTCTTGAAGCATTAAGAGTTCCTTTGCACTTGGTGATGTAAGGCTTGGGTGCAGCTGCTCGGCCATGAAAACCCATTCCATGAAGCTCTCCACGCACTGTTCTTGAGGCAATCTTAAGGCCACATGAGCTATTGACTATGCAGAAAGTTAGTGACTTCTGTGCACTCTGCACCTCAGCATGTGCTGACACTGCACTGTGATTTTTCGTGGCCTACCACTTCATGGCTGAGTTGCTGTTGTTCCCAATTGCTTCCACTTTGTTATAATACCACTAACTTTTGGCAATATAGTGTATATCTAGTTGGTTAGATGTATATCCAGTGGCTTTTTCTAACTGGTTTTCACTCCTCTATTTTTAACCCCCCCCTGTCATTTGTCCCCTCTTGGTCCATGAAGGTCCCTTGAAAAGAAAAGGTATGAAAGTAGAGGAAACAGCTGCTTCCGACTGCCTACTCCCCAGTTTATACATTGTCTGCTTTGAGTTTTTGGTTTTAATCACCATGTTGATCAATGTAAATTCGAATATACAGTATTGGAGCAGGTTATTTAAGAAACGTGAATTTTATTGAGAGATTCTTTAATATAAACGTCGGGTTTCATCCTAAATTAATGGCTCATCCTCGTAAAATATAGTATTATTGTTTTTCATGTTTTTTTTTTATTTCAGAGGAACCTGACACTCCTGATAAATTTCAATATTCATTTTTAATCTTCAAGCACACAATAATGGATTTCATTAATACAGTATATTATTTAAGGTTTATGAGTTATTCCTTTAAGGTCTCATATGCAGTAAGAAATATATCATAGAGCTTCATTACTGTATCACTCATAACTGGTGGTTAATTGATTAAAACAAAAACTCAGAATAAGCAGTTTCAGGTTGGCCTGTATCTCATTTTGATGGAGGCTAGACGATTATGGTACAGTTACCAAAACAATATGCAAATATACATCTAGTTTATTCAAGCAATTAATAACTTTATAATGATTAATAATGTTCCCAGTGCTTTTTCACTGATCCTGTAGTCACACTGTCAAGGATAATGGTGTAAGTCAGAAACTGAGTTTTTAGAGTAAGAAACCATGTCTTCTAGCCTTATCATAATTTTCATGAGCAAAAATGTACAATATACAGTATGTCTAGCCAGTGATTATGGCTTATGTGAAGAGAAAATTAATTGAATGCATTATTAATATGGAGTATGGAATTAAAAATATTATTGGTTTTCATGGAGGAAAAAAGTAAAAAGACTTATTTCTTGTAAATAAGTGCATGACCGACTGATATTCTACAAAATGAGAATAATCATTTATTGATTATTATTGATTTTTAAAATGTTTAAAAAGCTTGGGTTAACAGAAGCATTTCTTTCTTTTTTATGTGCATCTTTTTTGGCACCTTGCTGAGGTACTACACTTCTTGCATGATTAGGCTTTCTCCTCACAAACAGCAAGAGCATGCAGTTAAAAGGACATATATGTCCTAATTATTTACTAAATACTGTCTGAATCATGAAAAATGATTCAGTATTAATGTGATTCATAAATAAAGGGTCTACCCCATCTACTTCTCCTTTATTTACTTGAAAGTGAAACCTTTTTTTTAATTAAGCTTTTGATGTTTTAGTTTTTCATTCATTTGTGCTACTGTTTATCTCCAAAACTACAGGTAGAAAATCTTTGCTATCCAGTGTAGTTTCTCCTTTGTTCTTGAAACATGTATAGGTAACAAAGGCAATGGCAGCTCTCTGTGTATTCTTTGGAAGGGTATGATTCAGTGTATGCAATTCAGTTTTCAGTCTTCATTCTCTTCGCTGCAATTCTGTTTTGTGAACATAGGAATCAATAATCTGTGGAGTGTCCACTCTTTACAGCACTTTTTATTCAAAATTAAAAAGTGAATTTTAGGATTAGGATGTGCTGCAAATCGGGATGTTAGCATAATCACTTGGATTTTTTTTTCTACCCCAACAGCAGCGATGAGGACAACAAGCCTTTGCAGGGAAGTCAGACCTCTCTAGACGGCAATGTCAAGGAAAGTGATGACAGTCTAGTAGACTACGGAGAGGGAGGGGATGGCCAGTTCAATGAGGACGGCTCCTTCATAGGCCAGTACACGGTCAGAAAGGATAAGGAAGAGACGGAGGGCAATGAGAGCTCAGAGGCCACATCACCTGTCAATGCCATCTATTCTTTGGCATAGATTCTTCTGGAATGAACAGAAGGCCAAATGCACATACAGTTTAATTCAATATATACATAGAGAGAAATCTGGAACCACATATACACAATAAATGTTGAGATGCACAGTCCCTATGAAGGAAGCAGGGGTGAGACAACAAACCCCTGGTGGAGAGCATTCAGAACTTGGACTTCAGTGTGCCTTTAGGGCAATCGGGCACAGGGAAGACAATGGCAACCTGAGACTTTCAAGCATTTTCTGTGGCTTATTTTTTTATTTTTTGAAATCCTGAACCCACATTCACACTTTCTAATATTAGAGAAAAGCAGACACAAGCAGCAGTCCTGTGACATATCAGTAGTGGGCCGAATCAACAAAGGAACATCGGCAAATGCCAAAAATATGATAGATGCGTTAATAAATGATATATGAATGCTGTAATCAGTGCTGGCACAGCTTGCTGTACCATAAAAATCTATGCACTATGTATTACCATAATTTACTTTTGGTTGAAATTGGGTGATCAAATTTGTTCTTTCCTTTCATAATGCAAAAGCATTAATTACTGTTTAGTCACTGTTAAATCATTGAAATGCTATACTTCCTGGCACCCATGCCCTAGCAGTGGATATATCTACTGTAGTTTGATGCCTATTTTTGCAAGAATATTTTCACTGGCTGCATCTATAGCATTATCTAATTAGCACTACTGATGTTTATAGAGCCAAAGGCAAGCACCATCGTTTATCAGATTGAAAAAAAAAACTAACCAAACAAACACATAAGAAACACATTATTTTGGAGCATGGTCATGTTTGTGCAAGAGGCAGAGAGGTTGCAAAGAAGACTTTATCTCTGTTATCTCAGTAAAACACAATTGTATAATCATTTTTTTTAGCTGCCACTAAATATTAGATAATGGGGGTGATGATGACGATGATGATGATGATGATGATGATGAATAATCTGACATCCACTATTTTTTCTAGTATTTTGGGGTGTGGTCTTTGTTTTAGTAAGTTTGTTCTAGGGTATTTTAGGTGCAAAGTAGATGGATAGATGTGGAAGCAGTAATGCAAAACGCCTTGCATAAGAAAAGTTTTTAACAACAAAACCATGTTTGATATTATCGACCATTTTAAACTTCTATATGTCCCACAGCTTACAGAAACAAGATTGATAAGTGGATCCAGGCAAATAGGGTCTTATTTCACTATTAAAACATTGCATGGTGACAGGTTATATGAAAAGATTATTTAAATTGCTTGAATAGGGGACCATACGATTTAGCATGCTTTCATTTCAGAGCTTGGTTTCACCACCGCCTAAAAAGCAACTTGAAGTCTAGTGCAACCTACAGTGGTGGGCGTGGACACCTAGCTTAAGCAAATACAGCACCAATATAGTTACTTCAAGCAGAGGGCTCAGTGTATGTAGAACGAAATATTTATTTGTATTAATTTATACAATTTATATAATTAATATATTGCTGATTTATTTAATGAACACCCAATTTTAACCGCTTGTCTCATGGGGTCACTGAATAGTTTTTCACCCAACATAAGGTACAGTAAATATGTACTTTAAAAAAACTATATTAGGCCCATACTGTGTAATAATGGTTGGGTGGGATAAGGGCAGTGGATGTTTTATCCACTAATAAAAAAATGTATGTATCCATTAAATGTATGTTTTATCTCTTAATACTGCTGTTTCTTTTGTATTACTGTTATTGTATTACTGTTCCAATGTGTTGATATATTTTGATTTATTTCTTGTCACTTTTACATGACAAAAAAATGTTTATTTTTTTCAGACACAGTTTTGTGGTCTCTTTCATAAATGTAAATACTGATTTACAGACGGGTGGCAAATTAAAGGGAAACATGGTGGCTCTTATTTGCTGTGGAGGTCATTTTACTTGCATGGTTTTGGTCCACTTGCACCCTTAAAGAAAAGAATTACAGCAAATCAATACAAAGTTGTTCTGATTGGTGATCTTTATTTAGAGATAAAGCTTTTCTATCCTGATGGGAATGGTCTGTTCCAGGATGTACCCACCCCCTTTCATAGTTCACAAGGATTCACTCAGCAATTTGATGAGGATGAAAAAGATGAAAGCATATACTATGGCCTTCACAGTCACCAGATCTCAACTCACATGATCACCTGTGGTAGTTTATTGAGTGAAGTTAAATAGCGCTCTCCACAACACTACTTGAGTGCAGCCACTTACACATTAGAAGAGTAATATTCATTCCAGTACAGTTGAGTCTATACCAGTGTCCATTGAAGCTGTTCTGATGGCTTGTGGCAGCCAAATAATGTATGTTGTTTTTTCTTCTACTTTGTCACCCTTCTGTAGATTTTTGACTTCACAATTGGAAATTAAACACTAACAGTGTTTGAATTATGGGGTAGCAAGGTCCAGCCCCCAATGTTCAGCCAGAGGGCTCCTAGTTTTCACCAAAATCTGTCAGAGGGGATCCAGATGATTAATGCATAGGGCTGAATGTCATAAAGTTATATATCTTATATATCATAAACTTGTGTGTCTGTATATTAACTTTCTGACAAAAGCAGTGATATATAATGAACTGAAGAGTTGTCAGGAGGCATGTCCATATCTAGCTGAGTTAAAGATCAGCTGTAATAAACTGACGGTTGAGAGTGACTACAGTATGGTTTTATTTATATTAACCAAATTACTGGATAGCTTCTGCATACATACATATATTTTTGTGTGTTATCTTGTTTGGACTGAATGCAGTTCAAAATAATATGCATGGAATGGATATTTTATTTGGATTCAGCTTTAATTCTTTCCTCAATGCTGGTCACAAGTATTGAATGAGGTCAAATGTTTACCTAATTGTCCCTTTTATTTTGTCAATATTTGTCCTGTCTCTTACTTGTAAAACCTAGGGGCAGGAATCTTGGTAGCTGTAAGGCTTTGCTGTTGTAGCAGTTTGCCCCCATCGACTTCAGTTTTCCCATCATTACTATACCTCAGTATCAGACTTGGGCTTGCTTCTTCGTAAGTCCTCCTCATGTGACATCTATTTACCTACCCTGTGTTCTAATATTGCATATAACACACCTGCATAACCTTTCCCTCATGCATCACAATTGGATAGATGCAGCATTTGCAGTCAGCAGACGATCATTCAGTGGGTAGCAAGCACAATGTAAGTAACAGGATCACTACTACTACTACATAAAACTGTGTTTTGTTGTATGTTATTTTTGCAAAAATATTTTAGACCTCTTTTTATAATTAAGTACTCTGTTTATTTTTTTGAATATTTAATTGCTGTTGTCTATTCTTATGAACAAATGTTTATATGCATTATATGACATATTTTGCAAGGGAATTGCATCATCAAGACTTTTTTTGGCAAATTGTGTGAGTCTTTAGTTAATATAAGTCTCAGTCTTTCAGTCCTCCAGTGTTTCATTTAACAAGCTTCCCTTTAGGAAATAAAACACTGGAATAGACTTTAACATGGCCAAACACAGTTGGCTTGAGTATGTTGAAAACAGCATTGATGGAGATCATTAGATCTGCTTTCTCTAATACCTTATATATACCAAATATGTCCTGTTTTTCCATACCATCATCCTCATTTAAACAGTGGTGCAACCTGAAGATTTGCATGCACTGACCAAATGAAAGCACATGATTTTTGGTGGCAGTGATGTCCCTTAGGCTTGAAACCACAGATTAACCATTATGAGCATTTTGAGTACTATGTAAATCTGCAAAGTTAATTCACAGTCTCCAATTTGTTGAGAGACTATTGTACATGCAAACAAGCATTTAGTGTCTGTCGATTTTCCCTATCTTGGACCGTGGACTCATGTCCTATCAGATGTTTTTGCTGTTCTCATAGACTCTGTCCATGAAGAAAGAACAAATTAGTATACTGGCCATGTTTACAACACTATATTATATAAATATTTCAATATTTCGTTGCTTTTCTTTTGTACTTTTTTTTGTATTTTCAGTTACTCTGCACTATAATCTTCTGCCAAAATGCATACTATAGTTAGCATCTAATAAATAAAAGAAAAGGTATGTTTTAAGGTGTGTCAAAGAACTGAAAATATAGATATGTATATGTATTTTCAATTCAACAATGCATTTCAGCATTTAAACAAATGACTTCAATCTAGATTTGTTTTGTTGAAAAAAAAAACAGTTTGCCACACACCGTGAAATTTCATACTATATAAAAAACATACATACTATATAAAAAACTATAGTAAATTCTCCTTCTTCTTAATTTATTCAGTCATTTATTTATCTTCAGTAAGCATTTCATCCTGTTCAGTTTAGGGTGGTTTTGAGCTATCCCAGGAGTACTGGGACTCCTGTCCATTATTATTCCTATTATTCTTATTATTCTTCTTATTATACATCACATCTTCTGAGTAATCTGGAGCAGCACTCATTGATATTTGGCTTCTACATGCATGGGATAATGGTTTTATGTAAATGTAGTACAAAGAAAAATGACACATAGTGACCATGTATGAGTGATTCAACATGAAAGAGATACTGCATCTTAATCTGCTAGAAAAAAAATCCTTTATCTATTACTAAAGCTATTAGTAAAGCTTAGCAGTTTCACTGTGAATCTAAAAATGGGTAATGGTATTAGCTTTGCAGTGTTTGGTCTAATATTTGAAAAATTGCAAATACATATGGAAAATCACAGAAATCTGGTATATAAAAAGAAGGCAAATTACAGTGTAGCAGGGATCAGATATATTGCAATAGCTTTACATATTATAGACGTGCAATATTACAAACTGCTACATGCAATATGCTTCAGAATGTGACGTTTTCAATGTAACAAGGAATTGGTTAACTAACATGACATGTAGGAATTGTTTGTGAAACATACATTTTATGTTCTAATGAATTTTAATATTGTTAATGTAATAATATATAAAAAATATCACTGCAATGGCAGCAAGTGAACATTTTGTCCTCAGCTGATGTGTTAGAAGCAGGAAAAATGGGCAAACGTAAGGATTTGAGTGAGTTTGACAAGGGCCAAATTGTGATGGCTAGACGACTAGATAGGAGCATCTCCAAAACTGCAGCTCTTGTGGGGTGTTCCCAGTCTGCAATGCTCAGTATCTATCAAAAGTGGTCCAAGGAAAGAACAGTGGTGAACCGGTGACCGGGTCATGGGCGGCCAAGGCTCACTGATCCACATGGGGAGCGAAGGCTGGCTCGATCCATCAGACAGGCTACTGTTGCTCAATTGCTGAAGAAGTTAATGCTGGTTCTGGTAGAAAGGTGTCAGAATACACAGTGCATCACAGTTTGTTGCGTAAGGGGCTGCATAGCCGTAGACCAGTCAGGGTGCCCATGCTGACCCCTGTGCACCACCGAAAGTGCCAACAATGGGCATGTGAGCATCAGAACTGGATGCTCATGGATGGCCAGGTGCGTGTGCATCACTTACCTGGGGGACACATGGCACCAGGATGTCCTATGGGGAGGCAAGACGGCTGAGGCAGCGTCATGCTTTGGGCAATGTTCTGCTAGGAAACCTTTTGTCCTGCCATCCATGTGGATGTTACTTTGATATGTGCCACCTAAGCATTGTTTCAGACCATGTACACCCTTTCATGGAAACGATATTCCCTGATGGCTGTGGCCTCCTTCAGCAGGATAATGTGTCATGCCACACAGAAAAATGGATCAGGAATGGTTTTATGAGTATAACAACGAGTGTTCGAGGTGTTGTCTTGGCCTCCAAATTCCCCAGATCTCAATCCAATTGAGCATCTGTGGGATGTGCTGGACAAAAACAAGTCCAATCCATGGAGGCCCCACCTCCCAACTTACAGGACTTAAAGGATCTGCTGCTAACATCTTGTTGCCAGATACCACAGAACACCTTTAGGGATCTAGTGGATTCCATGCCTCGATGGGTCAGGGATGCTTAGGCAGCAAAAGGGGGACCAACACAATATTAGGCAGGTGGTCATAATGTTATACCTGATAATATGTAAAGTATTTGATTTTACAGAATAATATGTTTCTGTATATGTTTGGCTAGTGTATTTTGCAATTCCAATTTCAATTGCAATTTCAGAATTCCAAAGAAGTCGGAGTCAAGTTGCAAAACTGGCCGTCTTCAAGATTCAAGATTCAAGAAGCTTTATTGTCATTTCAACCACATATAGCTGGCGCAGTACATAGTGAAATGAAACAACGTTTCTCCAGGACCTGGAGTCTTATTTTGGTATCTCCTTTACAACATCAGAGAGATGCGTCCATTTTTATCGACATGGGCCACTCAGGTGCTTGTTCAGTCCCTTTTCATCTGGCTTCTGACAAGTCTACCTCTGAGCATAATTCAGCCTCTGTAAATGATCCAAAATGCAGCTGCATGACTTATTTTCAACTTTCCAAAGTTCTCCCACACCACCCCACTGCTGCGCTCTTTCCACTGGCTTGGCTTCCGATAGCTGCACACATCACATCTAAAATGCTGATACTTGCCCACAAAGCCAAAAATAGACCTCTTACCTCATAGCTGTCCCTGCACTTAAAACTATGTGTGAAGACCTCCTTTTGAAATACTTAAACTAGCACTTGTTTTATTTGAAATAAATGAATAAACAAACAAACACACAAATAAATAAATAAATACATTTGTCTGTGTTCTCCCCTTTCTGTGTTACCTCCCAACAGAGACTGATGGTGTTCTTAGTTCATGACCTAGTGAACCAGTGTCAACATATTCACTGAGAGAGACAAAAGCATTTTTTGTCACTATGGATAAGGGTTTTGTTATGTGCTATAATGCCGATGTAAAGCGGATTTATAGAAACATATACATTTTGCATTTATCCCTGATGATCAAGCCAAAGGTGGCAATGAAAAATTATATTAAATGATATTAGGAACAAGTATTGAAAGGAACCAGGCACAAAAGTGAACTCATTGTCATCTGGGCCACTGGATGCTGGAGAGTGTGATTATAAATCATTTTCCTTCTATAACTATTCTATTTAATTGAAGTTATTAACTGTTCACTGATGGAGACTTGAATGCAAAGCTCTCTGTGGTAAATGCAGTCCTAAAGCTATCTTCATGGATTCTAAACAAGAACCATGTTAGTCTCATGTATCTTCAGGCTGTCTATGTGGAGCCATCCTCAGCAGCAGCAAAATCCAACCAGAGCAATGGCATTAGGATTGATCATGCAAGTTTGGAGAGCAGAAACGGACAGGATCACTGCTATCTCTTATGGTAATCATCAAGATTAGCATTTTTATCTGTGAGCTTGGAACACAGACTAATTGGTATGCATATTGTCATGTATGCCATCTATCCATCCAATTTTCTGTACTGCATATAATATGCTGGACTGTGGGGAGCCTGCAGCATATCCCAAGGGACTTGGGTCACAAGGCTGGGGACAGCCTGGACAGAGTGCCAACCCATCACAGTGATGGTTAAGAACAATGTACATTGTGTGCAGAGAACCAGCAGACTATCGATGACAGCATAACTAAAAGTGAGAGGCAGAAGGTAACACAGCCATGAAGGCTCCAGGGACATAACGCAGCCAGCCACTCCACCATCAACAAACCTGATTGAAAGCATGAAAGTGAAGTGGGGCAACAGCATCCAATAGCATCCAAATATCCCAGTTCCCCAAAAACATTGTGAAAGAAATTTCTACCTCTTGCTGTAGCCTTTACTGTTTGAGGTACCAAAAATTGACTGCACCTTTTGGTTAAAAGAGGCATGATACATCATAAAAGACCAAACTTTCTCTCAATTACTGAGCATGAGCCTTTTCTGTGCTTTATAGGTCCATATTAGTATTTTATAATCGATGTGAAATTAGTTTTGGAACTAGTGTATTGTGGATAAAATAAGAGATATGGGCTTTTTTCTTTGTTTTAAGATACATAGTGTTTTCTCCCCCATATCTCTCTATTGATTTATCTGATCATTGGAGGTTCAAAGAATATCCATTAAAGCAACTTGCTTGCATCCTCATCTATATAGACATGATGGTAGGCACAAAAATAGAGGTAAGAAATAAAAATCTCTTTGGCCATAAATCCATTCAAAATTCAGCAGACAGAGCACTAAAGCCATATTTTATTAAAAAGATTGGAACACAGTCTTGCTTGACCCCTGTAAGACTAGTAAAATATTAATACTATACCCTGTGCTTCCTTGACAATAAAAATACACTTCATATATATCTTCTATCAGCCTGAGTTTGATTTTAGTTTGATTTTATTATAAGTAAGAAATTGATTGGGTTTGGGTCTGTGGCACAAGACAATACATGTATAGATAAAAACAGTACAACAAAACACAGAATCAATATATGGACATTAAAAATTTCAAGTTTCATTTTCAGCTTATTACAGACTCAAGTCTGCTCAATTAGTATCAGTAATGCTACCTGATCATTATGGTTTAAGCAAACATGCTCCTAAACAATGTCAACACAGTCTGTATAATTAGTAGTATACATAATACATACTACCATAAGAATTATCTATAGTGTAAATAACAAATATAGTGCACTTAACAAAACAGGCAGTCACTACTGAACATTTGACCCCATCACGATTGGACCTTTTTAAAGTCACTGGAGTAGTTATACTTGCCAATTTTTCCTACTTCTAACATGTCAACATTGAGAATTCATTATCCTGCCCCTTGACAGGTGTCATTGTAATGAAATGTTCAATGTTGTTAACTTCATCTGTCAGTGGTTTTAATGTAATGGCTAATCGGTATATATATTATAATATTAGCAGCATATCCTTTAAGTCCTGTTAGTGCAAGGTGGGGCCAAATGGATTTTGAGACCACACTCAGTCGCAACAGAGATTTGGAAAATGCTGCTCTTTGTCCCTTTCTATATTTACTTCTCTCTCTTATTCTCACTCTATTGGGTACAATTAAAATAAACATGGCCAGATGTTTCTGACACAAACTCTTGCCAGGTGCTGCATTACGACCTGTCTTGCTCCCCTCTCTTAATCTAACAGAGTGCTCCTGCATCTCCCGCTGCATTCTAATCCACTCCTTAATTCATTTCCATTTACTCTTCCTGCTAAAGGGACAGCATCTGGAGACAAGATTACTGCCAAAATGGTGCTCCCTGTTCCTCAGTAAATATGATTTATCACGTGCATCTTGCCCCATTTCATTTTGCAAATGCAGTACAAGGGCAAGCAACCTAAAGTTATTAGGAAAACAGAGTGAGACAAGGGGTCACCGACACTAATAATGATAAAACCTTTACAGGGATGTTTGTCTGCTCTTTTAAAGTCTCTTGGAGAACAATGTGACATGGTATTAATATTTTTATTGTGAAAAACATTAATATTAGCTTCTAAGGATAGAATTGTAGGGTAGTTTATGACGCTCAACCAATTTCTATATTGATTATTATATGTCAGAGAAACATATATCAAATAACACAGGAGTATAAAGCCCCTCTGCTAAGAGATGACAAAAAAGCCCCTCTGCTAAAAAGCCCCTCTGCTAAATGAATACGAACATACGACATCACTTGACCATCAATTTATGAGCATAATTTAGAAATGGTAATAATTTTAAAAAAGGGTCAATGTGGGATAAGTAGAATGGTGCAGAGCAGTATTGATCTCACTAATATATCCATAACATTAAGAATCTGATGTATTCCTTTTTGTGCCCTTGTGTTTGTGTCTTTCCCTATGTTTGCACCAAACATATGTAGTCTCTATATCCTGTGTTTGAGAGGTAAGCTATAGGATGTAACACTCAAATAAGTTATACATTATACCACTAAGGTGTATAATAAGCTGTATATAATAAGATATATATTTGATAAATATATAGTAAAAATTCCCTTAGCAGATTCTACAACATTAAAGAGATCATTGCATGTTAATCAGTGTGCATGCACCTTTCAGAGTTTAATCAGATCTGAGTGCCATTTGTCATACACTGTCCATAAGTCAGGAGGGGCAAAACAAAGAGTCCCAGTGTGTAATCATATTACCCTTCATTTGTCACAAGGGGTTGGCCAGAATGTCAGGCATCACTTTGCACTTAAAAGCTCCACCATCCATTGCTCAGTTGGCTCTCAATAATTAATGAGATTTAAGGCATTTTGGCAAACTCAGAGGCAACCAAAAGTCCTTCTAGCCCAAAGGCTTTTGACTTCCTGTGTACTAGCCACAACATGCATCCACCCCAGCAAGTTTTAATTCCTGACACCCCATGGGGAAGTCCCAAAGGCCACATAAGTGTGGTTCTTAATCAAACATACCAGCTGGCACAAACTGGCAAATGTTATTGAACACCAATGAGATCACTTCTTAAATAGGCACTCCCTTCCTTGCTCCAACTTCCATTTTTCTGTGAGAATGTGATGCCATGAACCTGCAATCTTAGCATCTAAACTCAGTAGGTGTGATTCACTCACCTATGATTTCATAACAAGAACTGGATATATACTGTATATTCATGACAAAGACAACAGTTATTTCTACCTCTTAAAATAAAATAAAACAAAACACTTCATTGTTAACAATTAATTACCACCTTTTTATCCTGACTTCTCACCTGGTGTGTGAGCTCTAAAAGTAATTAATATTTTATCTCCCTATTTTGTGTGGGGGACTGAGAGAAGAAAAAGAAAACTAGACAAACAGAGAATGAAAGGGAGCTATGTGTATAGAAGAACTAATACACTCCTACAGTTTTGGTAGACCTCTCTCATTATCGGCTCCATGTCCGTTAAGCCTGGACATGTTAGGGTTACTTTAATGAATGAACTGAGTCTGCCTTGTTGACACATCTCTTTTATCTATGGCACTCACAGAATGGCATCACACTGAAAAGAGCATCTTCTTCCACCATAATTAGGTTTCTTCCTGTCAGAGGATAAGTTCAGGTCCTGAGTATGTGGCTTGTTCTGGGTCAATGTTTACTTGGATAACAGTCAAGGGCACAGACAGCAGGACACAAAGCAGTGTCACCTCTAAGCTTCTGATGTCCTCTGGAAATGTCAGCCTCTCCAGGAAGACTAGAGCAATAGATCGTAGGCATCTCACCCCTGTGTCTGGATGGATCAATGCATCTTTCTCATCTTCTCTATCTCTAGATAATGGGGTTTAATGGGTCCTGTCCCTTGGGGCCCATGCAATAAGATATGTAAAAGCAGGAGTGAGTGGGGCAGGTTGAGGGTTTGGGTGCCTCATCTGTTTTGGGTTTGCTTCCCAATCATTAAATAACTCCCCCTCTCACTTTTTAAAATATTTTTCTGCATTTTAAATAGACAGGCCAAAATAGAAATATTAATCAGTTCTGAATTACATATGCAGCCATTTGCACATGGAAAAATATTTATTCTGCTGGCATGTTTAATGCAATAGCTTACTAAAAGCATATTTTGACCACAGGGTATTTCACACAGGGGTTATATTAATTTAGACTATGCTGGACATGAATTTGCAGTCAATTATTATTCAGTGAAATTAAATTAATATGAAATAATTTATTTGCAAATGGATTTTGTAAAAGTATTTATTAACAAAGGCTCATGTTCACCAAATTCTTAAGCAAACAAGTGAAAAGTGTTAAACACTGTATTTTGTTTAGCACACAGTGTTAAATGACTACCACACCAAATAGAATTAATGTCTAGTTTCTTGTGGTTAAACTTTATTATAATTCCTGAAAAAATATAATATGTCTTTGTGCAGGTTTGCTCCCAGTCTCCTTGCTGAATGTAACCTAGGTACGGGTGAGTTTGTGATGCTCTGACTGTACAGTTTGTGTGAGATCAAGAACTCACACAACTACTACTACTACTACTACTACCGCTACTACTACTACTATTAATAGTAGTAGTAGAAGATCACAACACTTCTCCAAGATACTTACAGTGCATTGTCTCACATGGTCTGAAAAAAATGAGCTGGAATACATGACAACCACATGTCCCAGACAGTTCATTCATTACTTATGCTGTTCGTTTTGGTTGGCTTAGCACAGGTGTGATGCTGACTCCTTAACACCCATCATCTGCTCTTGGCTGGCAGCACAGCAGTAGGCCATCACCTGATGTCCCACAGGCAGATGGTTTTAGCACTGTGTTTGTCTGGGAATTTTGTTCTGGTCCTTTCTAAAGATAAATATGCTGAAATGTACCTGAGCTGTGTTTTATACTGAAACCTATTCTTTATTCTATCCCTTATCTGTATAAGCAATATTTTTTGCTAGAATATACTGCAATCACAGATCTCAGAATTGTACTTGTAAGTGAATGTTAATAGAACTGTAGCATAATCTTAACGCATACATGGGAATATATCAGGTCACTTTATTAGAAAAAGAAGGTAGTAAAAGACTTGACCTACAGAAATAAATCGTTTTAAAAATTTGACTTAAAATCAGCTATTATCCAAAAATCCAACAATTTTTCTTTTGTAGACATCAGTAAGCCAGTCATCCTTAAAATGATCTGTTACATGTTAAAATGATCTGTTACATATATGTGATATGATATATGGGAATTATATATATATTTATATATATAATTATATATATAATTCCATTTTCTATTACGTTCTGTGTTTTAAGTGTTTTTATATACTGTATGTCAATCAGAAGTATAATATGATAATATTACATAATAATATTTCTAATTAGGATTCTTAACATTTAAAGTTTACTTTTCTGTGTTTTTTTCATGGTGATTTCTGGGCACAATGCAGGATGACTATTACAGAATGCTTGCAATTGTTCATAACAGGGCAATTCAGCCTAGCCAGTCTACTTACTGGTACTTATGGTTTTTGGGTGATTGGAGGAAACTGAAGCAGATATGGTGAGAACCTGAGTCAGTTATCTGAGCTCAGGATTTAACTGGCAGCCATAGAGCTGTGAGGCAGCAACTCTACATGCCCACGGTTCTGCCTACTGTGTTTTATGTTGTATGACTTATAATAACATCCTTTATTTTATATAAAAAAGGACAACTAGCATTTATGCATTATTAGGAAAAAATGTGTTTAATTGCAACGCAGATTACAAAGCTGACAGCATATGATGTCCAGATAAAAAACTAAACCATAGTGTGCATAATACTTGTTAAACAATTCCATGTATGAGCACTCCATATTGTTACTTTATTGTCTTTTATAAAGATGAACTTGGTTGCCCTTTCACCCATCGAACACACAAACACAGACAGTGCCAGGTGGGCACATCTCAGAGTACAGGCCCCTCTCGAGGCCTTTGCCCAGATGCCAGATGTCAGTTGTACAGTGAATTCCTTCCACTGTCATCCTACCCTCCCTGATTCTTATTCTCTAGGGAGAGAAGCATCTCAGAGATGGGCATGTACACTGCCAGAAGCATCAATAAACAGTCTTCTTCCAAATGCTAATTGTTCTACTGCCCCATAATTGGTAAGGGAACCAGAGTAAAAGAGGTTTCAGATGACCAGACATCTTATGCATAAAAGTGCATTTAGAAATCAAAGTCAGAATATTTAGCCCTAGGACATGGAGAATAGAGCACATTTGAACTTCTATTTGTATTTGCATGGGTTCATTTCATGTTTTTCACTGGTCTTTTTTTTAATGTGTTTTCACATTAACATTGAATGCATAAAGATCTGCAACTCTCTCTTTTATATCCCTATAAATTGCAGTAATTCTCTAGCAATTACATGAAATTAATTAAATATCCCTGTCATAGATCTGTAATTCTCGAAAGTTTTTCTTTAACCAGCTTGGCCAGCGGAGCTTACCATAGCAGATATGAATGACTGTGTGTGAACAGTAACTGAGGCTTGACTGGATTGGATGGTCATAAGTAAGAAAAATGGCGACAGGACCATGAATAAAGCACTCAGGTTACTCAGGGCTTTTAGACAACATTAAAAATCACTATTGATCTGATTTATGCAACAGATGGAGCCTCCTTTAGGGAGATGGCCAGCTCCAATACAGTAAGTATAGTTAATGAACCAGCCTGGGTGAATTACTAACTGATTAGCACAGCCTTGCTGACAGTTAATGCTTAACATACAATAAGAAAATAAGAATAAAGATAAATAATTTAACTGGTATCCTGAAACATTTTACAATAATATATAATACATTTTACAACAAAAATATACTAAATAAACAATACATTATTTTAAACAACATCAATACTTGCAAAAAAAAATCTGGATTTTATAACAGCTGAGGACAAATGGAGAAATATAAATGCTATAGAAAGCATTATTTGTTATTCAATAACAAATTAAACTCTAAATATTTATTCTGGTAAAAAGCTTTCTATACTATATCCTATTTAATTAATTAAATACAATTACGTCAATAAATGCAATACATTTGATTAGGAGTGATAATAGTGATTATAAGATTATAAGAGAATCGGGATGTATCGTGTCTCATATATCTTAGAAACACACACACACCCAACACACCCACCCAACAACCTAACACACACACACACACCTCCCTGGCCTGTGACAGCACTAAAAAGATATGTTGAGAAATGAAAATTAATATGACATCAGAGAGGAGAATGGACAGCCAGTCACACAATCAATTTCCCAAGAACACACCAACCAAACATTCTGTTGATCTCAGGGTAAGAGGATTTCTGAAAATGATCCCATCCTCCAGTCACATTATCAGGGAGATAAAGTGGAAACATTAATGTTAAACCTCAGTATTTAGAGACTGTAACTAATATAACCTGAGCACCATTTAATAAATTTCCTTCATGACTTCACCCTGAGGCAGCAGGGTCAATTAGTAACATCCTTTTTCTTCATCAGGGCTAAGTACCCTTCGAGGTGTGTGTGTGTGTGTGTGTGTTTGTGATCCCTTTGTTGTTGTGTTGCATTTAGTGTAACATTTAGAGTTTTCAGGATGTCCAGCTGGCAGGAGGTGAGTTAGGAAACAACAGGCACGAAATCAGAAACTGAACGCATGCGAACGAGGGTTGAAAACCAGAAAAACAATACAGTGGAGCAAACATAACCGAAACACACACCAAAATGTGAAAAAGTCAGAAGACAAGCACAGGTCATACACATAATATCCAGGCTTATCGCAGGTGACAAACGGCTCTATAAAGTCTCTAGGAACAATATTTTGCATCTAAACATTGTTTGTGAACCCAGAAGTGTTCCTTCCCTGGTGGCACTAAAACTCAGGCAAGGGTTTCCTCTGGCGACCTGATGCCGGTGGCGATGTTACAGAGCCCCCACCCTCTAGGAACACCTCCAGGTGTTCTGCGATGAGGATGACCTCGGGGATGTGGGACTGGTTGGTTGGGGTGGAGGCAATGAAACTCCTTTACTAGGGAGGGGTCCAGGATGTCGTCGGCATCGACCCACAAGTGTTCCTCTGGGCTGTAACCCTCCCAATCTACCAGCTACTGCAAGAGATTCTGGTGGTGCAGAGAGTTCAGGATGGTGTTGACCCGGTTTTGCGAGGGTTAACTTCTGGGAGAAATATGCACAAGGGTAGACCTTCCCCGGATTCCCATGGCATTGAGATAGCACGACCCCGATTCCGCAGCTGGAGGTGTCCACCTCAATGATAATCGGATGGCTGGGGTTGGGCATGAAGGCTGCCCGGGCCTTTTCAGTCCATTGCAACCGCCTTGGTTTGCCCCACAGGAGGGAGGCCAGTGGGCTGGTTATGCTGCTGTAATTGCGGATGAACCAATGTTAGAATTTGGCGAACGCCAGGAACCTCTGCAACTCCTTGATGGTGGTCGGTTCAGGCCAGTCCGTAACTGCCCTCACCTTACTGGAGCCCATCTCTACTCCCCTTTGAGAGATGACGTACCCCAGAAAAGTGATGGAGTCCTTGTGGAACTCACACTTCTCACCCTTTATGTAGAGCTGGTGCTGCAGCAGGCGGGTGAGTACCATGCGAACATGGCGGGCGTGGTTGTCAAAGGAAGAGAAGTAGATCAGAATATCGTCAATGTAGGTGATAACATATTGTTTGATGAGATCTTTGTAAATCTTGTTAATAAATGCTTGGAGTATGGCTGGGGCATTGGTGAGTCCATATGGCATAACTAGATAGTGCCCCCGGGTAGTGTGGAAGGTGGTTTTCCACTCATCACCCTCTCTGATTTATAATAGGTTATAGGCACTGCATAGGCCAGGTGAAGATCCGGGCCTCTCTTAGTTGTTCCAAAGCCACTGAGACCAAAGGCAGTAGGTATGGTTAACACACCATAATGGCGTTCAGATGCCTATTGTCGATGCAAGGACTGCCATCCTCCTTTTCGACGAAGAAGGACCTGGTGGCCGCCAGAGAAGTCGAGGGTCAGATGTACCCGGCAGCTAAGGCCTCCTCAATGTAATCCTCCATAGCTTTGGATTCAGGTAGGGAGAGAGGGTAGACCTTGCTCTTAGATGGTATGGAGTTAGGGAGCAAGGTGGGTCTCTCTGGGCAAGCTGGTGGCCTGAGCCCCTGCAGTAGACGTACAGCAGGAGCCAGGCTCAATGGCATTGCTCCTCCTGGTACACCCTAGCATGGCCTTGCTGCATCATCTCTGGTCCCTCCTCTATGTAGCTCCGGCACTCCACCCAAGGCCGAGGTTCATGGCGGTGAATGTGGTGGCAATTCAACTGCTGCTTTCTCCTTCTTGCCCATATGAAGCTCAGTGCATATGGAGTTCAATGCAGACAACATTATATCCTCATCTAGGTCGGAAGAAATCACAAAGCGTGCTCCCGGCATGGAATCAGATGTATAGGAGTCAGCTGAGTGGATGACAGAAAGGGATACATGAAGCTGTGAATCCATGATTGACCTTGGTGCACTGCCTCAAAATCTTAGCAACATTGTGTGAAACTTTCTTCAACAGCACAAATGCCAGTGACTATTTTCTCACAGGAAGCAATTTAGTGGCTTACCACAAATCATCGACCATATCAAACCCCTTTAGAGTTCGATGAAGACAATAATAATTCCTCACTCCAGTTGGGAGAAATTGCAAAGCGAGCTCCCGCAACTGAACCAGGAAAGTCAGAGTCAGAAGAAAGAACAAGAGAAAGAGGAACGTCTGCCTCATGTTCCATCTTCGCTAACTTGGCCTTTAAGTCAGGACACTGCCACAGCAGATGCAGGTCCCAAAACAAGAGGAGCACCTCTGCCAAGAAAAAACAATGCGAAGAAAGTGTAAGTTGTCTAACATAATTTAGCGGGGACTGGTCTTTTTGAACTTGCTTGCCATCTTTCCTAATCTTTTATATATTTATCTTCTTTTTGCCTTGTCTAGACAGACAGGCCAAACAATCGACACAAACATACACAGAGGGCTTCCTGAAGACACAGAAGTCACTGTACTGTGACCCCCATGGCTAGATTGTTGTGGAGTCACATTAATAGGAAAATAATGGGATGTTTAGTTGTGACTGTTAACAGGAATAAGGTCTGTACTTGATGAATGTTGCTGACTTACAGGATGGTCTTTGGGCAGAGTTTGATGGTGCTTCCTTGATGGGGCCGCCATCAATTGTGTGGATGCTCAGAGAGTCTGGCAGTAATTGTGGTGGAAAGTCCATGAAGATACTGGAAGTGTAAGTGACATATGAAAAGGAGAATCATCATTTCAAATTAGGTGGTTGTAGCTTATGTTTAGGGATGATGATTTCTTAGTGCATATCAGGTATATCCCAATGAGGTCCTCAGGACTGTAGTAAAAACACAGATATTCACAGCCTCTTTTTAATCTCTCCCTTGGTTTGGTAGAGGCAGCAGCTCCCTGGGGACTTCCTGCTGTTTGGGCAGCAGAAATTCAAGGGTGAATTCAGCCATCTGATGAACCTTGATTGAGGGTAAGAATTTGGTCCCCTACTTCCTTACCCTCTGGGAAATTATAAAAATCCCAGCCATGAACTGTAAGCAGATTCAAGAAGAGTGCTATTTACAGTGAGTCTGATATCCTCAGCACTTCAGAGAGAGGTATTACTGGTGAATTTATCTGGAGCTGGCACTAGCATGCTGGCTTTTGGAGCAGGAGCCCAAAGCAATGTGGTAGTAAGAAATTCGGAATAAGAATACCTCGATTCAATTCAGTTTTATTTCTATAGCACTTTTAACAGTGAACATTGTCTCAAGCAGCTTTACAGGAACATAAAAATTCAAAATAAAAATGATAAAGTTTAAAATTTCAATGTATATTTATCCCTAATGAGCAAGCTAGAGCCAATGTTGGCATGAATATAAAGACTCGGGCAAGATTAGGTAGGACAGCAAAACTGAAAGGTATAGTCAGAAGGGGACAAAGACATGAGGGCTTCCTGGGACAAAGAGCCACTCCACTGTCAACAAAATTTTAGTGAACTGGTAAGAGTTGGGGGTGACAACATCCAAACATCTATTCATAATAGGCTTGACTAAACAGATGTATATTCAGCCTGGATTTAAACACTGTTTAAGTCTTAAACACTAATTGGAAGACTGCTCCAACACTGCAGGGCTTTGTAAGAAAAAAAAAAAAAGCCCTGCCCCCGATGTAGCCTTTACTACTGTACTTGAGATACCAACAAATAGCCTGTAATTTTTTTAAATCAAAATAGGCATGCGAAACAAATTTTGCTCAGATACTGTGGCAATTTTTTAATTAAAAAATTAAGTAACTGTTAACATTATTTACATTTACATTATTTGCTGTCCGGTGTCACCCAAATGATTATGGGTTACCTTCTGAGCTTGGTTGTTCTCAAGGTTTCTTCCTCATATCATCTCAGGGAGTTTTTGCTTGCCATCATCGCCTCAGGCTTGCTTATTAGGGATAAGTGTTAGGGATGAATAGTAACTTTATAGTTTTTTTTTATGTTTCTATACTTCTGTAAAGCTGCTTTAAGACAATGTTCATTGTTAGTAGTGCTAAATAAATAATGTCCTTTACACATTTTTCAAATTATTAAGTTGTTGCTTAAATATATATACATTGATCAGCCATAACATTATAACCACCTGCCTAATATTATGTTGGTCCCACTTTTGCTGCCAAAACAGCCCTGACTCATCAAGGCATGGACTCAGCTAGGTCCCTGAAGGTGTGCTGTTTAATCTGGCACCAAGATGTTAGCAGCAGATCCTTTAGGTGGGGCCTCCATGGATCGAACTTGTTTGTTCAGCACATCCCACAGATGCTTGATTGGATTGAGATCTGGGGGATTTGGAGGCCAAGGCCTCAAATTCATTGCTGTGCTCATTAAACCATTCCTCAACCATTTTTGCTTTGTGGTACAAAGCATTATCCTGTTGAAAGAGGCCACACACATCAGGGTATACTGTTTCCATGAAAGGGTGTACATGGTCTGCAACGATTCAATTTCAATTCAATTCAATTTATTTGTATATCGTCTTTTACAATGGACATTGTCTCAAAGCAGCTTTACAAAAGAAGAGAAACAGGAAAGGAGAGGGGAAAAAAACTAACTAAATAAAAATAAATTATTAAACTAAATTATTAAACTATTTTATCCCTATTTTATTTTATCCAAATTAGCAAGCCTGTGGCGACGGTGGCATGGAAACATTCCCTGAGATGATAAGAGGAAAAAACCTCATAGCCGCTAGGTGTCAAAATAACAACTACATGGATGGCAGGACCAAAAGTTTCCCAGCAGAACATTGCCCAAAGCATGACACTGCCTCTGCCAGCTTGCCTTCTTCCGATAGTCCATTCTGGTGCCATATGTTTCCCACGTAAGTGATGCACACACCCGGCCATCCAAGTGATGTAAACAGGGGTCAGCATAGGTACCTTGACTGGTCTGTGGCTATGCAGCCCCATATACAACAAACTGCCATGTACTGTGTATTCTGACACCTTCTATCAGAACCAGCATTAACTTCTTCGGCAATTTGAGCAACAGTAGCTCGTCTAGGGTTAGGGTTAAGGTTAGGTGCCATGATGAGGAGATAATCAGTGTTATTCACTTCACCTGTTAGTGCTCATAATGTTATGGCTGATCAGCGTAACTGTGTGTCATCAGCATAACACTGAAAACTAATACCTTGTTTACAAATAAATAATAAGGTAATTTTTTACTCAGGTAGCATATATAAGGAGAAAGGAGGCCTAAAACAGAACCTTGTGAAAGACAAATCAGACCAGATTTAGAAGAGGGCTGTTCCTTTAACTTAAACCACATTTGCTTCAATGAATAGAATAGTATTATCAATTGTGTCAAAAGCTGCACTAAGGTGAAGCAAAACCAGCAAAGAGACACAACCCTGACCATAGGCCAGTAGTAGGTCATTTGTCACTAGTAGTGTCTCTGTGCTATGATGAGGCCTAAATTCTGAGTGATACATTTCATGAATGTTATTCCTATTTAGCTTTGTGCATAACTGCTATGCTGCAACTTTTTCTATGATCTTTGAGATAAAGGGGAGGTTTGATATACTGCAAATAATTTGACAGCAGACTGGGGTCAAGGTCAGGTTTTTTAATCAGGGGTTTGATAACCGCTTGTTTAAAAAGTTTAGGGACATAGCCAATAATACCTGCCAGAAATACAAATGCAAACAGATGTCAAATTAAATGTAGGCTTATTGCTAGATTTGTTTGTCACTGTTTACTGCAATTCATTACATTCCATTTTCTGACCTATCACCTTTTATGCTATGATAAATCAATTATATCCTGATGGAATTTAAAAGGTTTTAAGCAGCCAACTCTACTAACATCACTAAAACACCAACTGACACAATATCTCTTGGAAGAAAGGTACAACATCTATCTATTATAATTCCAGAGATCTATACAATATATGTCAAAATGCACTAAAACACCTTTGATCATTTCTGCACAAAGACGTGCAAAATATTATGCAAACATGATATCACAATCTTTATTAAATATTAATAAATGTAAGGTTTAACGTGTGTGTGTTTTCATAAAAAATATATAAAATGCATAATGTACAGTAACATAAGTACGTAGGAATGGAGTACTCCCTTAATATTAATAATATAATACAGTGTTGATAAGGTAATAAAGTATGCTATTTCAGTTCATGGGTGCTTGATATCATTGACCATAATACAATAGCTTGCAGTAGCTTGCATCCTGGTCCAGCCTGCGTGTTTGTGCTTCCAATCAAATTCAAATTTCCATCAGAGAGGTGCGAAATAGGGGGTTGGGGAAGGTTTTACACTCCACCCCCACTAAAAGACCCTGAGACAATACGCCGAGTCCCATAACAAAAGAGAAATGTATTTTTATAAGTAGACTTTCCTTATATTGTATTGTTCTGGAGAGAGAGAGAGAGAGAGAGAGAGAGAGAGAGAGAGAGAGGGAGGAGCTGATTCTCTGAGATGAGAAGGTGGATTGGCGCAGGAAAAGAAAAGAAGGAGGGATAATGATTTAGTATATGAAAGGCAGAAAGAGCGAGAGAGAGAAAGCATTAAAATAGTCACATTAGCGCTTCCTAACGAAACTCCGTTCGAAAACCTAAAGCCCGTATAACCCTCATTGTTATATTATCGCAGGCTGGTGGATGCACGCAGCGTCATTCTCCTGTTTGCGCAAATCACGCTGAACAGCATCACCGAACAAGGAGGAAAAATTGCATCCTCATTCCGATTCCGAGTTGTTGATAAAGGTAAGACCACAATCCTTGTAAGAAATTGATGTATTATATGGCATATACTTTTTCATCTGCTTATTTGCTGCCCGGTCTGCGGCGGATTTTTCTTTCGGACGCGGTGCGCAGATTTAATGGTTTGTTTTGTAAAATACAGAAGGGTCCCTCATCTCTTTAATGTATTTGATTGAGCAGTAGGATTGTGAATTTTAAATGTTTAGTCCCTGTGCTATAAAACATAACCAAGCATAGTCAGGTAATCTAGTTTCTCCTCGTTTATATAATATAGAAAAGCCTGAAATGATAGCTGGTGTATTTGGTGTACACGGGCTGCTGGCGGCGGGTGAGGATCCTGTGACGATTTGCTTCAGGTGTTCAGAAGAGCTGACATAGCATCTACGAGCACAGGTGCACTAGCTGCTAACTTCCTTTAACATGTTAAAAATCGCTATGTCCGATGTAAACACTAACATATTTTGCCAGTCAGGCTTGATTCCTTGATTACTGAAATTAATCCTATGGGAATTAACCTTAGTCCTAATTAAAACGTCTGCCTCTTTACCTCAAGACTGGTAAAGCCTGGAAAATGTTTAAAGAATTAGTAACCATTATCAAGGAATCCTATTGCAAATGAACCTTCTATTGGTGGCTATATAACAACTTGGGCCCGGTTTCCCTAAAGCAGTATTCAGTGTGTTTCTCACTGTCAAGAACTATGTGCTGCTTTAGAAAATAACAGCCCTGAGAAATTGGGTACAATTTTGAACAAAAACATTGATGAGGTTGAATCATTGATGGTTTAGATGTATGTTTTTAAGGGAAGTCAGCTGATATGAAAAAAATCATAATCATTAGTTAAAAATAAGATATAAGACTAGAGCATAGTGAAATTCATCCCAAAAAGTTATTCATCTAAGCCTTCACAAAGACCATTCTTTGCACACACTCTGAAGATGAGATAATGACCCAAAGATTCAGTCTTGACTGCTTTGTTCAGCTACCAGTGAATGAATGCTCTTCTAAGAGATTAGTATCTTCTGAGAGTTACTGATAATAACCAGATGATGAGAATGCCTTTCTTACTCTTTAATAGATAGTCACCATCTATAGTAACAGTGTTTTGTTTAGGATTAAATAATGACCCATTTGTTCAGAATTTGGAATAGACATTGAAGATTTAGTTATCCCAAACCCCAGCCACTGGATGCTGTGCTTGTCCCAAGCCCGCATAAAAATGGGAGGGTTGCGTCAGGAAGGGCATCCGACGTAAAACCTGTGCCAAGTTGTGTGGATCAATTGGTCCGCTGTGGCGACCCCTCACACGCCGGGAGCAGCTGAAAGATCAGCAACAACAACAACAACATTGAATATTTAGTTATAAGTTTAGTGCCAATCATAAAGACAGACAGTCTTTATAAACAGGACATTATTGTTTAAGTTTAATTCAACAGTAATTACATTAATTAGTTCACTTGCTGCTCTCATTTTATATTCTAGTATGAATATAAAATGTAATATTCCAATATTTTATGTTTTTGAGCTTGCTACACTGCCATCACTTCCTCTATTGCCTAATATTCATGTTCTTCATAGTAGGTTGAGAAAAGTACCTCTAGTGTATTGTAAATTCTTGTAAAGCTACCTTAAAAATCAAACCAGTGAGGACAATGATGATAACTCTAATGATCATAACACAGCATTGCTTTTAACAGATTTTCTGTTAATTATGGTTTGATGGTATATGATAACTAAAGTATGTAGAATTACATAATTTATAATTTGTTAAAGCTTTGCTAGAATATACTACAAAATATCCAATTTTACCTTAAGGTTTCAAACATTTGGTGAATTTTTATCATTCCACTTTAATTCTCAGAATATAATGAAAAGAATGGTTGTTTAAGATAAACAGCATGTGGAATGCTAGAAGCTACATTACTTAGGATAGTAGATGTCTTGGGGCTGTCCTGGGTAGTCAGAGGAGAGTGAGGGCACAACAGCAGCAACAACAACTGTCATGTAAATTAAAGCTCAGTGAAGCAGCATTGGAAAGCAGACAGTAGAATGCTAATGTTTTACCACCTCAGCCAAAATGATCATCAGTGGGCCATGTACTTAGGTGTTCAACCACAACTGAAAATGAAGGGGGGTGTTAGAGAAAGAATTTCTGTATTGTGTGTCCCCAAAATTGATTAACAGGCTAGTCAAGTAGTGGGTGTGCCTGTATTTATGACTGGTTGGGAAGATGCTGTGTTGATAATATAGTTAAGATTTGGTTCACCCTGAGAATTGACCATGGCATGTGTCTGTCTTGGCTCAAGAAACATTCAGTAAATTCTCTTATTTTCTATCCTGATTAAGTTAGGGGCAGATTTTTTCATCCTGAAATGGCTAAGATGTGTATATTCTAAGTAAATATGTAAAAATTTAACTTTGCACACATATCTCTCAGCTCATAAGGGGAATATTTAGTGGCAAGGCTGCATTGCATTACCCTTAGTTATGTTCCACAGTTTTCTTGAACAATACTTGAATACTTGAATTATAGGTTAGGTAAAAAAAATGAAAATTGAAAATGAGAAAATTGGCTTCTGAGCCATGTCTTTCATTAAAAAATTATGGATATGTTAATAATTGCTTTTAAACAGGTGTAGGTTTTATTTTCACCAACAACCCTGTCTATTTGCACCTAGAAATACATTATCTGTACTTGACAGTGTATTTGACAGAATGTGTCCTTGGATGCCGTATATTATGAGCACATTATGGAGCTTGGTTTCCTCTCCTTGGAATGAGAAATTTGTTACACCAACTACAAATGGTCTGCCAAAGAAGTCTGCCACTTAATTGGGAGACTTTTTACAGCTTATTCGTTATTTCTACATTCGTACAAAGCAATATTGAAATAACAGTAACAATTTAAGGCATGGTCTGACTGCAGACCACAGCAGGCATGTTTTTGAGCCCATATATTAAATGCAGAATGTGTGTTTAGACACATAGAAGACCATAGGGGGCACTGTAGACATCATAGAATCTGTCTCGTCACGTACAAAGAAAGAATTATGTATGCGCATGCTTTTTCTTTTTTTATTTCTGTTGTATACCATATTTTATATTTCAATTGTATATCTTTCAGTTGCATACTGCCATTATAAGGCCAGGCTGAAGGTCAACCTGGATCATAGTTTGGATCTTTAAGATTCAAACTAAGATCTCTAACAGAAAGGAAAATTGTTTTGTCAGTCATGTCTCTCATTAATGTTTAATTTGTTCATCCGTGGTCAGGAGTTCAGGGGGCTAGGTAAGGACAGGTTAATCTGGGACAATTTGCAAGGTATGCTTGGTAAAGTGTGGCACATGCCTATGTGGGCAGAAGAGACTACTTTGCACCGCCTTAATCAAACACAAAATCAAAGAAATTGTTTTTATAAATATTAGTATATTTTATGATATAATATTTTTCTGAAAATGTTAAACATCTAGATAACACAAACCTTCAAGAAGATTTTTGAGTAATGTTAATAAATGTTACTGCAAGCACTAACAAGCATACCTATCATGAGGTAAATTGACAAGATTTCTGAGATTTCTACTTACCATTTTAAATATTGTGAAATAATTTGTAAATGTTATTATATTTACTGTTAATGTTAACAACCTAACTTGACATGATACAGTATATTACAAAAACCGTGAATGCAATCAAGCTTATTCAGAAGTGTTTGAAGGGTCTGTTTTGAATATAAACTCAAAGACACAATCATCTGTACCACTCAAAGACAGACCCACTCATATGTCTTCTGCATGCAGACTCTTTTTACTCAAGGACATAACCTTATTATCTTTGTAGTTTGTATAATGGTTAGTGTGAATATAAGCTACAGCGTAAAAGAACTGCAGTGAGGTGTAGCTGAATTAGATTAGGGTTGCCGTGAGCATATTCTATCTAGTTACTGAGAAATGACTGTATCTCGATCCCCTAAACCTGTATCTTCATATAGTACTGCTGAGTCATTTACAGCACTAGATTATTCAGCCACACATGTTAATATAATGTTCAGTCTGAGAATGTGGACTTATTTAACCCAGACTGAAATCCATCTGATTTACCAGGTTCGTTTCACTATTAACACAGTGTCTAAAGGTGGAAGATCACTAATAAATGTTTGACCACTTGACCACTTTGACCACGCCATTTCATGGAAGAATGTGGAGTTTTCAGAGGTTACAAGGCCAGTGTGCTGAAAGCTATGTGATGTAGTGGCAACTGAGATCTGAGTCAACAGGTAAATGATGAGGAGAGGGAGTGTTGTGGCAGGAGGTTCCTTTATCTTTAAGTATTACAGATGAGGCTTTGTCTACATCTGGCAAGAAGAATTAAGCAGGAAAACAGGGCATTATTGTCTTCCAGGCAGACACAGATGCTGTGGCTGTCAAAGAGAACATGCACTGTTTTCAGTGAAGTCACTGATTATGCTTATCGCTGCCTCCCTGGGTGCAGCTGTCTACAGCTCCACTGTCTTTGTGCACTCAATTGAACTCAACACAGTGGATTTGTAAAGGAAAAATTGGAGTAGTCTCCCTCGTATGTCACTCAGATTGGAAATGTTTTGATAGTAAAAGCTGTAAAACAAATGTGCAATTTCTGATTCCCCACAATAATCTTCTGGGAGTCTTTATTTTACAGTTTAAGGATTTGCTCAATCAAGGCCTGATACATAAGAATGAATGAAAATTTTAAGTTTTGCGCCTAGAGCAACTGCGCTCTGACCCCAACCCCCATGGATGGGATATGTGAAGAAACTTCACTGTGCAGTAATGTATATGTATAACTTAACTTAGCTGGCACACAGCTGGTGAGAAGATAAAAACTGTGTCCTTTCTGTCTTAACAAAATCAATGCATGTAGAATTTTAATATTACCATAAAGTATAAAATTCTTAACCTCAACCTTTTCTACAATTGTTGTCTTAGATGTTTCTTTTACACCATTTAGCCAGAACATTATCTTCTTCTTCTTTCGGCTTTTCCCTTCAGGGGTCACCACAGCGAATCATCTCTCTCCACCTATCCCTATCTTCTGCATCCTTAACACTTGCACCCACTAGCCCATATCCTCATTTATTACATCCATATACCTCCTCTTTAGCCTTCCTCTTTGCCTCCTGCCTGGCAGCTCCATGTCCAACATTCTTTTACCAGTATACTCACTCTCCCTCCTCTGAACATGTCCAAACCATCTAAATCTAGCCTCCCTAACTTTGTCCCCCAAACATCCAACATGAGCTGTCCCTCTGATGTACTCATTCCTAATCCTGTCCAACCCTGTCACTCCCAAAGAGAACCAGAACATTATAAGCCCAGTAAATAAGGTGAATAATTCTGACTGACTCATTACGATTGCCCTTGTGTTCCCAGTATGCAGAGGTCCAAGGAACAACAACCGGTGAACCTGTGAACCAGGGTCATGGACGCTCAACGCTCATTGATGAATATATATAGTGAAGGCTAGCCACATCCGATCCCACAGAACAGTTACTGTCGCACAAATTGATGAAAAAGTTAATGCTGGCTAGGATAGAAAGGTGTCCGAGCCCACAGTACATCACAGCTTGCAGTGGCTTCTGTAAAAAATTCAGTGCGTTCATAAACAAAAATACATTTTACAGATATTTTAGAGAAATAGTCATGGACACTATATGATATTGGAAACCTATGAAAAGCGATACGAAAGGAAAAGGCTCTGCAGTTACTATGAAATCCAATACATTTGAACGTCACTAGTTGAATAGTTTCTGTCAAAGTACAATACATTAGATTTAACCTGCTGCTTTACTAGAGAAAATAAGGCATCCACTGTCTAAGCTGCTTAATTTAGATGTATTTGATGATGTTTATTAATTTGTCTGTATATGTAAGTTAGTCTGGCCTAATGGTGCCTTATTCTATTTGGAAGCAACGAAAGACAAATCTGCTGGGGAGAATGAATGAATGTATTACCATGACCGTCTGATTAATGGTCACAATCTTTCAAACAGGTCAAAGAGTCCATTAGGATGATTTGCTGCAGGAATAGAGCAAAATGGTGATAAACTCTGAGGTTAAGACAGGTGAAGAGTTTAGCATATAAGATCTGAAAGTGTCAGTAAAAGTAATTGTTTACATATATTTTTGTTCACGAGGCAGTGCCAGTTATACAAGAAGATCGGAATAATTATAGTCTTGATCTACACTGCTCATCATAATGTCGTAAGTTTAGCCTAAATAAATAAGCTGTAAAGAAGACACAGGCTTGCAGATAGGATATATGGTATACTTCAAATAATGCATGAAACATTCACACCTTTGTTGCAGTAGCCACTAGAGATTACATGGGTTTATAAAACCTGGAGCCTTAAGTAGTTTTTATGGAGCTGCTAAGAAAAAAAGGATGCCTCTTATAATAAGCCTATTATTATGTCACTTTATGACTTAAGAAATACATAAAGAATCTGTAGGCTACATATTGCAAGGCCACATAATGCAATATGTGAATGAAAATTAAGTATAATATATTACGTTATACACTATATTGCCAAAAGTATTCGCTCACCCATCCAAATAATCAGAATCAGGTGTTCCAATCACTTCCATGGCCACAGATGTATAAAATCAAGCACCTAGGCATGCAGACTGTTTTTACAAACATTTGTGAAAGAATGGGTCGCTCTCAGGAGCTCAGTGAATTCCAGCGTGGAACTGTGATAGGATGCCACCTGTGCAACAAATCCAGTCGTGAAATTTCCTCGCTCCTAAATATTCCACAGTCAACTGTCAGCTGTATTATAAGAACGTGGAAGTGTTTGGGAACGACAGCAACTCAGCCACGAAGTGATAGGCCACGTAAACTGACGGAGCGGGGTCAGCGGATGCTGAGGCGCATAGTGCGAAGAGGTCGCCAACTTTCTGCAGAGTCAATCGCTACAGACCTCCAAACTTCATGTGGCCTTCAGATTAGCTGAAGAACAGTGCGCAGAGAGCTTCATGGAATGGGTTTCCATGGCCGAGCAGCTGCATCCAAGCCATACATCACCAAGTGCAATGCAAAGCGTCGGATGCAGTGGTGTAAAGCACGCCGCCACTGGACTCTAGAGCAGTGGAGACGCGTTCTCTGGAGTGACGAATCGCGCTTCTCCATCTGGCAATCTGATGGACGAGTCTGGGTTTGGAGGTTGCCAGGAGAACGGTACTTGTCTGACTGCATTGTGCCAAGTGGAGGGGGGATTATGGTGTGGGGTTGTTTTTCAGGAGCTGGGCTTGGCCCCTTAGTTCCAGTGAAAGGAACTCTGAATGCTTCAGCATACCAAGACATTTTGGACAATTCCATGCTCCCAACTTTGTGGGAACAGTTTGGAGCTGGCCCCTTCCTCTTCCAACATGACTGTGCACCAGTGCACAAAGCAAGGTCCATAAAGACATGGATGACAGAGTCTGGTGTGGATGAACTTGACTGGCCTGCACAGAGTCCTGACCTCAACCCGATAGAACACCTTTGGGATGAATTAGAGCGGAGACTAAGAGCCAGGCCTTCTCGTCCAACATCAGTGTGTGACCTCACAAATGCGCTTCTGGAAAAATGGTCAAAAATTCCCATAAACACACTCCTAAACCTTGTGGACAGCCTTCCCAGAAGAGTTGAAGCTGTTATAGCTGCAAAGGGTGGACCGACATCATATTTAACCCTATGGATTAGGAATGGGATGTCACTTAAGTTCATATGCGAGTCAAGGCAGGTGAGTGAATACTTTTGGCAATATAGTGTGTATATATATATATATATATATATATATATATATATATATATATGATAAATTAACAAAAAACAATAAGATATAAGATATTGGATGTGCATATACAAATGCAAATACGATAATAAATACATAATGAGATAAATATATAGATATAAAGGACATAAATATGAATATCCGATTATAACAGTAAACGTAAATACATATCTGGAATTTTTACCTTAATTTGTTTCTATATTTTAACAAATTAGAGATGACTATATTTCCATTGAGAGATGACTACATTGTTTATATCTATTTTAATAGGACTGTTAGTAGGGCTGATAATGAAGTCACATTGTAAGAAGCTTCCTCGATTGCTAGCCATTCTGGTTTGTCACCCAACTCCACCGAACAAATCTTCCTCCACCATGTCAAAATATTTAAATTAGCTGCCCAGTAATAATATTTAAAATTGGGAAGACCAAATCCTCCTAGATCCTTAGGCTTATTTAAATGTTTATTGTTAACCCTAGCTGTCTTATTAGCCCAAATAAACCGGGTTATAATAGATTATAGTTGTTTAAAATGATGAACGGGGATAAATGAAAGAATAGCTTGAAATACATGCAAAAATCGTGGAATTATTTTTCAATAAATTCAAGCAATGGTGGGATGGACTTTTTAGGGTTAGAAATGTAAAAAAGTATGTCATCTGCATGTCGGGGTCTGCTCTCAGTCACTATAAGTGCTTTACTGAGATGTTGCCTAATAGTAGTGGCCAGTGGCTCCATTGCAAATAAAAAAGGAGATATGGATATCCCTGTCACGTACCACAACTTAGTTGGATCAGATTTAAAATTTCTTTATTTGTATAGATTATGTTAACCAGCCGTTTTAAATTAAAATATATGTGCCTATTGGGCATAAAACCAGTCTAATCTTGATGAACAATTGAACATATGTACATTTTCAAAAATGGTTTTAACTTTGAATTTATTTTTATTTGCCCAGAAACACTGATAATTTAAGGTTTTATCTATCTATTACATGTTTATACAACAATTTAGTGGCTAAGAAAGAACTTTCATTTAAGTCTCACAAATCACATTTAGTTCACAGTAGGTGACACAGGTCACACAACACAGAGGTCAATAATTTAACAAGTGGCAACTTGATTTTAGATTTAGTATTACTATGCTAAAGAAATGTAACTTGAACTTGAAAGAAATGGATGCTATTCTTATCCTTTACCAACAAGACACTTTTGTGTACTGGTGCTCATTGCTCTTTTCAAATGTTGACTGAGAACCCGTTTCTTTAAAAATGATTGAGGTAATGATAAAAAAATACCTATATATCAGTATCAACGGTTTATGGCAGAGCATTAGCTTATTGAACATAAATTATATAAACTGAGGCAACCTAATAAATAAAAATAATAATAATAACTAAAAATAAATAAAAACTCTAAAAAAGCTAAACAGAATTCTTGTTTTCAGAAGAAGATTGACCAAAAGCTTTTGGTGTTGAATTAGTTTCTGTGTTAGAGAATTTATTCAGTTTAAAGAATCACAAATATCAAACAGCTCAAAACTATTAAGGCATGGACATGTATGCACATGGGATCTACACTGACAGTAAAATTTGCATCTTTATCCTAATCCTATTATTTTATTTTATTTTTTGTCTACTTCTCAAGAATCTCCCGGTATTATCGAAGCTACAAACAGAGCGGCACAGGCTCTCTACTGATATTAGATTGGCTAGAGTACTGTACCACTAGTAAGATGCCTTACCAATTACACTTGAGATTGTTTTCTGAGCTGCTGCTGTTGGACAAAGGCACCAGATGTGGGAGAAAAAAACAATGAACCTGCAGAGTAGATTAGGTTATGAGGTTGACATTGGAATACTCTCTCAAAACAACTTGGACGTAGTACATTCATACATTTGATCATTTCATGTTTTGTTCACTTTTCAGCAGTGAATGTGCCATTGACCTCTTAAAAACCTCTTTTAATCTCTTAAATTTGTAACAATACAATTATATTTATAAAAAAAATGTTTAGAAAATATGATCAATATGGGGAATAGTTGTGGAAAAAGACACTTTTTTGTTCTTTTGTATGCTTATAGTGTGGTATGTGCGTATACGTACATGTGACAGATGTTAAAATATTTTTGGTTTATTTGACTTGCAGATTTTATAGTTACAAAGCTGAAACTATTTAAGTCCTTTCACCTATTCAAAGTTTTATGTAGTAAAACTTAATGTAGTAAAAGTTTCATGTAATACCCCCCCCCCAAACAAACAAACAAACTTGCTCACAGGGCATGAAACACAACATTTGCTATTTGAGAGGGAAGTAATTAACAATCAGTTTTTTATTAGCTTGATTAACTTTTTAATGCTAATGTTGTTCAGGAGCTGTCTCTCACTTGGGTGTGGTCATATAAGATGAGGATCCTATTGTTTCTACTAGTGCTTTGCTCCCTGGCTTTGAGCTACACTGTGGGTAAGTACACCTCCTGGTTTCCTCTTTGTTTGCCCCACCACACACACACCTTTTTATAAAACCATCATCTGCATCTTCCTTGTAACATCCAGTTTGTAAATTTATGGTTGTATCCTGCAACAGAGGTTTCAAGTCCCCTCTAAAATGTACAATATCAGGTTGATGACTGGTAATGTGATTTGATTGCATATATGATATAGGAGTGGACTTGTACCAGAAAAAGCCAGACTTTAGATTAATTATTGATCGTGTTATTTTAGGTCAGTAAGCAGACACGATTAAATTTTCTTGAGAGATGTTTTTTTACTTCAGGGCTGAAATATTTTAAGCATTAAATGTTAATGGCTTTACCACAAATAAACTAGCCATCTCACCAGTAGGGGAATTTGAATGAACAATTAAGCAAGCATTGCTTTACTAATTACAATTGTATAAGCTTGTGTCTATATTTAGCATATATTTAGTAATATAAATACATACCAGTGATGAGTCATTGTCTTTTACTCATTGCCTCTTAATCCATTGTGTCTTTTATGCCCATTAGTGCAGTTTCACCACTAGGTTGTGGTGTTAACCATGTTAATGTTAACCATGCAGCCTCGCAATAACCTGTGCAGATGTGAGGGCAGTTTTTTTGTGCAATTCCATTAGCTGTAGCCATAAACACAGCACAGGGCTGGGATGTTAATCCCCAGGGGACACCTGCACATCGAATAAACTGAATAGAAGCATTCACCTGTACTCTTCTACATCTTTCTCCTCATCCTCAAATCAGCCACCCCCCACTTCCTCTACATGTCTCACCAGATTCCTTGCATGCCTACCAGTCAAAAGTTAAGATTCACTTCACTTCCTTTTTCAATTTAAAAAGTACACCGTTTTCAATTCAATAAATTGAAATAATGTGAATTATATAATAATGTGTATTACTCTTTTTAAAGAGCAGTAACTCTAACCAGCATAGAGAGGAAAGTGTGAGGCCCCAGTGCTCAACTGAGCAATATGGCAAATACATCAGAGAATCTAGTTTGAGAAACAGATATTGAATGGTACAACTCTCACACAACACCACTCTCAAAATCAACAGTCATCAACACTAGGATGCTGGCGTTGATGAGAAATGAAAGACCAAAAAGCACAACAGACCTCAACCTTATTGAGATGTTGTGGGAGCAGCTTGATTGTATGGTTTGAAAAAGGGTCGATCATGCCGAGCCAACTTGTGATAGGTACTTCAAAAAGTATAGGGTGAAGCATCCTCAGATTACCATAACAAACTGACAGCTAGAATGCCTAAGTTCTGCAATGCTTTAATTGCTGCTAAGGGAGGAACCAACATTTAATGGACAAAATTATTATTTAAAGCAAAAATCACTAAAAATGACCAACAACACACCCAAACTTTTGACACAACCACACACACACACAAATCCCACACTGTCACAAAATTAGATTCCTAAGACTCCACACTACATATTTCCAATTTTATGCATATTAAAAATGTATACAATTTTATAATTAGAACAACAAATTGTGCAATTGTAGTGAACTATTACATTAAAAATAACTTTTTAATATTATGCCCACAAAAGGATTGCTAAAAACTTCACGTACAAAATATCCGAAACTCAGGTTGAAACCCAGGGACCCTGTAGCTTTGAGGCAGCAACAATGCCCACTGTTCCAGAGGTGCCATTCTATATTTCTTTTTAAAAAATATAATTACCAGTGCTAAATTATGCATAGAGTGCTCATTGAAAACCAATGTAGCTATAATACACTGTTAAGATTGCAGACCAGTTTACTCTTTCAACACCATCAGTGACTTTGTAAGCAATCATTAAGGATGAGATGAATGAACAATTTTATTTTGCTTTGTGAATTTGCTCATTTACAGGTGGGGACGTGTGTGTTTCGGGTCATGACAGTGGGCCAGTGTTTGAAGAGCAGCCATCCAGTCTGATTTACCCAGAGGGGCTGCCTGAGGGCAAAGTGACGCTGAATTGCCAGGCAAGAGCCAGTCCTGCAGCCTCCTACAAGTAACACAATTTTCAATTACTATCTAGCTCTAAAATACCAAATAACAAATATGGCTATATTAAACTATTATTGGAATAAGGCCTTTTTTAAACTTTGGTTATTCTTTTGTTTGTGGTTCTGCTCAGGTGGCGTGTTAATGGGACAGATGTGGTAATAAAAGAAGACTCTCACTATACTCTGGTGGCAGGGAACCTGGTGATCAATAACCCCCAACAAGGCCGTGATGCTGGCTCATACCAGTGTCTTGCCATCAACCGCTGTGGCACTATTATTAGCCGAGCTGCTAACCTAAAATTTGGCTGTGAGTTTGGACCAGACCTTTTATCCTTAAGAGGCTGACTCTCTGAGGGAACCCTAATTGTGTATAACCCTACAACAGACTGTTTCCCTATATGTTAGCAGACCTCTTTTGGAAGCTAAAAATCCTTAATTATCCCATGAAACTTTAAAACCCCTTTCCCTAAGATTTTATTAGCTTCATATGAAATTATGAAAGCCCTTGAAAATTTGGGTTCATTGCTTAGAAATGAATTTGATATGTTGATTTTCCAATATCCAGTATATAATTGTATAGAATCCCAATACAATAAAGATTTAAGTGTAAAATACCCAATATATTTTTTAAACCTGAAAGCCTTGTTTGCTGTTTCTTCTTAGATCTCCAAGACTTTCCTTCAGAAAGCAGGAGTCCTCAGACTGTTTATGAGGGAGTAGGGACTTTTCTGGCATGCCAGCCTCCACCTCACTACCCAGGTAAGTTGCAGAAACAAGACAAAAATCGGACCATTCTCAAAGGTGAAGATAATGAAATGAAAATGCCATTTTGTCTCTGTTTACTCCTAGCTCTTTCCTACCGTTGGATCCTCAACGATTTTCCTAGCTTTGTCCAGCCAGATGGAGGAAGGTGGTTTGTGTCCCAGGTGACAGGCAACTTGTACCTGGCTAATGCCAAAGTCAATGATACAGGCAACTACTTCTGCCTCACCACCATAAACTTGGACATCACAACTAAGAGCACATTCAGCAAAGCCATTCAGCTCACAGTGCAGTCTGATGGTCAGCACTAATGTTGTTCTGCTTGATTTTGAAGTTGAAGTTTTGGTTACAATGGAGTTTCTTGGGGGAAATACTATATTTTTCTATGAATGAATTCATACTTATTTTAAGTATTCTATAAAGTTGTCAGTAATTATTCACACATTTTAAAAATGTATTCTTGTTAAAATAAAATAGTTTTTCCTATTATTTAAAAAACGTAAAATTGAAAGTGAAAATAATTGCAGTAGTTTTTAATTTTCCTCCAAGGTGCAAGTAATTCTGGTGTTGACTGTAGGCCACTGCTTGTCTATGATAGGCCTCATGTCAGTCCACTAATGATCATTTCACTATTGATCTATGTAAATAGCTCTTTTAGTATTTTTGTAGTTTTCTTTACTCCCGGCTCCAATATTTGAAGGAGAGGAAAGTGTTTTACTGTCATTTGAATGGTTTCCCTTCCCTTCATTTATTCATTAATTAATTCATTCACATTTTTAGCTAACCCCCGGAAATCAGCCCCCAGCATCTGTGTGCGTTTTCCCTCTGAGACTTATGCCTTGGCAGGTCACACCACACAGCTGGAGTGCTTTGCCTATGGCAAGTAAGTAGCTTAGGCGCACTTACAGTACATCTTTGACTGATTCACTATACTATAAGATAGATAGATAGATAGATAGATAGATAGATAGATAGATAGATAGATAGATAGATAGATAGATACAACCTTATTGTCATTGCAAAGTACAGGTACATAGCATATACATGTACATGTACATAAATATATACATATAAATCATATCATCCACCTTTTCTGGCATTTTGTCTATTTATTCATCAATGTCTTTATCTAAGTCCTACACCTAAGTTGCGCTGGAGGAAAGTGGATGGAGTTTTACCCTCCAAGGTTGGCACGAGTGCAGATAGCTCCATCCTGACCATTCCTGACCTAAGCTTTGATGATGAGGGCATGTATGAATGTGAGGCTTACAACTCAGAGGGACGGGATACACACCAGGGTCGGATCTCAGTCCAAGGTAGACTTTGAACTGAAACACTTCAAACATAAATGATCCTGCGTTTCCTGTTGGTTTCATTATAGTTTATTTTTATTGTACAATTCACATTAGTTAGTGAGAAGTATGTTAGCAGAATTTATAACAAATATAAGTTTAGCTGGCAAATTAATATTAGTACATGTGTAATAAAATGTGTTATTACAAGATTAAGTCTTTAATCCAGAAAATTGGAGTTCATACAGTAATGGTGTGTGTGAATTTGTGTGTAGCCCAACCAGAGTGGCTCCAGGTGATGAGCGATTCTGAGGTGGAAATTAGCTCAGAGCTACACTGGAGTTGTTTGGCTGCAGGAAAACCAAGACCATTAATACGCTGGCTTCGCAATGGACTACCTCTTAGCTCACAGGTTAGTTACAATAGCTACATATTAAATATACCTTTGTTTTATCTCCTAGATACATTTAAGAATAATTATTTATTTGTTTACTTATACATGTAGAGTGGTGATGTACTTTTACATCACATACAGTGTGAAATAATAATCTTGTCAAAAAAAAAAAAATTGAATTCCTGCTTGTGTGCAGGATCGTGTGGAGGTTAATAATGGTCACCTAAAAATTAGTAACTTGGCACTGGAGGATTCAGGGATGTACCAGTGTGTGGCTGAGAACAAGCATGACACCATCTACTTTAATGCAGAACTCCGAGTTCAAGGTGAGCAGAAGATGCATGAAGGTTGGCAGGCCTGTCAGATTAAAGCTACCTAAAAACTAGCACAGTGGTGAATAAAACCAATCCAGTTCCAAACCTCAAAATCTGCCTAACCCAAACCCTGTATTAAACTCCAAAATCATGACATAAATATTAATTATTGCTAATTATTATTAATTAAATATTGTGTATTATTTATAAGTTGTTCGTTTTAATTAATCAGTATTAAGCTAATACAGTTCTTTTTAAGGTCTGATTTAATTACATACTTTGTATTGTCATAAATAAAGAATATCTGTGATTTCATTCATCTTCATTCACATAGTTACAATTTAATACAGTTAACGCAGTTAACTTATTTATATTAATATACTATTCCAGCTAATTTTCTACATGTATGTTTGCATTAAATGAAGTAGACTATTAGGTTTGCATGGCACTGGTGTCATTTACTTGCAAATGCAATGCATTCCAAACCCAAAGTATGAAAACCAATGACTTGGCCAACTTTGGCCAACTTACTACACAGTTTAATGTCATTTCACAATACTAACGAATGTGGTAAACATTAATCTGTTGAATTTTCTGATCCCTTGCTCTATCTATTGCAAATCCTGTTTTGCCCATCCCATCATACCCCAAGTCTGGTCATAACTATTTGTGATTACATTGTCCAAGGATATTTCTCTCCCCTTTTCTCATACTGTGTGATCCCTCTCCTCATTTCCTGTCTCCTCCCCTTTCTCCATCTTTTTTTCTCTCCTGTTCATCTGTTCTGGGTCTCAGTCCAGGCTCCAGATTTTAGGCAGAACCCAGTGAGAAAGTTGGTCCCGGCTGCTCGTGGAGGCCAGGTTAAGATGGAGTGTAAACCACGTGCTGCTCCTAAACCCACGCTCTTCTGGAGCCGTGGCACGGAACTCCTTACCAACAGCAGCAGGTAACATCTGCCATAATCTCCCTCATGTGTTTTTCAAGAAGAATGGTGTGAGTAGATAAACATTATACAAATATTTCGATAAATAACTTTAAGGAGACTCCTATGTTAGAATTGAATTTGATTTTATCATATTGGGCAGCATTTCTGTTTTTCACAGTAGGCCCAAATGGGCTTTATTTTTTTTTTTTTTTTTCATAGTTTAGTGAAATTAAAATGAAATGTTGAAATTATGAATGTAGTAGCTAATAGGTTATGAAGCCTCAGCTCCAAGTTGTGTTGGTGAAAGATCTGAGGAATAACTTGAAGAAACTCAATGCAGGGTTACAGTCACACCAGACGGGGTTCTGTGGATTTATAACATCAGCCGTGCAGATGAAGGAAAGTACACTTGCTTTGCTGAGAATTACTTGGGCAAAGCCAACAGCACCGGCCATCTGTCAGTCAGAGGTATGAATCTTCATGAACATGTCCTGATCTGTTCAACATGGCCCATTACATTGTTTTTATTAAACCAGTAATCTAAAACTAGTAATCACCACAAATATCTAGAAAGCACATGTCCAACATGCAGCCTTAAAATTCTTGGGTCATTTTCCCTTGGGTCATTTCACACACATCTCATCAAGAATATCCCCTCAACAAACAAAGGGACTTACATTTGTTTCCACATAATATTACTAATCAAGTGGAATAAGGCAACGTTAAGTAGCTTTCAAATAAACATGATGATTCATCATTACATGATGATTCTGGACTTGCTTCTCTATTAACTCTTGATATTTTATCCTTTTACAAACAGATGCAACCAAAATTACATTGGCACCTTCAAATGCCGACATCAACCAGGGGGATAATGTCACCCTACAGTGTCACGCATCACATGATCCAACCATGGACCTCACCTTTACCTGGTCCCTTAATGGGGTTGTGCTAGACCTGGAGCAACCAAACGGACACTACCATCGAATGGATGGGGTAAATGCTTTATTTTTGTGTTCAATTTTACCATGATCATAAAAACCAAATGAGGATGGACTGCAAAATATATTATGTTTTTTCTCTGATTTACCCATTTTACTTGCAGTCAGCAAATCTGAAGCCATTTTCTCAGTAATTATGTAATTCTGGCTTTATTTAAGCAAAACCATGTTGCAGTGAGGGTGGTGATGTTTATTATGAATTGGGCAGGAGTAGCTTTTGTATTCACACATCTCAGCAGCCTTTGAACTGTCTTTTAATGAGAAATGCTTCAAAGTGAAATTGGTTTTCACAATTGGTTTCCCTTTTTCTGCTGTCAGTTGTATGTGGTTGTGCTTAGTATTTTTATGTGAATCATTAAATTAACATAATAATGCAATAATAATCCAGATTTATTCAAAAACTCCCTTTGCTTTGCTCATCATGCTCTGTAGAAAGAAACCGTCGGTGACCTGGTCATCATGAATGCCCAATTAAGCCAAGCAGGCATCTACACCTGTTCAGCGCAGACAGTTGTAGACAGTGCAACAGCATCTGCCCGACTGGTTGTTAGGGGTGAGTGTGCATGTATGTGTGTGTGTTTGTGTGTGTGTGTGTGTGTGTATGTTAATGTGAGTTTAGGAGACCTAAGGCAATGCCTGTTCTACTGTTATATACTCTTTACCATACTGTTTTATCATATAAAATATAATGTTTATTGTAGAGTATTATAAGTGTTACACTGAGCTAAAAAATATGAATAAAGGTATATGCTTTTGTTGAAGAAAACACCATAACTCTCATGGAATTTGAAGCTCTCAGAAACAATTTACCTCTGGTACTCTTGGCAGTGGTGGCTCAGTGGTTAAGGTGTTGGCCTACTGTTGGGAAAGTTGTGAGTCTAAATCCCAGGACTATCAAACTGGGCCTTTGAGCAAGGCCCTTAACCATGAATTGCTCAGTTGTATAAATTATATAAAATGTCAGTTGCTCTGATTAAGTGAGTCTGCCAAATGCAATAGAGAAAAATGTTACTCTGAATGTACATGGTCTCTCTCTTTTGCTTTTTTTTTTTTTTTTTTTACTCCAGGCCCTCCTGGGCCTCCCGGGGGTTTGGTGGTTAAGAATGTGAATGAAACATCACTGGAGCTAAGGTGGAGTCGTGGCTATGACAACCACAGCCCCATTGGGAAATATGTCATCATGGGCCGCTCTGAGTACTCACATGACTGGAGGAGAATGAGGACAGGTAAAACACTAATTCTGGTGATTTTTAAGAAAACACAGAAGGCCTGAGTGTTTTTTGGGTTTGTCATAGTTTGATATTTTTGGGACCAACATGCAATTTTTTGGGATGCTCACTCGTGAGCATTTATATTTGGAAAATTCTTCATGATGGAATTAAAACAAATAGCTATTTAATTTTATTTATTGTGTTACTTATAGGATGTACAGTGTTTAATGAATACTGTGTAAATATTGTGATTCCATTTCTAAGGAAGTATTAATCTAATCAGTTATATTTAATTAGCATTTGGATAAAATAGCCTGTTGAAGTCGTGTGTAATAAGTAATGTTGTAAAAAACTAATGGAATGCCTAATACTTTTGCTTTGTCCTAGTGCAGTGTACCATTATCTAAGTTAAGTCTAGACAAAAGTGGCTTCCAAAATACCACTGCTCCAACAGTTTTTATGTGTCACACATAATGTGTCATGCAAAAGTGATTTATTTTTAATCAGGTCAGCAAAATGGACACATTGTAATGCTATGTTAAAATTGTGTTTGCACAAAAATAAGACTTTAACATATAATACTACTTTCTGTTGGTGCCAGTTAGTGGTTGATTTGCTATTCAGTCATATTAATAGTAATCAGATGTTTTTTCATATATTGTCTACTTAGAACCTGCTAATATCGAGGGCAATGCTGAATTTGCACGTGTAATTGACTTACGACCATGGATGGACTATCAGTTCCAGGTTATCGCCAGCAACATTCTGGGTAGTGGGGAACCCAGCATGCCTTCACAAACAACCCGCACCAAGCAGGCAGGTCAGAGAACTCAAAAAAATCCACATATACAGTATATATATATATATATATATATATATATATATATATATATATATATATATATGTGTGTGTGTGTGTGTGTGTGTGTGTGTGTGTGTGTGTGTGTGTGTGTGTGTGAATCATATTGCTATTTAAACAAATGTAAAAATGTAAGACGTAGGATATTTATTAATAAATTGTGGTAGTGGATCACGAAATTGCTTGAGGTCATAGAAAATTCAGAGATCTGTATGTGGTTGTGTTCTCAGCACCAACAGTGGCACCCAGTGGTCTAGGTGGAGGAGGAGGAGATCGCAATGAGCTCATCATCACATGGACAGTGCGTGAACAGTGTTATTACATACTTTTTATAATATTTTATATATATATATATCATCTCTCAAAAGTTTGGGATCACTCAAAAATTTTATTGTTTTCCAAGGAAACATACATGAAATTAGTCTGAATAGAAAATATAGCAAAAGACCAGGACATGCCGACATGTCAGAGTTAGAAATAATGATTTTGATGGAAATGATAAATGTTTTCTTCAAACTTTGCCTTCATAAAAAAAACACCTTTTGCAGCAATTACAGCCTGGGCATTCTAACTGTCAATTTTTCAAGATATTCTGATGAGATTTCACCCCATGCTTCCTGGAGCATCTCCTACAAGATGGATTGGCCGATGGAGTCTTCCTCCATAGCTCAAATCAAGCTGAAAAATGCAAGTGATCCCAAACTTTTGAGTGGTAGTGTATATATATATTTATATATATATTTATATATATATTTATATATATGCTGATCACACATCAACTGAATGTGTTTTTCCCCGTCCATGTGATATATAGCCCATGGCAAGGGAATATCAAAATGGTGATGGCTTTGGCTACATCTTGGCATTTAAGAAGTTGGAGGCACAAACATGGATGGTGGTCCGTGTTCCTAATGTGGAGTCTTCACGTTACGTCTACAGTAACCAGAGTCTCACACCATACTGCCCCTTTGAAGTTAAAATCAAAGCCTACAACAGGAAAGGCGAAGGCCCTTTCAGTCAGATAGCCTTGGTTCACTCGGCTGAAGAGGGTAAGACATGTATAAAACCTAAGAATGAGGCTGTAGAAGACTTTTGAGAAGGGAACTGCACTGAATCATTGTCAAAATATATTCCATATATCATTATATTTTATATAAGTAGTTGATGCCACAATCACGTAATTAACTTAGAAGGGCTTAATACTAACACAGAAAAGTGTTTTATGAAATTCAAAGTCATTGAAATGAAGAATTGTATCTCCTTCAGAGCCCACAGTGTCACCCCGCAAGATCAATGCCTCAGCATTAACAGCCTTTGAAATCCAAGTCTCTTGGGACCCCATTCAGCATTTTGGCAGCAATGGAGTACTGCGTGGCTATGAGGTTTACTTCCTAATACTTAATATTCAGTTATTAATATCTAATAAACATGATCCATATCATCAGATATCAGATAATTGTAGAAGTAATGGGGAAACCAGAGTTCATCATATTCTAAAAATCTATGATTTCTGTGTCAATATTTAAGCAGCATTTATCAGTTATCAGTTATATTAACCTCATATCATAAATGTTTAGAAATTAAGAAAAAGAAAAATGTGTTGGACTGAGACTAGTTCAAAGAATAATGTATAATACTATAAATGATTGAATTGCGCTGTTGTAGGTAATATATGTAATCACATAATGTTCAATCTCTTGTCAAGTTATTACAAAGCCTAAAAACTTAAATGTCTGTAATGGTCTATTACAAAATAAGTGACAAGAGATTTTAGTTGTGGAAAAAAATTAACATATATAGAGAGTTTTATTAATGGAAAGAAGTTGAAAGAATAAGAACAATGGGACCATGTAATCTCTCATTGTAATTATATGAAACAGCATAAAAGATAATGAAGATACTACATATTCCTGTGTTCTTTAACTATTGTGTCATCTCTTTGTAGATCCGGTACTGGAGGCAGCATGAGCGGGAAGCTGCAGCAGACCGTGTGCGAACAGCTGGTCTAGAGAATACAGCACGGGTGGCTGGATTAAGACCCAACACACTTTATCATGTCACTGTTCTGGCCTATAACAGTGCTGGCACTGGGCCACCCTCTCCACGCACCACTGTCATCACTAAGAAACCCCGTAAAAGTTTTGATTTATTGACATTCCTGGGGACCATTGTTGATAGTGGAAAATGACTTTGGGATTTTTATCATACTTATCTTGATGCATAGTTGGGGTGGCAATATGACAAAAATATCATGGCACAATTCTCGCACATTTAGGCAAAATAGTAGTGTTACAAAGAGTAGTTTATTCTGGAATGTCTATAAAAATAAGTAAAAAAATTTATTAAAATACTCTAATAGTAGTCATATATTCTACTAGTAAGTAAATAATAACAAGTAAATACGTACATTCTACAGTTTTAAAGATTCAGTATAAAATTGGAAATCTGCTTATATATATATATATATGTAGCAATGTATACCTGTAATATAATATATACCTATAAAATACCTGCAATATCTCAGAAAAGTGCATTGTGCATTAATATTGTAATAGTTATTATGTTGCTGTTTTATAGTTTTTTAAAAGTAACTTACAAGTAAGGCATCAAGTAAAGCACCTAGCTGTTCTAGTGCCAAGTCTAATGATAAACCTGTTAAATCTATCAAATAGAAAATTACATTTTCTTAAATTAAGAACAATGTGAATGCTACAAGACTGATTAGATCATTTGCATGTCTTCATTTTCAGCCCCTAACCGTCCTCCAGGGAATGTTTCATGGAAGACAGATGGTTCGTGGGTAACAGTGAGATGGGATCATGTTAAATCTATGGACAATGAGTCTACAGTGCAGGGCTACAAAGTAAGTGGCACACGGGGGCATGCATTATTAGATCCTAATGCAGTATTGTTAATCAGTGATTTTAAATTGTCTTTGTTAAATGAACTTACGTTGCTTCCAGTCCTGAACAAAATGAAACTAGATTAAGTTTAAATGCTATTGTGGATTTATAAGATAAGTGATTGAGGAGGTTGCCACTAAAAACAGGGTAAACAGAGTAAAATGCTTTTCAGCAAATAATTTCAAGGAACCACTTCAGTAAAGAAAAAACAGCACATACAGTATGAACTACATATGTTGGACAAATCTGGATATACATTTCTAAATAATTTTAAAGTGATGAGCACATACACTGATCAGCCATAAAATTATGACCACCTGCCTAATATTGTGTTGGTCCACTTTTTGCAGCCAAAACAGCCCTGACCCATTGAGGCATGGATCCCTGTAGGTGTGCAATGGTATCTGGCACCAAGATGTTAGCAGCAGATCCTTTAAGTCCTGTAAGTTGTGAGGTGGGTCCTCCATGGATCGGACTTGTTTGTCCAGCACATCCCACAGATGCTCGATTAGATTGAAATTTGGGTAATTTGGAGGCCAAGTCAACAACTCAAATTTCTTACTGTACTCATCAAACCATTTCTAAACCATTTTTGCTTTGTGGCATGGCACATTATCCTGCCAAAAAAGGCCACAGCCACAAGTGAATACTGTTTCCTTGAAAGGGTGTACATGGTCTGTAACAATGCTTAGGTAGGTGCTACGTGTCAAAGTAACATCCACATGGATGTCAGAACCCAAGGTTTCCCTATAGAACATTGCCCAAAGCATGACATTGCCTCCGCCGGCTTGCCTTCTTCCCATAGAGCATCCTGGTCCCATGTGTTCCCCAGGTAAGCAACCCACAGGCACCCGGCCATCCACGTGATTCATCAGACCAGGCCACTTTCTTCCATTGCTCCGTGGTCCATTTCTGATGCTCATGTGCCCATTGTTGGCACTTTCGGTAGTGCACAAGGGTCAGCAAGGCTATGCAGCCCCATACGCAACAAAATGTATTCTTACACCTTTCTATCAGAACTAGCATTAACTTCTTCAGTAAATTGAGCAACAGTCGCTTGTCTGTTGTATAGGACCACACGGGCCAGCCTTCGCTCCCTGCGTACATCAATGAGCCTTAGCCGCCCATGACCCTGTCGCCGGTTCACCACTGTTCCTTCCTTGGACCACTTTTTATAGATACTGAACACTGCAGACCGGGAACAACCCTCAAGAGCTGCAGTTTTGGAGATGCTCTGATCCAGTCATCTAGCCATCCCTTTTTGACCCTTGTCAACCTTGCTGAAATCCTTACACTTGCCTATTTTTCCTGCTTCTAACATCAACTTTGAGGACAAAATGTTCACTTGCTGCCTAATATATCCCACCCACTAGCAGGTGCCATGATGAGGAGATAATCAGTGTTATTCACTTCACCTGCCAGTGGTCATAATGTTATGGCTGATCGATGTATAAAAGAACCATACAGCAACTGTCTTGTTAATTTCCTCCTCCTTGGTTAAATTTAAAGTGTTATTTATTTCTGGAATGCCATCTTTTTTTTTTACTTTGCAGTTGGCTCATTTAAATATTTTTTATGTTACATCAACCTAATGACTACATTTCAGTGTGGTGTAAACAAAAAAGAGTCAAACATATTATCTGGAGGCTTATACGAAATTGGTCACAACTGGTAGGAGTGAAATGACTTGGTGAGTTGGATCCATGCATTTATTTAAATGACTTGAGGTGATTGAATGAATTGAGGTGACAACTAATTGATTATATATGATTGTATATTGATTGTTTACAGTACATTTACCTTCATAGCATTTGGCGGACGCCCCTTTCCAGAGTGACCACAAAATTGCTTTGAAGTCTCTGGTTCACTAGGTTACGGACTAAGGATACCTTCATTCTAAAATTCTATTGCAGGAAATATAGCATTTTTAAAAAAAAAAAATACATAAAACTATCATGAAAAATATCTGTGCTAATTTAAGTATTTTAGGAAGACTTGTATGTAGTATGAAGGTCGCCAGTGACTCAGCTATTCAGACATCTAGGGAAAGAGTCTTCATATATTTCTACCTTGTACCCTGAGAGGTGGGGAGACCAGTCGTACAGTGCTAGTAGATCAGAGGAAGCTTTATGCAGTGAGAGGAGTGATAAGAGCTTTGAGGTAAGGGTGCTGGTCCATTTTTTGGCTTTGTAGGCAAGCATCAGTGTTTTAAATCTGAGGCGTGCAGTTATTGGAAGCCAGTGGAGGGGGCAAAGCAGTTGGGTGCTGTGTGAGAACTAAGGAAGGTTAAAAACAAGTCATGCAGGTGCTTTCGGATCATTTGCAGAGGACAAATTTGCAGAGGGTGCAAACTGCTCCCAGTTTCTTAGCTTGGAGGTGATACAGGGTGGGGCGCAAAAACTCACGCAAAAAAAACAAATTTTTTTTTTGATAATGAAAGAACATAATTTCAAATTATGCTGTTTTAAACAAAATATCTTGAAGGTGGTGGTCACCATTCTCTATGCACTGATGCAACCAATTTCTGACGTTTCCCTCTACACGTTCCAACATGTCCACTGGAATTCGGGCTATTTCCTGCCGAATAACATTCTTCAGCTGAAGCAGGATTGTGGGGCGATGTTTAAAAACCTCTGCTTTGAGGTTACCCCATAAAAAAAATCACAGGGCATTAGATCGGGCGAGCGCGCCGCCCACGGGATGTCACCTCGAATCGAGATGAGCCGTCCAGGGAACATTGCCCTCAAAACTGGGTGGGAACGGTGGCCACCACCTTCAAGATATTTTGTTTAAAACAGCATGATTTGAAATTTGAAATTATGTTCTTTCATTATCAAAAATAAATTTTGTTTATCAGCCACAATTTTTCTTTCATTCACCTTCAAAAAAGGGAAGTTTTTGCGCCCCACCCTGTATTTCGCATAGGATACACAAGCACTTCTGGTTTGTCTTTTCTAAAAGAATCCGTCTTTGTTGCTATCTTACCATATTTGACTTAAAACAGATAAAGTTAAAAGGTACAGGACATTTAATTGGCTAAGAAGATACCAGTTATCTGCCTATTTATATTCTCCCCATTTTCATAGGTCCTATACAAGCATGAGGGACAGTCAGCTCTAAAGGTGTTAGACAAAGGCAAGGCATCAATCAGCCTTCCACTTCCTAAAGATAATGGCTATGTGGTCCTGGAAATCCGATCTTGGGGAGATGGAGGTGATGGACCAGCTCACGAGATAATAGTATCTCGAGATTCAGGTATGTTGCCTATCATTTGCAAAGAAAATGCAAAAAAATAAAAATGTTTACTAGTTTTAAGCAGCAAATATTTAAAAGGATGCAATACTTAATCATAGTTTCTGTATTTGTTTAATCAATATATAAGGAGATGATTTTTGTGTATGTTCTACAGGAACTGGAATGATGGTTCAAAACAACAGTGTGGGAAGCCTCAGATCCTTCAGCATATTATTCTTGCTCTGGCATGCTATGTTTTTCATTGTAACTGGCTTATCACTGCTATGATTAGCCAGTGTAAATGTAATACCCCACAGATATTGTCTGGTTATGCCCCAGGTGGGGTGTGACTTTAAGAATTGGGGGCTCCAGTTACGGAGGTTGGGGGAGGGTGAGTGCCTGGGTTTTAATGAATAAATCAGACAAAGATCATTTGACTTAATCTTTTGTATGAAAAATGATTTTTAACAAAAACAACTAGTATTGAAAACCTTTTCATTTTAGTCATCATTATACATAAGTGATAACAGGCACATAGACTTTAACAGGTCAAGATCAATATACTTACTATGGGCCTCATTTATCAATTTTTTCAGTAAAGTTATTTGTAAATATTTTTGTAAGTCAGACTAAACTATCTGAGAGTCATAGCAAGCCTGAAGATGGTACAAGATTACACATCAATTTGACCAATCTTGAGACAAATGAGATCAGATCCCTATCAGGCCCTTAGTACTGGCTCTAAAAAATAGCAGCATTTAAAGCAGATGGCATGGAAAATGTAATCAATATATCCATTTATGCTGCCCCTTTTCCAAGTATTACAGTGGCATTCCTAATTGCCTGACTGGTTTGATTTGTCTTAATTTATGGATTTATCTTGGCTTGCTTTCTTTTTTCATATTCAGTATTTCTTTTGTTGATGCCTTTTTTGTATCTAACTAAAATACAGAATCTTTTAATACCTGACAGCCCTAATCTGTATCTCCTAATCTCAATGTGATTTATAAAATTTTAAGTTGATGTTTAAATTAGTTAGTCTTATTATTTGTAGATTTACACAATTTCAGGAACATGAGTAAAATACGAACATTTTTTTGCAAATTATGGAATTTTCTTGATACCAGTTGTATTGTATAAATGTTCCTATGAATGTTTTACAAATAAATCCCCTCATATCTAACATGATAAATGAGGCCCGATATTGAGATGATATGTTCATGATATGCTCATGGTATACAGACACAATGTGAATCACCATGTAGAAAAAATTCTTTTTTTATAGGTTGTTGCCAGTGTTTGGCAGCATGAGGATTGTATCTAAATGAGTATTCAAATGAAAGTTTACTTTTTATTTTGCTAAAAACACAAAACAAGAAGTATACTAATTAGCGTAAGTAGTCACTTCTGAAACATTATAGAGCCAACAAACTCAACTCATTCTTACAATGTGCACCCAAGTTTGTGTGTGTGTGTGTGTGAGACTTAGGTCTTAGTTTTAGGTTGCCATAGACACAGTGGTCAAACAAATAGTATCTGATAATAAAGGCGGTAAGGCTTATGAGTTTATCTTAATACATCAAGGTTATTTAGTTATCAAAACCATTATTATCATAGTTTCTTTATCAAGTGTTATGTAAAAGAATCAATAACCAGAAATAAAGTGTTTGCCAGATATGCTGTAAAAAGTCCAGGGAGACAGATGTTACACAATGCAGTGGGTTAGAGTGCACTTCAGTTAATCACCTTACTGTGGTAATATTTATGGCACTATTATACATCTTATTTATGTGCCGTATAGGTTTGCACATGCATGGCCTAATTGTGATAAAAGATTTACAGCCAAATGGGAAAAAATATTTTTTGTTATTTCCCAGTATATATGGATTGGATCAGGACTACTCCCAGTATAATGTTACCAGAGCAGGATTTTATTACGTATTATCCATTATCCTTATCCATTTTAAAGTTTTTTATTCTTACCTGCACCTCCCACATCAAAGGTACAGAACTTTTACTTTCCAGTCATAATTTTTAAACATAGCAAAGATACAACGACAATCTATAAGTCTTCTATATGATTACATTTACTATGGATATGAGCTGTAGATATACCGAGTCAATTTACAGTTGTACATAATAGCAAAGCCTAATATAACCCTGTTCCTGTCCCTGCATAAACACTTTTTTAATGATTATTCTAATTTAATATATTTTTGGAAACTTAAATGATCAGGGCAGTCATGATCTACACACATGCACACACTGAAAAATGTTTAACTTGAAAAACGGTACTCAGTCATCTTCTGTGTCTAGTTTACCCCAACTATTTTGTCTAGTCATATTCGCTCAAAAACACGTTCCTCTTGTTTTAAACTTTACATTCTCTCAGTGTTTTCAATTTATATTAGCCATACCATTTGGAGAGAGCAGGGACCAAGTACTAAAATCATCAAAGCTTAGACAAAATATAAATTTGTATTTGAGAAAGATTCTTGAGACAATTTTAAGTAAACATGCAGCACACCTTATGTGTTTCATTTATTTATTATTACCAGTGTTTCACATAGTTTTTTATGTTAATCTGAAATCAGCTCATTGCAGCTACAGAATATAACAAGAACGTTAATTACAATTGCTATTACATTTGTTAAATACAATTGCTGTTACAGTTTGATAAAAGGAGTCATCTTCCATATTTAGTGCCACTTGATGTTACATTGGGCTACCTTTTTAAACTTACCATATGTTGTAAATGTCCGGTTGACCCTATCCAGTATGAACTGAATGAGCTTTTCATGAAATGGAACTTGTAAATATTCTTCAATAAAGACGCTTTGATTGTATTTAATGCAAGTTTGTCTGGTATTTCATGATGGGTTATACTAATTTAAGTCTACAACAAGTCCTTGATAGCCATTTAAATAATGTCTGTGCAATAAATACAGTTTAACATGCAGGGACATATTTTATAAGTCCAATACAGAATACATTTATGAAATTTAGCAAATGCTCATAATGCTCATAATGCTTATATTTAATAAGTCATATTACATTTATACGGTGATCTTTCTAACAGATTTCTGACTCACTTATCTAATAAGTAATTTATTAAAGCATAATAAGGAGATGGCTGTAGTCCATGTCTGGAATAGAGAGGCAGATACTGGAGAATGTCTGTACTATGGCCATTGTGTTTTTACAGCACTGCTGAATTATCAATTCTAATTGATTAGAAGATGTTGAAATTGTCTATAACAGCAGCTCTGTTTCAATTTTTGCTTAGCAAATCTTCAAGCCCCTTATGAATGTGATGGAATGAATTTGCGGTAATTACTCAGTTATTTGCATTAACATATATTTCACTAGTGAGTGCTAATATCACATATTACATTATTTGATCAGCTAAGGACAATTAGAATTTTCAGGTTAAAATACACATAAATCTCTATTCACACAAGACACACACAAGACAAAGTCTCTATATCAAGACGACGATAAGAGTTTATGCTATTTACAGGCCCTGGCATTCAGGTAGCTCCATGGTAATAAATAAATGCAGAAATGATAATTCAAGTAAGCTTTCCATAAAATGTGGTAGTGTACCATAAATCAATAAATTATCAGTGTATTTCCTTCTTCCTGATTATGCTCTGAAACACTTATCACCTGCACTTTGGTACCCATTAATAAGGCCTAAGTATAAATGAGCTTGAACATGTTCAAACTACTTCACAGTATTCTCTTGGAATGTGACAGGTAAATATATTACTAAATTTACACTAATTAGTTGCAGGTTTTAATACATGCATGTAAATGGCTGTAGCCAGAACTGGCTTTTTCCAATGACTATTGCTTTTTAAACATATGCTATGAGCAACTAAATGTGGGTAAACATTTATCAATTGGTTTATCTTAATTTTACTAAAGAGAAGAAAAAGAGGCTGATGTTAATCATTAGCTTTACTTATTTTAAATATATAAATTGATTGATTGAATGATTGTTCAATAATTATGTCTACAGGTAGATTTCTACAGTTTGAATTGATTCAGCACCACCATGTTTAAATTAACTCTACTAGCAGGTATAATTATGACATACATTTAATTAATATTCATAAAACATTTTTCAACAAGCTGTTCCATTTTGCCATATTTTACTCATATGTGAAATGTCTTTCTATTTTTTTTTTTATACAGGACTGGGACTCCTGCTTTCTCTTCAGTTTGGTAATTATCTCTGTGTATGTTTATGGTCCAATGTTCAAATTTGTAATAATGAAGTTCTGGTATTGTTGCTTAGGTTAAAACTAACACTGGTATTTATTCGTTGAAGTTGTGTAGAAATAAGTACAGATTTAGGGCATGAAAAAAAAATCTGTGTCTGATACATGAGACTGTCATACAACATCAGAATTTCAAATAATGTATCAGCCTCAAATCCCTAGTTTGCAGGTCACATTAATACAAAACACCCCAGTTTATGCTTGTATTTCTAATATATACTACTAATGTATAAGGTATTAGACAGCCAAAAATGGAAAACATTTGGCAGGCTAACCAGACATGAGGAAAGGCATCATTCGATGTGAAGGTGCTTTTGTCTGGGGTTGATGTTTTTTTATAAAGCAAACCATGCAAATTCTATTATAGAAACTGAATGTACTCTTACTAAAGTAAATTTAGTAAAAAGTAACATCCTTTTTACTACTTAATTTTGTATTATTCCCTTGAAATGAGATTTTTTCCCCAATTTTTTCTAAAGCCCATTTCCTATATATTAATACGATGTTCCTGCATGCTCCTGCAGGAAATTATCAAGATTATTTGCTAATTTATTATAATACTGCTCTACTTACTGTACTTGCTTCATTTTTTATATATAATTTTTTTTATATAGTTTTTGATTATCTAATTGCAAATCAAGCCTTCTCAGGTTGTTAAAATAGTACATTCAAATTTACACACACTCCGCCTGGATTTTCACTGGAATTAATATACAGTCCTTTAATGATCATATTTATACATAAGCAACTTTAATGAGTATGGGCAACCAAGTTTGTGCATTCTTTTGTGAAAAATGTTTTAGACATTTTGCTTGATGTGATTTAAGATCATAAACACTCATGACTCAGGTCATAACTCTTTCTCTCACAGCCTATTCTACAAAACTGGTGTGCTACTTTAGTAACTGGTCCCAGTACAGGCCTAGCAATGGCCGTTTCACTCCTGAGAATGTTGATCCCTTCCTCTGCACACATGTCGTCTATGTACTGGCAACCATTAACCTAGACAATCAGCTTACTACTATAGAATGGAATGATGAGGACATGTACAAGAAACTGAACAGCCTGAAAAATGTGTAAGTCAGACTAAACAATGTAGTACAGTAATTTTTAATATTTTTTTAATAGGCTACTCATAATTGCAATAAATCATATAGTACGCTTTATGATTATGTGTGCTTTATGTAATAAAACTGATGTTACATACTATGGTAAGGTAATAAATTTAAGGTAATAGATTTGTTATTTATTTCCTTTGCAGAAACCCTGATTTGAAAACACTGCTGTCAGTTGGAGGCTTGTACAATGGCATCAATCCGTAAGTACCCCTAGTGAAATGACAGCCAGCACTCACAGTTTTACATCCATGCTGTAATTATGAAACTGAACAGTTAATCTCATTTTAAAAATCTATCCCATGTGGACCAATGGAAAAGCATTCACTTTATCATCAGTAGTTTAAGTTCAAATCCTGACAATGCCACAGTCATCCATGTATGGGCCTGTGCTCTAGGGGTGTGAAGGATGGTGTGAGAGAAGTCTTTCCCCTGTCAATTACAGCAAAACTAGCCAATTATGGGCATGTGTGAGGTCATGTATGATGAAAAGGGTCACGTCAAAAAAAGGGTCATGTGTTTTGCTGACCTGCCTTGCCTTGAACCTCCCCGTTTTCTAACTGTCATATGAATGGGGACAGCGGTCTGGTGGGAGGGAAATGGCAGGTTAAAAAATTGGCTGGAAAAAATCTACAAAAATGTTGAGTGAGACAGTCACAATAATTTACTAAATATACATCAAAAGGCTAAATAAATCACCTGTTCTGTTGCAGGTTTATTAATATGGTGGCAACTCCAGAAAATCGTAAGACCTTCATCCGTTCTGCTCTGCTTTTCGTCCGGAATCATGGCTTTGATGGCCTAGATCTGGCCTGGGAGTTCCCTGGACAGAATGGAAGTCCTCCTGATGACAAGCAGAGGTTTACTGCACTGATAAAGGTGAGCAGACTACATAAAGTGTTGAATGATTGTTGATAGATGGCTTGTATATCTATATTTTATATATATATATACAGTATATGGACTGCAATTTTTACATGCAAGCAAATCTTTTAATGCCATTTGTATTGTTAAACTTTGCATTTTGCAGGAGATGAAGCAAGCCATTAAACAGGAAGCCATAGACACCAGGAAAACACAGCTGTTGCTTTCAATTAAAGCAGGAGCCCTTAAGCCCACCATTGATGCTGCTTATGAAGTCCCTGAAATAACAAGGTATGCCAGAGTTATGGGAGACCTCTTCAGTCACTTAGGAAAAGAAAGATTGGTTATTATGAAAGGTCAGTCACTAAGTTTTTTGTTTTTGCAGTGAAGTAGACTTTCTCAGCATCATGACTTATGACTATCATGGTTCATGGGAGAAGGTTACAGGTCACAACAGTCCTCTTTTCAAGAGTTCTCTAGATCAAGGAACCCATGCCCAACACAATATTGTAAGAGACAATCCTTTTGGATTTAAATATGATCATCTTAAAATATGACTTCTTGTTTTGGGTCTGAATTCTCTCCTCACTTTGGTTCAGGATGCTACAGTGTCTTACTGGATAAGCAAAGGGGCTCCAGCTGAAAAGCTGCTTCTTGGTTTCCCCACATACGGACGCACTTTCCGCCTTACCACATCCTCATCAGGACTTGGTGCACCAACCAATGGCCCAGCTGATGCTGGTCCTTACACACGTGATCCTGGCTTTTGGTCTTATTATGAGGTGACTGACTTTAGGTTCTTTATTTAAGCCTATTTCTTAAAAAGTTAACTTTTAAAAAGTTTAAAAATTTAATGGTGTAAAAAGTCTATAAGAATAATGAGGAAATTATGGAAAAATAATGGTGAAGGTTTTGATTCCTAGATTTGTACTTTTGCTGCGGCGGCGAAGGTAGAATGGATCACTGAGCAAAGTGTTCCATTTGCCACTCATGGAACAGCTTGGGTGGGCTATGACAACCAAGAAAGCTTTGCTGCCAAGGTAATAAGACTATTCCAGAAATAAGTAATTTCCACAAATTACTTACCACAACTACACACGTTTATGTGTTATATTCCTTTCTTTAAAAAAAAAAAAATCATTTTAGGTTCAGTGGCTCGCATCCATGAACCTAGGTGGGGCATCAGTATGGACCCTTGACCTGGATGATTTTGGAGGACATTTTTGCTCACAGGGAGACTATCCTCTTGTTAACCACCTACGCAACTCCCTGGGTAAATAAATGCTAGCTCAATATGCAGATTTGATAGCTAAATTTAATTAGACTATATGTTCTTACTTTATGTCCTTAAGTCAAAATGGCAAAATTGAAATCAGTTGAAGAGATGTTTCTGCCATTTTTAATCTGATACATGACAATTTAAAACTCTTATAGGTTTCCCTCCGAAGCCAACCACCACTCGTCCCCCAACCACTACCCCAGATCCTATTGCCTCCTTTTGCTCTGGAAAACCAGATGGTTTATACCCAAACCCTGCTGATGCTACCACCTATTTTCAGTGCTTCCGTGGAAACACCTACTTGCACCAGTGTCAACCAGGCCTGGTCTATGTTGATGCCTGCAAATGCTGCAACTGGCCATAAGGAGCTAAAAGAAATATGTTCAAATATTAAATAAAATGAAAGCTGTGTTTCTCCACACAATAATTTGCATGACCGAGTTTATACTGTACATTCTATCAATTTATTAACATTGTTGACTATCACTTATTATTTTTAAGATGAGTACTTTCTTTGGGCTGTCAAAAATAAAAACTTTACTCTTGTTTTCATGTTTTTCATGTTTCTGGTTAAATATCTAAGTCCTAGAGACAAAAATATCTTGAAACACATTTGCACTACCGCTCAAAAGTTTGGGATCACTCAAAAAATTTTATTGTTTTCCAAGGAAACACACACAAAATTAGTCTAAATAGAAAATATAGCAAAAGACCAGGACATGCTAACATGTCAGAGTTAGAAATAATGATTTTGATGGAAATGATGAATGTTTTCTTCAAACTTTGCCTTCATCAAAAAACACCTTTTGCAGCAACTACACCCTGTGCATTCTAGCTGTCAATTTTTCAAGATAATCTGATGAGATTTTACCCCATGCTTCCTGGAGCATCTCCCACAAGATGGAGTCTTCCTCTGTAGCTGAAATATGCAAGTGAGCCCAAACTTTTGAGTGGTAGTGTATATATTTGTTAAATGAAACAACTGAAAAAGATTCATATTTGATTTATCCTATGTGACCTTTTGTACTTCTGAAATAAAATGATCATTTTTAGAGCAAGCTTCTTTTATATAGCTGCTGGTGACTATATGTATGATTGTCAACCAAATGCTGTTAAAAGCACTTAAGATCATCCATAGGGATCCAGAACAGGTTTCTTGTAAATGGGCATAACCCTTGGTCTATTGCTCTACATGACCAGATGTTAATAGTAATAAAGGGGAGGAGAATGTTGTGCCAATGTGGCAGCATCCTCACCAAGGCCCCAGCCAGAGTCCAACTGGGTGGCTTCCACCGCAGAGCTCTCTCCAAAGACCAATAGGGTGGCCTGCAGTGTAGAGCTCCCTCTAGAGGCCATCAGGGTGACCTGCAACACTAAGCTCTTTCCAGGAGCCAGCATGTTGGCATCCTCACAAGAGCTCCAGTCAGAGTCTGATAGGGTGGCTTCCAATATAAACACTGCTTTATAACATGCCTGTGTCTGCCAAAGATAAGTTTTGGTGGAAACTTATCATTAATCTGCCTAATAAGTCTGATAATATAAGGATATAAAATAAAATATGTAAACTGCTTAGTACATAAAATATTAGTTTTATTTCTGTTACTAGATTATGTCAGGATGATTATTTGTACAAACCTCATAGTGTTGCATACTCATATATATATATATATATATATATATATATATATATATATATATATATATATATATATATATATATATATGCTGTAATAAATAGAATATGAACCACATTTCCTCAGTATCTTCATTATGCACTAATTCAGCTATCCATCTATCTCCTCAACATGTTACTAAAACTGCACTATTCCCCTAAGCTAGAGCCCAATCTTAGTAACCGTAAGAATATGTTTAAATCAAAAATCTGACTGTCTTGTTTGCTTGGTTTTATCTTGCTTTGATAAAACCAGCTGTGGATATTCTGCACATAGCATCACAGCTCATAGTCTTAGAACAGTCCTAGGTGACAATCCTGAGCCATGACCAGGGACATCAGGCAAACAGGCTAAAGCTGCTTGAAGTTGTAAGGTTCCACTGCATAGTGACTGTGTCTGTTCCATGAACCATACAAAATAGTTTTGCTAAGATGGCTTCCATGTACAGTTGATAACTTAACATTTTTGTGTTTCATTTTTTCAGGATTTTATCATTAAATGACTAGATACTTTTGCCCTGACTTTGCACTGTGTACTGATGACAGATTAATGTTCTTCTTCTGTTATGTTCCTTTGGAAGGTCATGATGATTGGCTGTGTACTCATTGTGGGTGGGATGGCATCAGTGGAGCATATACCATGCTAGAGCATAATGTGTGTTCACTACATTGGCTCCCAGTCAAATTTTGCATTGATTATAAAATACTGTTACTAACCTATAAAGCATTAATGGTCTCGCGCCACAGTACCTAAGCGATCTTTTAGTCTTTTATGATCCGCCACGCCTACTCCAATCAAAGGGTGCTGGTTACTTGGTAGTACCTCAAGTAGCAAAGGCTACAGCAGGGGGCAGAGCTTTCTCTTTCAAAGCCCCAAAGTTATGGAACAGCCTTCCAATTAGTGTTCGGGATTCAGACACAGTCTCAATGTTTAAGTCTAGGCTGAAGACACATTATTTAGTCAAGCTTTTAATGTATAGTTTACTTAGGTAAAGGTGCAGATCTGGAAGGTTCATGGTCATAGAGTGTTCGGTGTACTGGGATGTGTTGGATGCTGTCATCTTACCACCCTTGCAAGTCGCTCAGGTTTGCTGACTGTGAAGTGGTTGGATGCTTTATGTCCCGGGAAGCCTTCATGTCTGTGACCTTCTGGCTCTCCCTTTTAGTTATGCTGTCATAGCTAGTCTTGCCGGAGTCCCTGCCTGCACTTTACACATAATTCTACATTGTCTTTAAGCATCACATGATCAGAAACTTAATATCTTTCTCTTTCTCTCTCTACCTTCTCTGTCGAGCTATACACCCCACTCCTGAGCTCCCAGTGTTTGCCAGTTTCCAGTGCGACCGCTGCCCTACCCCTGGTTGGAGTCTCGCCGCTTGATGGTGCCCACTGATGCTGTGGATGGATCTGTGTGGACCAGGAGACAGCCATGGACAGAGCCACTTGGGGACTTTCACACCATCACAGATATGCCATTTCATCTATCAGCCAGTGACAGCAAAGAACTAGTGTTTATAATGACCTTAGAAACTACAATGACCTAATAGTTCCTCATGGGTCATTGATTGCTGTTGTAGAAAGGACATTAATCTGCTACAGTTACATTATTTTCTGTTTAGTGACACCCAAATGAGGATGGGTTCCCTTCTGTTGGTGTTACTGTGGGCAATTGTTTGTGACCACTAATCTTCAAAATTTTTCTCCAAAAGCGGGAACAATGGGCACATGGGCATTGGAACTGGACCACAGAGCAACGGAACAAGGTGACCTGGTCTGATGAATCACATTTTTTTTGCATCATTTTGATGGTTGAGAGGAGTAAACAAAGTAAGAATTTCAATGTACTAGTACATATGACAATAAAACTCTTGAATCTTGTGCATCTCTTACCTGGGGAACACATGGCACAAGGATATAGACATATTAGAACATTTTTCCTCAATGTTGACATGTTAGAATCAAGAAAAATGGGCAAGCATAAGGATTTGAGCGAGTTTTAACAAGGGCCAAATTGTGATGACTAGACCACTGTATCAGAGCATCTTCAAAACTGCAGCTTTTGTGGGGTGTTCCTGGTCCGCAGTGGTCAGTATCTATCAAAAGTGCTCCAAGGAAGGCACATTGGCAAATCGGCAACATGGTCATGGGCGGCCAAGGCTCATTGTTGCATGTGGGGTGAGAAGGCTGGTCCATGTGGTCCGATCCAATATATATATATATCGCAATACATATATATCGCAATAAACAACTCTAGCTGGTATTGCACTGGAAGGTGCTCATAGAAGGGTTTCTACATTTTCTAATTATGTAGAGGAATCATGAGTACATGAACTCTATGAAATAGGAACTGTGTAGTGACGAAGAGAAGTGGTAAATCAAATCAAATTAAATTATATTTTTACATTCTTAACAGTATAAAGAATTTGAATGTGAAGGCTTCCATACTCTTGGAATAATCTGAACTGGCTTCATGGGCTTTAGCATTAATATTCTTGTTTGGTGAAATAAACAATTATTGCTTTAAGTAAAAACTACTTATTAAAAGTACATTTTATTCTCAAATAAGCTACATGGACATTAACTTCACTATGTATATTTATCTTAAAAACAAACGTTAATCATACACTTTTATCAAAATGTCAGAATATCAGACAATGAAAAATCTATATACAATAAACAACAGAACAACAATATATAATAAAATAAAATAGCATAAAATTAACTATAAAATGTTCATAATATACACTCCTCTTACAGTGAGCATTGTGAAGTTTACTGGACCTTACCCCTTATCTAGAGAGCTCTGTCCAGGATGCAAAGATACTGGCACAAAAATTACATATGGATTTACAGATTAGCGTATCTGATCAACAGTCATGAATAACTGGCAGACCATGTGGTGTGATAAGGTTTCCTTTTAGATAGCAAATATCTAAAAGCATTCAGATATTAATAGCTCATGATAAGTATTAATGTAGTTAAAGAGTTTAGGGTGAAGGATGAATCAGAAAATTATCTAAGCACAATCTTTTTAAATCATATATTATTGGAATTTCAGCATTGCCACATCACCACCTCACAACTGCTGGCTTCCTGGGTCAATAGCAACTTACCGAGGTTGCTGTCTGTGTTGAATTTTCCACATTCTTCCTGTGTCAGCAAGGGTTTCTTCCGGGTTTTCTGGTTTCTTCCCACCTCCAAAAAATCTCCTGATTTATGGTAGTCACTCAACAGCCAGTGTTGATCCACCATGACCATGACACATCAGTTACCAAAGATAATACCACAATTAGAATTAGAAACCCAAATACAAAAACCCAGATGCACAAAGAAATTATGTTCAAGCCATGTCCACACATACCTGGGTATTTTAAGAGATTTTTCTACTTCGTTTTTTTTCTGTCCACACGACCTATGTGTTAAAAATATCTTTGTCCACATGAAAACAAAAACGCCCTGTTAAGTGTTGTCAGGAGCATGCCTTGCCAATCAGAAGCCTAGGCAAAATGCCATTACAGGTTACAATATTACGACATTACGATAGTTTAACAACAATGACGTGTCGCAGGAAAGCCATGCCCTTGAGATGCGAAAATTTTATTGTAGAATGTAGAAGTCCGACCGGGTTTCATCTAAAACCGCCATTGCTGTCTGTGTTGTCGGAGTTTTGTATGTAGCAGCAGTGAGCTTCATATTATGTTGCGGCAGCTCTGTTCGTTAACATAATGTGTGAGTAACCTAAGTGCGTGTGTATGTGCACGCGTGTGAAAAGTCCAGTAAGCAACATTAGCACAGTCACTAGTCTACGTAAGTCTGCCATTGCACAAAACATCTTCATAAACAAAGCTCATAAAATCAAGGAGACCGGCACACAGACAATGATGTCAGTTCGTCAAAATCTCAGTTTCCCCTGTCCACACAATAAAAGTAAAAGCTGTATTGAGTTTGTACCTTTCTCTACTTGCTGCATCTAACTAGTTACAGTCCTACTAAACCAACTCGGTGGGGTATGACAACCAAGAGAGCTTTGCTACCAAAATAGAAGTCTAATGAAAGCCTCATTGTGTTAAGAGACAAGAGAAAAATTATTTATGATTATATTTGAATTAAATCCTTTTATGACAATTCTCTCTCATTTAAGTCTATCATGTTTGTAAACCTGGGTAGTTCATATGGAGTTTTAACCTGACTTTTTTCCTCATATGGAGACCACTTTTATCTATAGTTCTAATGTCACAGCCATCCCTCTACCACTGATATGACGATAAGATGCTGATACATAGACTTCTTCTTGAATTCTTGTGTAAACAAATGATTATCTTTATACAGATTTGTTCAGGAAATGAACTTGCTTTGTTTTACATGAACATGAACTTGCTTTGTTTTAAGTTTATGTTTAATTTTACTTAAACAAAAGTGGCAATAAAATAGCACATGTATTCTCTATTTTGATGTAAAAAAAAAACATTTGAAAAACACAAGTACAAATAAACAGCACAAGTACTATTTGGCAATTTCCTCTGGCCTATGACTCTGCTGTGTAGACAAATGGAGGGGACCTTTGAATCCATTAGATCTTAGAAAACAAAATGCTAGTTAAGAGGCTGTCACTACCTCCCAAGATAACCAACGGTAGATCTTTATTAGTGGCAAACAGTGGTTTTTTTTTAAGACATAAAAGGGTGCCTCATAAACCACTGTGTCCTGATAAGATAAGGATTATGAGGACACAAGAACTTTTTTATAGCTTAGTAGATAAAATTCATGTGTGAATTACAATTTAGAGTGTAAATAATAGCCCTAGCACATGTAATTTAACTCATTTAAGGTACACTATATAGAATTGAAGATAAACAATATAGAAATTTGGCTACACATTAAAGTTACTATAGATATTTATGTTAATTTCATTGTATATAAACACATATAGAAATTGTATGTTTTTCCATTCAGTTGTCAAAAACAATAACAATCAAACAAATATTACAAAATCCCTACCTGTAACTAATAATATAAAACAAACCTTATAAAATCCCTACCTGTAACTAATAGACTGATCACAAGATGAAAGCTTATACATAATAAATAGTTAGGAGATTTTTCTGGTTTTTTTTTTTTTGTTTCTTTGTTATTGTTATGGACAACTGAATGAGAGTATATATCATCATGATACCCCAACTCACAGAACTGTATAATGAAAACTATTAGCAATATCTGAGCAAAATAAGCATATCTGTTATTCTAATTCATTTTCATTTAAAAAAGAAAAGACTAGAACATACAGGCACAAGCTGTAAAAGAACCATCATTTTTTTAAGGTAGGCCAGAGTTCTTTGTGCCAGCATGCTATCACAATGTGTCATATCAGTCCACACTTTACACTTTATCTCTGGATGACCTAATAAACTTTCCATCTCCTACCTGATTAGACAAGCCACCGTCCAGAATATTTAAGCTCTGTGAGCTGAAAGTAAATTTGTCTTTCATCCAGAAAGTACCCCAGGTAGGATTTGTTAGCTGTTATAGTAAAGAGTGGTTAGCTGTTATAGAAGTCAGATTTACATGTCTAGCCCTAAATAGATAAGCAAATTACTAAAAGTTATCTCTCTTTTCTTGACAAAAGAATTACAGCTGAAAATACAAAAGGTGCTATCAAAATGGCCAGGCTCGCACTTCTTGCAGGTATTTGAAAACTATTTCCAAATTGATATTTGATTGTTAAATAAGATACATTACACTGACATGAATCCTCTGTATTGTCTAGGTTTGTGCCTGGTTCTGTGTCATTTTGGTGAGTTCATAATAATTCATAAAATTCATAATACCTAATAAAATCACTACCTGTAACTTCTAATGCAGTTACTTGATTGTTTTATCTATATTTCTATCTTTATTTTACAGCAACCTCCAGGCAATTGGCGTGCTATTTTACAAACTGGTCTCAATACCGACCTGGAGCTGGGAAGTACATGCCTGCTAATGTAGATCCCTACTTGTGTACACATCTGATTTATGCCTTTTCTATTATTAACCATGCCAATGAGCTTGTCACTTATGAGTGGAATGATGAAACCCTCTACCAGTCCTTCAATGCTTTAAAGAAAACGTACGTATAACAAACATTTTCAGATGTGTAATGATAATAGTAATGGTAATAATTTAACTATTTATAATTTACAGTTCCAGCATGAAACCAGATAGATTGTGTTTATGATGTTTCCTTAATCTATACAGTAACCCCCACCTTACAACTCTTTTGGCTGTTGGTGGATGGAATTTTGGCTCAACTCAGTAAGTATTTTCTTACTTCCGTTATTTACAAATAATAGTGCTGGGATACTATATCACAGTCTAAAACTTTAAGATGACCTTGTACAGACAATGCAACTCATGAAAAATAAATCTTCCTCAGGTTTTCCATCATGGTCTCTTCACCTGCCAACCGTCAAAAGTTCATCCAGTCGTCTATTGCATTCCTAAGGAAACATGGATTTGATGGTCTGGACTTGGATTGGGAATACCCAGGTTCCAGAGGTAGTCCTCCTGAGGACAAACAGAAATTTACTTTATTGTGCCAGGTAGGCTTGAGTATGTAAACAACTTTGTATAAACTATAGCTTATACAAATAGGATACACCTATGTGACTCAAAAGAGTTCATTTCTGGGTCTGATCTAACCTCTCATTCTGCCGGAATTTGATTAGGAACTGGTGGAAGCTTATGAGGCAGAAGGTAAAGCTACAGGACTGCCTAGACTCATGGTTACTGCTGCAGTATCTGCTGGCAAAGGGACAATTGATGCTGGATATGAAATAGCAAAGATTGCAAAGTAAGTTTTAGTATTTCTAAATAAAATACAGTGGGGAAAAATATTTAATTAGTAAGTAACAATTAAACAAAAGCAATTGCATCAGTTAGGTAAGAATTATGTTCTTTCTTTCTCTTTAAAAATTTCCTAATCAATATTTGACTAAATCTCTAGCTATCTTGACTTCATCAATGTGATGACCTATGACTTCCATGGAACTTGGGAGAGCTTTACGGGACACAACAGCCCCTTGTATAGGGGATCTCAAGACTTTGGAGATCTTGTTTACTTCAACACTGTAAGAATGCTCTGAGAAATTCTTTGCACAATGTTTTTGCCATTGTAATGTCTAATGTTAAAATTCTATCAATTATTGTCTATTACAAAACTGAAGAAACTGTTTGTTTCTTGTTCAGGATTATGCAATGAAATATTGGAGGGACAATGGTACCCCTGTGGAAAAACTAAGGATGGGATTTGCCACATATGGTCGTACATTCCGCCTCACTTCTTCAAATACTGGAGTGGGAGCTCCAGCTAGTGGACCAGCCTCAGCTGGATCTTATACCCGGGAGGCCGGCTTCTGGTCCTACTATGAGGTATTGTGAAAGGATTAAACATAAAACTATTCTAAATTGCATTTGCTGTTAGTTAATACAACATATCACTTTCCCCAGATCTGTGGATTCCTTCAGGGAACAAAACTTGAGTGGATTGAGGATCAGAGAGTACCATATGCCACAAAGGGTGGTGAATGGGTTGGCTTTGACACCAGGGAAAGCTATGAGATCAAGGTATGTTAAATTTTAAAAAGTAGCAAATGAAGACTTTTGGCTTAAAGACATTTACATATGTCATACATTCTTCCACTTACCTGTTCCTCACAGGTAAAGTATCTGCAAGACAACAAGTTTGGGGGGGCTTTTGTTTGGGCTCTGGATCTGGATGACTTTGCTGGTGAGTTCTGTGGGCAAGGGAAGCATCCTCTTATGGGTCACTTACGCAAGCTCCTGGATATTGGTAGGTAGCCATGGGCACCTGTTTCTCCTGTTACTTAAAAGATAATCACAAAACCAAATCTTAACCACTTGATTTTGCATTCTAGATATGCCTACACCACCTCCTACCACTACCCCCAAACCTGGTCCACCAACCACCCCGAAACCAACCACAACAACAACACATGAGCCTGGACCTGGATTCTGTAATGGAAAGCCTGATGGCCTTTATGCTCACCCTGAAGACCCAAATAAATTCTATGACTGTGCTGGAGGTAAAACATTTGAAAGGAAGTGTGGAGATGGAACAGTGTTTGATGACACATGCAAATGCTGTACCTGGGGAAAACCTTAAATACAATTGCTTTCAGTAAAAGCCAGTTGAATTCTGTAAAAAAGCAACACCATTTTACAATTTTAGGAATTAATATAAGGTAGAATTCCTGACACAGTAGGATCTAGGAGTAGGAGTAGAATCATTGATTTATATTAATTTATCTTCAGAATGCTAAAAAAAGAAAAAAAAAATCCCACTTGTTTATGGACCCTTGTATTTCATATAATTATGTATATGTGACCAATATTTCTTTCTGAACATTTTAAATCATGTTGTACATGTGTATTGACACCAATATTAATCATTACATTAACTTTAAACGTCAAGATTAAACATAATACCATAAATATGTTTGTGCCATATTAATTTGTCTATTTTTTGAGCAATAAAACAAATGTATTGAAGCAAAGACCATTTAATTCATTGTATTTGTTTATCTTAGCCACAGTTTTAATCTTCAGGAAATTGCAAATGTTCACAGAGATCACTAAGTAGATAAACAACTGTTGTTAGGTAACATTTTAGTTAGTTTTAGTTAGTTTAGTTTAGATGCAGTAATTTGATACTGATACTAATAGCATAATCATTTTAATGAGCAAGCTAATGTTTGTTAGGTGAATTTTCCCCACCTTCTGTTAAAGTGTCTGACATGAGGACATCAAGAACAATTTCTCTTCATTCTGACACAGAATATTCACATTCTGTGTCAAACAGACTTATACAGTATAACAGACACTGCTTAGGCTGTCTTAGAGAGGAGTGCTAGGAGGCTGACTGACTTGTTGATTTTCAGAAATAGGCAAAATTACTCTGTTCCACTGTTGATTTACATTTGCCCAAATAAGATAAGATTTGCATAATTATTATTATTAGATATATGATTATTATTATTATTTTGCCATTTTGTTTACAACAGTTTAAATAGCTTTTCAGTAAGAATTATGAATCTATCTGAATTGTGATGAGGGAATGTTGTAAGTGTACCAAATCACTAATCAAATTTATTCTTTTCACTCTATATGCATACATGCTGATTACCAGCTGCTAACTCTTAACCACTATTTATTACCATGCCTTACCACAAAGCACTGACTATAGCTGGCAGCAACAGCCAACTCAGTGACAAATTACTCAGACTGGAATTTGTTTTGGGAATGGAAATACATTCAAAAAATCTAAGAATTGATATTTAAGGCCATTACTGAATCAAAATATTAACATTAACAATTAGTTAATAAATTTGTCCTTTTAAAGTCTGTGAAAAAGCTTTTTCACACTGAGGACATTGGAGGAGACAGCAACTTCTCTGCACTTTATTAACTTTTCTGTATTGTCAGTGCATATTAAAAACTTCTAAATAATTCAAAATAATTAAATGAGTTCTATCAAGTTTTATTTTTTAGACTTCTAGTAAGAGTGGAAGGCATATTGTTAAATGAAAACATTTTAGTATTGATTGATGTGATAATTCCTAGAAAGGCATAATTTTTTAAAACTTAAAAAGAAGGTATGAACATGTACAATTTGATTGTGTTCTGTTACACAGGAATGTGTTTGGCACCCAGTGTAACTAAATCACTGAGTGCGTCTACTTCCTTACTGCCTTATAAGGAAACTAAAGATCTAGTGAATGATGATAAAGAACCTGCAAATATACTTATATATTTTCATCCCTGTTTCTGAGATACCTGCTGTCCACCTCAGTAAAAAAACAACAACCAATAGAGTATTATGTCTTAGCAGATTTATTTTATTTGTAGCCTCTGTTTTATTTCTATATTTGAAATAAAAATCATCATCTGTCTGCTAATGAAACTAGTAATCAAAACCATTGTTTGCCACCAACTGGTCAAAACATAAAATTATAGAATAGGTAAAAATATTCAAGGAATGTATTGCGAAACTCCATTGGATGTGCAGTTACTGCATTCTTGATAAAATGAAAAAGTTCATAAATAATTAGTCTTCTGTATTTTTGTGGGCACACTGCAGCTAAGCTGGGTGTAATTAGCTAAATTCATAAAGTTTTTTTATTTTTATTTTCGTACTTTGTGTATGCTCTGTTCTTCTGGTGAAGGAGAGATAAGAAGTGGTAGCACCAGTAGAGGAAGATAAAATAAGTGACACTTCAGGATGTTAATTTTTGGATGTTGATGAAATGTGTCTCACCAGGTTACTTAAAGTTACTTAATAATGGCTGCAACGCCTCTGCTTTAAAGGTGGTGCCTTTAAAAATTTACTTTTAAAAAATGTTGGAGGCATGAACTATTTTTTTCATTTCATTGTCTGTACCACTTATCTGATCTATACTTGGGTCATCTCAGGCGTCATTGGGCAACAAGGCAGAATACACCCTGGAGGGAGTGTAATCAGCCTAGAAGCATGTCTTTGGACTTTGGAAACCCACCAAGCACAGGGAGAACATGCAAACTACACACACACGCACGCATGCACACACACACACACTCTCGAACTTGAACTCAAGACACTGGAGGTGTGAGGCGAACATGCTAACCACTAAGCCACCGTGCTGCCGGCATGAACTATACAAAATACTGTACAAACTACACAATATACTATACTAATTTAATTATTTACCTGAACCACTTAAATACCTATACCAGTCAGAATAGGAAGACATTTCTGCATTTCTTACATTAGAACTTTCTTTTATCCTTTTAACACACTGTACTGAACACACTGCCTTTATTCATCTATCACTGTATACTTTCATGATTTATAATTCCACAGACTAGTATCAAAGTATTAGAGAGACTTGTTGGACTCTGGTTTCTTCCTGATATTGCCGATGGAGGGTTTTTTTTCCCTTCTTTTAACATCAGCACTTTTATGTGGTTATACCAATGGCATTTAATTAGTTAAGGGTAAAGACAGTGACTGTAAAACCAAATTAGATAAGATAAATCCGATTGAGATGCTGTGGCATGATCTTAAACAGGCAATTCATGCCCAAAAACCCTCCAGTGTGGCTGAATTAAAATAATTCTGCAAAGAAGAGTGGGCCAAAATTCCCAAAATGAAAAATATCAAAAGTATTTTTTGGCTTTTTGTATAAAGTTAATTAATTTCTGTTCTTTAACATACTGCAAAACATAAACATTTTCAGTATTGTTTTTATAAACTTCAGAAGTGAAAGTGTTATGCTATAATAAAATAGTGATGTAATTAACATTTCTACTATTTTTTTACTGCTATATTTGACCTACTCTACATTCTCATAGCCTTATCGTCAAATGTATTCTTACCAGTAGCAGCTAATTAAAATCATATAATTTACTGATTTTTATAAAGCAAAATAGTTGATGTTATAATAATAATAATAATAATAATAATAATAAGAAGAAGAAGAAGAAGAAGAAGAAGAACAAAAGTATTATTATTATTATTATTATTATTATTATTATTATTATAACGATGTGAAACATTTTGTTCAGCATATTGGTTAAGCCCATCACAACAGTCCCATTTTCTCATTGAGGCCTTGGGAAAATTAATTGCCCACCTCTGTTCTAATCAGTAAGCTAAAGTCGTAACCACTACCTAATTTATTTATTAATGTTAATAAATAAAAAATAATGTTGATAATCCATTAAGGTCAACGTTATAGATTTAACCAGATGCTGTATATTAACTGATCTAAAGTCACTACTGTCATTAACTAATTTAAAAAGTAAAGTACTTTACACTGCTCAAAATGCCTGCTTTGACGTCACTCCTAGAAAAGCACTGAAATCTCCGTGTTGGAGGCGCAGTTTTCTGTGCTGTTCTGGTTGTAGATAAGGAATTTCAAGTTGCAACTTCGCCTCGAACGCAGCAAAGGATGGGCGGTGACTGCTGAGCCTGCTGGGTTTCTTCCGTGTGGTGCCATTTTGTTCGTTTAAACCAGGCCTGGACCGTCGTCGACCAATGATCTAATACGAAAACAGGTTTTAACAAGTCATATCCATAGAAACTGGTAATTTCTACGTTTTATTTGTGTCAAATATGAATGTAAGCCAATGGTATCGTACATTTGCTAGTTAACTAGCGTTAATGTCGGTGTAAATGGTCTTAAGTCGAGCAATAGTTAGCTGCTAGCTCATATATCTAGTTAACGTTATAAGAATCTGATCCTTGGTGAACATGTACGGTTAATCAAGTCATATCTCACTTCGGGACTTTCTGTAAATTATCATTAGTTTGAAACAAACACCAGCTGTTTAATCTAGTTACAGCAAGCAGGGTTGTCTTAGCATGCTTCGTTTTCAGCGAAGAAAACTCGGCCCTGTTGTGAAACGAGCCGCTTTGTTAGCCATTTAGCTACTTAACATTGCATATATGGCTGTCTGTTTTACATACATTTATATTGCCTGTTATTGTTTTCTGAATTATTCATTTTTATTTTAAAGTAAGCGTGTATGAAACTTATTTATTTAGCTAGCTACAGCAGTTACTCTGAGATGTAAATTAAATGCATATCGTTGTTACTTTTTGCGTTGCTTTTTCAAGTTAAAACCGGTTCATGAGTAATCGACCAGATCTTTAAGTTTCATTTTATATTCATGTCAGGTTATGATGCTGCATACAGACTACAGTGGGTTTAAAGAAAATGTCTTGTACAGGCCTTCAAAGGCAAAACCTTTTACAACAGAGCAAAAAAAGTCAAATTGGAGATTGGTTTATCAAAAAAAATCTAATTTTAAAACGTAATGCCTTGATTGCACATTATTAAAATTGGCTTTTTGTCCAACATCATAATGGTGTGCAAAATGAAATCTGCACATGCAGATGCTTACTTCAGTACGTGTTGATAAATGTCTGTTTCTGGTTCTGAAAAGCTAAATCTCAGCTTGCCAAAATGTGTAATTTCTTTGTGGTTAGGGCACTTGGAAGTATTCTCAAATAATATTTTAATTCCTTACCCATTTGCCCACTTTGAAGTATGTGGGGAGTGTTTTGTTTTTCTTTTTAAAGGTTATAAAGGAATTTCTTCTACAGCCCTGATAACTGGATTTGGATAGAGGCCAACAAATGGAGACATATCTTCTCTGAAGATTGGCTCTTTTTATCTCCACACTCACTTATTTTTTATTTTTTTGTCCTTCACAGTGGATGATTTTTTTTTCTTCTTTTGAAAATTAAACTTTTACCTAATTTTAAGTGTTCTCACCCGTCATCAAATTGCCACAATCAGTGTGAAGAAATAGAAGACACCCCTTCCCGCCCCTACACACACATGCACACACACACCTTCAAGAGTTTCATTCCCGTTCGCCCTGGCTGTCACCTTGAACACTTAGCCTGAGGATTTTTGTCACCAAACAATTGTTTTTTTTTTTATTGAGGAATAGAAAAGGACATTTCACCACCTTTTTACTTGTAACAAATCAGTCTAAGACGAGCAAGTTTCTCAGTGACGAAAGCCTCTCTCTCGCCCTGTTCAATCTTAACTCATCGGTCAAGTGTTCCTTCAGGACCTTTACACCTTGGAGACAACCCGAAGAGGTAGACCTTTTGGAGACATCTTCACTGCAGGTGAATGGCATTTTGCATTTCTGCATTTTTATAAACAATAGGAAGACATGGAATCAATGGAGATTTGAGCATTCTTGTTGCACTTTGACTAGGAAAACTCCAGAGGGCCTTGTAGCAGCACTTGAAGATTTCCTGTCCAGCAAGAGTATCCCCTGGCCCTGACCAGGATGAGCAATAAGGGAGATGATTGCTATTTCTTTTATTATTCGACGTGCACAAAGGTATACATAAACAATACAGATTGTTTGAGCAAGAAAAAACAAAGAATTGCCTGTTCACATGTGCTTCTACCTTGTGTGGCATATGGGAAGGGTTTTGTGTGTTTTGAATCTCCACCCAATTTTCTTAATTCCCTCCCATGTTCTTGTTTTCATTGAAGGGCGATGCTTGCCCTTTCCGACACTGTGAAGCTGCCATGGGTAATGAGACTGTCTGCAGTCTTTGGAAAGAGAACCGTTGCTTTCGCAATGTTTGTAAATTCCGTCACATGGAAATAAAGGTAAGCTTTTCTTATTTCAACAGTTATGAGATAATTCCAGTCTTTCATGATGCTATTGTATTTCAAGACCTGCGATTAACAACTTTTAGCTGATTTTAGCTGAATTGTTATTCAGCATCTAGCATTAATATTTCTGTAAATCTGTGAACAGAAGGGATCTGAATATTTTTTAAATGCTCAGTGTTTTCCAAATGTGGAATTGGAAGTCTTGTATTCTTTTACTAACAATATATTCTGCTCTATCTGACAGAAAAACCGCAAAGAAATCCCTTGTTACTGGGAAAATCAGCCAGGGGGATGCCAAAAGTTTCACTGTGCTTTTCACCATGAGAAGCCACGTTTAATTGATGGCCTTTTTGTTGCCCCAGACAAAGGTATGAAATCAGTTGGACATCATTTTAAACCACAATGTACCTTTTGGCTTTTCAACCCTAGATAAAGCAGGTAACATATAATTAACTCCTGATCACAAAAGGTTTGTTTACCTTGCAGGTCCTGTGCTGAGGAAGGATAAAGAAGAAGAAACTCCACAGGATGACCATGTGCCGTCTGCTTCTGCTAACATGTCCAACACCACCAACCCACAACTCAGAGGAGTAATCAAGGTGGAGACTCAAGAAAGCGTCCCCAGTCCCACACACCCACCAGTAGTCATTAATCCTGTGGATGATGAGGATGATGAAGATGGTAACATCATTTCTAAATTCTATTGTACTCCAATACAAGGCAGGTTTAGTTTAAAAATCCTAACTATCCTGTACTGCTGTTAGTAGATCAGTTTTCTGAAGAGGGAGAGGAAGTATCTGGTGTCTCTCCAAAGAAACTGCTGAGCTCAAGTACAGGTAGTGGATTTTCCTATTAATGACTGATTTTCTTGTTAAATTATTTGAAAAATGAAATTGTACTAAAATGGATCACTTGCACAGATGACTCACTAAATTTTGGCATCAAGTCACTGGAGGAAATCAGGTTGGGGAAAGCTCTAAAGGCCAGTCTAAACAGACCAGGTAAAATTTAAGTCATTGGGTTAAAATTTTGTTTCACCTACCATAATTGTGTTCATACATAAACTTTTTTTTTTTTTTTTTTTTTTTAAATCTTAAGGTCATCCCATTTTGCAAAGCCCTGATAGTTTCACCTCGACAAAACATGGCAACGGAACTGGCACAGGGAAGGAAACCAATCAGTCTATCACACAGGCAGTCACTACCAATGGTATGTCATGGGACAGTAATTACCCCCTGAACCTTTCCACATGTTGGAGTGTTAAAACCTTTCTAAGTGTACTTTAATAGATATTTTCAGTTGGTGTCCCTTGATCTGTTTTTATTTATTTTTTTGTGATGTGTTAAACAGAAAAGTATTTGTTTGTCTGCAAACATTTGTTCTCTTAAGTCAATAGAAGCACCATTGGTTGCAATTACAGCTGCAACTCTTCTGGGATATGCCTAGTAGTTTATTGAGGTGTCATTGTCAACAAGCTGTTTTGGGTTTTCAAAAAATGTACTGCTGTGTGCCAAGGTGAACAACTTCAGAGTTAACTTGGGCCTCCTGTTTGCATTTTTGACTAATGCTCATCTTATCTGTTTAATGGTATTTATAAGTAGTAATGGAATTTGTAGTTCGTAAAGATCTGATTGGCGCTTTTCCAGAACATGGCTGATGAGTGTCATTAAAAGCATTAACTAAAATACCAAGCAAATGCTCTATACCTTTCACAGATCTGAAACCAATTTTAAATGTATACATCAAAAATAAACGGCAACCAGAATGGAACCAATGTTTAAATAACAAACTGCATGAAACAAATCCAAACATTGGAACAAAACATACATTTCCTTTTAATAACCGTTGGGATCAAGTCGTATATAAGATGCAGAATAGGACACTCAAAAGCTACACCAATTTTTACTATCAAGAGAACATCCACCACAGTGTCCATCATGTAAAACCCTTCTGTCCATCAAACATATTCTATTTGAATGTAATACTTTTACCCCTGGAAGGAAACTGTTTTATTCTGTTGACACTTTTGAAAAAGTTTTTAAACAAGTAAACCCATCTTCGGTTTTAAAGTTCCTAAAAAAAAGTTAATCTTAAACATCTTATATAGTTTTAATATTGAATAACAAAAACTGACTCTCGCGCATGAATATAGCCATAGAAGCTGGCATGGCGTTAAAAAAAAGAAAGAAAAGAATGTCATGAACACATTTTGTTTGTTCTTAGGTCTTTGTAATGTTGTTTGTTTAGGTATGTTCTACGCTTGTTCAGTATACCAATGTTATTGGCGCTATGCGATATTTCATTGCCACACTATGCTGTGACACAAATTTTAATAATATTGAATTAATAGACCAGGCAACCAATATGTTATTATTCTTTAAAAAAAAAATTGGAATTTTGGAAGCTCTGTCCATTGCAGTAACAGGAATATATACCCAAATCATATAACATTTAATTGCACACAGGTCATTCACGGTATTACATGTCTTTGGATGGCAGCCGGTTGCCCCAGAACATATTTAGGGATTTTATAGCAAGTGAATACTGAATCACAATCAAACAAAATAATATTTACATGCATGTGAGAACAAACTATGGGGTGAAAGTTATGGCACTATTTACAATTTTAAAAGGCTGAGAGAAAACTTTTAACTATCCATATCTTATAAAAAAGATGAAGTTAGTAATTTCACTGTGTGGTGTAAAGAGAGTAGGTAGTGTCTAATATAATTAGCTGTGCTCTTTGCTGGGTTTTGCTTTTGTTCTGGCGTTTACTGTGAAGTAACCGTTACAATTTACTGTAATATACAGTAATAGAGTAATATAAATGTTAAGTAAATACTACTCTATAAAGCATATGAATGCTAAGGGGAGTATTTGGCAGACCACCAGCAGGTGCAGTGAAAATTCTGCAGGATGTTGGATTTTTACGTGATTCTGCAGTAAAATGCAGAATGCAATAAACCATGTGTAATCCCTTTACAAATCAGTTGTCTAACCTGTCCACCTAACCTATGTACTTTTCTCATTTTAGTTAAATTAAATATGCACCTATAGATTTTATTTAATATTTATTGACTGATTATTGTCAATTTCCCTTGAAAGAAAATTTTATGTTTATATTAAGGTTTTATGATTTTATGTTAAATGGCAGAGCACAATATGTATGTTGATAGTCTGGATACTTTATTTGTGGATAATGTGGCAGTGTAATATGATAAAACTACTACCTCATATAAACCTGTTACACGGTTACCATAAAATCCCGAGTTTACTCACTTTTTATTTCTCCAAATGTTCTCTTTTTCAGAGTCACCTGCTTTGGAGGATTCCAGAAAAAGGAAAATTACAGACAGGCTTGGAAAAGGATTTGAGGAAGGTATATTGTTGGATGTATTCCGCCACTTCCTGTATGCAAAAAACATGTAAAATGAAAGAGCCTAATACTTTTTAGTAGCAATTCAAGCTTTATATTATGTAAACATCATATCTTTTATTTAGACGTGCTTGTGGAAGGAGGTGTACGGCTTAAAGGGTCCCTTGCTAAGCGCCTTGGTGGATTTGTTGACTTCACTGAGAATAAAATCAATATGCCTCCACAGAAAGTTAAAAGTGAGTGTCCTTTCAATACCTTTGATTTATATCACTAGTGTGTCTGTGTTCTACACTAAAGAATCTCTTAATTTCCACTGTTTTAGCTCTGAGACCAGTGCGAGAAAGACTTGGAATAACTCCTGATATCACTGCACCCACGTCACCAAACAGTGAGTCAAAGCCTTCTGGTGAGATCCGCATCAAAACTCTTGAAGAGATTCGTCAGGAAAAGGCTGCTAAATTTCCAATGCAGTGCAAAGGTGTCAGAGATGTTGCTGAGGTCCCCACAAAAATGTTAACTTCCACCAAAAAAGTAAATAAGCCTTTCATTGGGCCAAGTGTAAAGACTTTCTCAGAGGTCCTGCATGAGAAGAAGAAATTCCAGGAAACAAAGGTGCTATCTCAGCAAAGTGGTACTAGCACTGAAAAAACTGAGGGCCCTACAAATAGTGAAGTGATCAAACTGACCGACCGAACAGCAGAGATCAGAGTAAAGACGCTTGAAGAGATACGTAAAGAAAAAGCTGCCAGAATGCAAGCAAAGCTTCAGGACAACACAAATGAAGCACCTTGTTCAAGTGAACCAGTCCCAAAAAGACGGGTTCTTTGCATTGGCAAGACTGGGTGTAAGTTATATTTATTTGTTTTTCATTGGTTTGTTATTTGTGGAATGATTTGAGAGTTTATTGTTCAGGTAATATTTACTATATTTTATTTACAGCAGGTATCAACAATAGGTCTCAAAAAGTGAATGATTCTGAGAAGGTGGATTGCAATGAAGAGGCAAGGCCCAGTTTTTCTTGTTGTCTAGTAGTCATCTTGAGACAGAATTGCTTTGCATTAAACACTATTCTAAAAATTTCCCCTCTGTTTCTTTTGTAATTAGTCTGTTGTAACCAGTGGAAAGAGCGACTCCACCATTCAGGATATAACAGTGAAGAGCTTTGAGGAAATTATGCGAGAGAAAAGACTTCGCAAGCAGCAGGAGCAGGCTGTATCAGCTGTTGGGATAGAGCAAGCTGCACTGAAAACAGGCTCAGTACTTTGTGAAAAAAAGCCTCCTGCTGTAATCAGCCCAGGAATAACCATTCAAGCAAATTCAGCCATAAGAGAAGGCAGTAGTCCTCAGGCCTCCTCTCCTGTCTTTTCTGTGGTACCCCAGAGGAAGTCTCCAGAGCGGCAGAACAAGGAAAACTCTCTTACAATGAGCCCGAAAAAATCCAAGCCATTCTCTCCTGTGCAAGTGTCAGAAATAGAAGATTCTTTAGGCCATCGTTCACAGGAGCCACAGTGGGAGAACACTCAAATAGTCAACAAGATGCCACCAAGCAAAGCACCTGAATTAAAAGGTGTAGTGTATTAATATAAAAACATAATGGAGTTTATTGAGCAACTTCAACCAGCTTTCAAGTTGTTAAATTTGACAATGTGATTTGTGTTTGCTTTTCAGTGAGGCCCAAACTGAATGTAAAGCCATCAGTGATGAAGCCAGCTGCTCAGGTAATACCTGGACAGAAAAGGAAAGCTGCAGCCATCCATTGCTCTGCTGTTGCTGCAGTGAAACCTCTTAATGCTGTACCTACCACTGATGAACAACCTTGCAAGCAATCTCAGGTGAAGCACTAGACATTGCCAGAGAAATTTGCAGTATTAGTGCATAATTAAATTAACTGATAATAGAATTCTTTTACTGTGTGTCCTAGTTGTTTCCACCATCCTGCAGTTTAGAAGATGAAGCCATGGTGCAGCAGGTGTCATCTACTGAGCAGCGCTCCCCCAAGCCCCTTTCTGTTCCACAAAGGTATGAGGTGCTCTGTTTTTCAGAATCAGTGTTTGGAAATGTAGGAAGAACAGCAGTAATAAATGTGTTTAGAGCTGGAAATGTTTACATTTTCTGCATGTTTCAGGCCTCTAACTGTTCCATAGGAGACATAATTAACAATAAAATATAGTTGTGGTTGGACATTGAAATGAAACACCTCATTTTAGACCACTATAAAATATTATTGTGGTGTAGGGCATCCTTTTGTGGCCCAGACATCAGTTAATCTTGAGAATGATAAGTTCTGCAGAGTGGCCAGAGGGACATTGAGCCATTCTTCTTGCAGAACAGTGGCCAGGTCACTACACAATAATGGGCTGGTGAATCTGCAGGCCATAGGAGATGTTGAACTTCACTTTCATGCCAGACACCCTTATCCAGAGCAACGTACAAAAGTGATTTGAAGTCTCTATTAATGAATACATAAACCTAGGTTGGTTCACTAGGTACTTCATCAGCATAAAGTTCCTTTGGGAGAAAATTTAAGCAGGGAGTGTGGTGTAGCGTGAGGAGTGATGAGAGCTTCGAGGTAAGAGAATACTGGTCTGCTTTTGGCTTTTTAGGCAAGCATCATTGTTTTGAATGTGATGCGTGCAGCTGCTGGAAGTCAGCAGTGGAGTGGTGTGTGAGAACTTAGGGCGGTTGAAAACAAGTAGTGCAACTGTATTTTGGATCATTTTCAGAGGGCGAATTGCATTCAGAGGTAGATCTGCCAGCAGAGAATTGCAGTAGCCAGTCTTCTAAATGACTTGATAAATGTTCATTCATGCTAAGCTTTAGTTAATCAGCTTAAGGTTTAGCAGTTTTTTCCTGACAAATCTGCTCAAGAGTTTTAATCCAGATCTCACCAGAGGGCCTGGCCTTTCATCGTTTGCTGAATTGGGTATGTTAAGCATTTGCCCATCATCCAGAGTTCAAATCCCAACTATACGTCAGCCATCTTTCAGGAAACCAAAAAGCAAAACTGATCCATAGTAACTAAAATAATCACTCTGTTGGGCTACAGGAGCAGAAGACCATTTCAGGTCCCACTCCTGTCAGCTAAGAATACTCAAATCAATCTAGCCATTTCCTCTGACCTCTTATATTAACAAAGCGTTTCCACCCACAGAACTGCTGGTCATTTAAATGTTTTTGTTTTTCTCACCATTCTATAATAAACTCTAGCGACTTGTGTGAAGTCCTAAATCAGCTCAAACCAACCCTTCTTATACCAAAGTCCATGCCATGCTTAAAATCACAGAGACTGTACTTTTCCACATGTTGTTGTGATCACATGTGAATGTTAACTGAAACTCTTGTCCTGTATCTGCATGATTTTCATTGTGGTGCTGATTAGCTAATTCTGTGTAAATGAGCAAGTGTGAAATTTTTCTGAATAAAGCAAATAGTGAATGTGTATTGCTAAGGATGACACCAGAATACCTTTCATATGCTATGATTGTCATATCTTACACATGCCCTAATAATGATGCTTAAGTGGTAAAAAAAAAAAAAAACCCCTGTTGATTTATAAAGCTAAAGTAATACACAGCTTTTTGCTCCATAGTTTTTGCTGCCCTTCATTCTGCAAAACAAAATGTCTATCCAAGTTATCAAACGTTGGCCAACGTTTTTTTTTGGTCCCATGTTTTTTCTTAATTTATATAAAACTGTTGAGATGCTCAGCTAATTAGTTAATTGCATGAATGTGCAGGTGTTCCTAATAATATGGATGGTGTGTGTTTTACTCAGTGTAAAAACCCAACCCCATTTTCTGCATCACAGCATAAACATGCATCAATACAGAAAGATAAACCAGCATTTATCACTTACTAGTGTGAATTTGGGGCAACCCAATTATGCTTAAAACACACCACAAAATGTTTTCACGGCATTTTCACACATTTATATATTTGTCTTTTTACTTTTTTGTAGCCCCATCAACAGGACTCCTACCCAAACTCGGCCACGCCGGGCAAGTTTGGCTTCTGCGCGTAGTAGTGGTCCTGCAGGAAACTCCTCCACAGTGGACGACTTGGAGGACCTGCTGGATGAATTTACTGATGACAGGTTGGAGGATGAGATTGAACTGGACCCTGGCAAAGGCGAGGATGACCTTTTGTTGGAGCTTTCTGAGATGATTGACAGCTAAGATTGATCTCACGGAATACTCATTAACTGAATTATGTCAAGTTATTTGACCTTTAAAACACTCTTGACTTATTGAGCTGAACGTTTTCTTTGTCTTAAACAAAAAAACATTTTTAAGCATCTAACAAAGTGTTTTTGTTTTCTTTACTCTTGAGTAAATGTTAGTTTCCCGTTTTTATTTCTGTTTTTGACTATTTAAATGTTTTAAATATTCAATTTCTGCACATAGTCAATAAAATTCACTTCTATATTGATGGGTATTGTAAAGATCTCAAAGAAATTCATTGAACCATTAAATTATAATATGCTCATCAATTGTTGTTTGCTCATACTGTACATTTATTGCTTGTTTATGGAGTCTGATTTGTTGCACAGTGCAAAGAACTTGCAGCTTATCATGTAAATAATGCAGAAAGTGTTAATTTTGTATACTGTGTATGCTTCAGAGAACTATAAGTTGATGGAGGGCCAGGAAGGCAAATGATGTCTTAATCAGTGCTCTCGTTCATATAAGTTAATTTCCTATTTGAAATTGGTTTTGCTGAATGTTTATTGACTGTGAATGGATTATATTCTTTTAATGAAAATGTTTGTTTGATTTTGAAAAAGCGTCTAAAATTTAAGAAGGGATTGTATAGATTTGTTTTCAGGATTCTGGGATTTGTCAGGCCTACCTGTATCTTGTTGCATGTATGTTGCTCAACATTAGGCTTATGTTTAAACCATTGTCAATAATGAGAACATGTTTTTCCTTTTCAGTCACTTCAAATGTTTTTACTGTTTGTATAGGTTCTCAGGGACTGCTTTACCGTTTTCAAATATTTTTACCCATGATGGATTTAAGTACTTATTCAGACAGGTCCTTGTCTCTGTACTGTTAGTAGTTACTACTTGACCTCAAGATGACTGTTTTAATTTAGATTTTCAAATGGATAGAATTGGCATCTGCATTATGGTTGGTTTAACTGCAACTTTGTGAAAGAAATGGACAAAGCTTTATTAAAACATTTTTCTATAATTTCTTTTGACATTGTATAGCTCGTGCTTTGCAGTTGAAATTTTTTGGGGGTAATTTCTGGAATGCAAACAGGACCCATCCTCATTTGGGTGACACTGGACAGTAAATGATGTAAATATAAATAATGTTCTTTCTTCAATAGTTTATATTCACATGAAATTGTGCAACCAAGAGCTCCTAAGAAACAAATAGACCATCATTACAGACCTAGCACTGATTCCTTCCTGCCAAAAGTTGACTGATGCAATGTTTACAGCAAAATCTAATGATGCACACAATATTTCAAATGGCAGTTCAAAAGCAGAGATAGTCTTCAAGTGGTTCTATCGACAGCAGTACCCTGAGTCAAGGGCAGTCCATGCAGATCTATCCCCAGCAGCAGTAAACACCACCAAGCGAGGAGACTCCAACCAGGGGTAGAGCGTCTGGATGGATCAGGCAGGTCTATCGGTCACACTGGGAGTTTGGGTTGGGACATATAGCTTGAGAGAGAAAGAGTGAAAAAGGAGAAAAATATTAGCTATGCTTGTGATCATATGATGGTTAAAGACAACATACATTATGTGCAAAGTGCAGACATGGGCTCCAGCAAGACTAGCTATGATGGCATAACTAAAGGAGAGAGCCAGAAAGTGACGGACTTGAAGGCTTCCTGGGACATAAAGCGTCCGACTGCTTCACAGTCAGCAACCCTTGAACAACTTGCGAAGGTGGTAAAGTGACTGCATCCAAACATCCCAGTACACCAAACACTATATGGCCATAAACCGTCCAGATCTGCTCCTTTACCTACGAAAAGCTATTCATAGAAAGCTTGACTAAACAAATGTGTTTTCAGCCTGTCTGAATCTCGAACACTAATAGGAAGGCTGTTCTTTAACTGCCGAGCTTTGTAACAAAAAGTTCTGCCCCTTGCTATAGCCTTTGCTGCTTGTGGTACTACCAAACAGCTTGTGCCTTTTGATTGAAGTAGCCTTGGCAGATCATAAGAAAACAAAAGATCACCCAGGTACCATTTAGTGCTTTAATAGTAAGCTTAACACTGGCTGCATGTGGTCCTAGTATGAGCACTTCTGTCTTGTCAGAGTTAAGCGGGAGGAAGTTAGTAAGCATTTTCTAGCCTATCAAGTAGAATAATATGGTCAACGGTGTCAAAAGCTGCACTAAGAACAAGTAACACCAGCAAGGAAAGACAACCCTAATTAGAGGCCTATAGCAGGTCATTTGTTAGACCCCATTCCATGCAAAAACACACAGGATTCTGATCTGAAATAGGTATCATTTATAGCTACCTATATAATTCACATGTTCCAATATTTTCAATCACTTGAGAAATGGGTAGATTCAAATAAAAGGTGCCATGTTCAAAGTTACTTAACACATCTATAGGTGAATTATCAGGAAAATCTGATATTACGATCTGTCATCTCCTGTTTTTTTGATCCCCTACCCAATTGTCTTCAGTTCATAGCAAAAGGGAACAGATTTGCTCTTGGTTACTTTTGAAGAAGTCCCAATAAATACATATAATTTCATTCCTAGTATGAATCTCAAAATGGTGTCTGCTCATTTGAACATCTTCCTCTGTTTTTTCATTAATAAGGCATCTTTCGGGCCAGAGCCTAGACTCTTCTTAAGAAATGGACAAGCCACAGTTTCTTTGGTTGACTATGCATCTGTGTTTCCTCCTGGATTGCTGTGGAGTGTAGTCCTTTCTATTGAGCTTTTGTCTCTACATAACATGACCATTGATCATTTTGTCCACGAACTGTGCTGCCACCATTTACTTCCTAACATTTATGAAGTTATGATATTCATGACATGGTGATGTGGTAGAGGAATTTGCTCATTCGGAAGTAAGTCTTTGGGATACCATGGTATCTAAAAGTTCTCCAGATAATCTCATTCAGAACCCTGTCAAACCCTTCCTCTAGGAGGACAAGGAATGCCAATAGCATGTTATGTTGCTGTCACATCAACACAATGGTGAGGAATGCATTAGACTCTTTGCCACCTTATAGAATCTTTGCCACCTTACTTGACTATGAGACTTTAAACTGCCCTTTAAGGTTCTAAGGACCTTTTGTACATGCTCCATGAGAGCATCTTGATGGGAAGCATAACAGGCTGGTTTGTGAACAACACCCAGCAGGATAGACAGGCTCTCCAGAGGGTGGTGTGATCAGCTGAGTGCACCATCCATGCTGAGATCCCAGACCTGCATTGGATCTACAGCAGATGGTGCTGGACCAAGGAGAGGAACTGAAAGGAACTGAAGCCATGAACAAGGGACTCTTATATCTGTTGACAACAGGGAAGCAGTTCTGCTCCTTGAGCAAACAGAGAGAATGACGATGTGCTTCCCACAGACTATTTGGGCCATCAACCAGGACATTACTTAGAACCTGAGCTTTTTTGGACTTGCCTACACACACTACCTCTACCAGACTTTTATGCACATCATATATTGCACTATAATTGCTCACATTGAACATCTGCACTTTACAATAGTCATGCTATTCTACAACCAATCTGCTTCCATATATATTTTTTATATTTTTGCTTATACTTTCTTCTTTTACCTTTCTATATAGTTTATTCTATTTTTATTGTAATTTTATTGAAATTCTGTTTGTATATTTTATACTTTTTTACTTCCCTTTTTAGTTTTATTAAATCTAATTTTATGACGTATAAACAGTTTCATTACATGCTGCACTGTGTGTGATTCTTCATGTAGTGACTAAAATTTGAATTTAGTCTTCCTTGCCTCCAGGTCTTGAAGGCCATCTTCCTTGCCTGAATTGGTACGTCTTTAATGCACCACCAGGACTGCCTTTTCATGAATTGCCTTCCCGGCTTCATAATTTCAATGACCTCAGTTGCTACATATTCATAGATTGCTGAATCATCATAGATAGAAGTCAACTATTAAAAAACATTTAAACAAATTTACACAAATAGGGGAGTTGACAAGGGCAAAAGCAGACCGTGGAAAAATTAGTAATGGATAATGAGGTTTTTTTTTACTCACTGAGGTTTTCTTTTTTTTAAAGAAGCACTCCATGCAACCTGAATATTATTTATTTTAGAGGTCACGAACAAGACAGAAAAATGGCTCCCTCCACTGCAGTTTTGTGATACATGCAAGAAAGACAATAAAATTTAAAGTTCATTGTGAATGCCCTTACAATGAAGGACTTCTGTCCAATAAAAATGCTGAGGAGATGGCAGATGCAATGAATTGAAATTCCAAATCCAAATGTGCCTATGGAGAGTGGAGAAACTGAAGAGCAGTCAGACAAAAGTTCAACTATTCTACATCACTAAAAATTTACTTTTACTGGTAAAGTATGCTACATTATTTAGTTGTATTATTACACTGTTGTTTTATAGTATTCACTTGAAACCATTTTATTTAGTACAGACATAACTACAGGATTTACATTGTAAATATATGATTTTAAAATATTAATTAAATATTTCACTTTTCAAGTAGATTAATTACTTGGGCTGTAGCTAAATTCCCTTAAATGTGAAATACATTTCAATGGTAAATGCACAGTCAACTTATATTTCTTCAAAAACAGTGAAAATCTCCTATTTTACATGATATATGCCAGTGGTGTGTGGTGAATTACAAATTGGAACAGCTTCTTCCCCACAGCTGTTTCTTTGCTGAACTCTGCCTCCACCCGATCACACACACATTGACTGAACACATTGTTATCAGTGTATATAACCTTTTTCTGTATATAACCCTCTGTGTACAGTTTACATATGTGTACAGTTTACATATGCAAATATTTATCATGGTATACAATATCTTCCTCATTGCATACATCTAAATCATTGCACTCATTGTACATAACTCCTTCTGTGAATACTGTTTACATATTTAATTATTTTCATGGTATACAATACCTTCTTTATTGCACCACCTATAATCATTTGCTCATTTGCGCTCATTGTATTTACCTCCCTCTGTATACTGTTTATATCTGCAAATTATTTATATATTTTTATATATTGTTTATATATGCAAATTATTTATTTGTTTGTATACTAATTATATATGCTAATTATTTGCACTGCAAAAATGCACTTCTGGTTAGATGCTAACTATATTTCGTTGCCTTGTACCCACATGTGCAGTGACAAAGTTTAATCTAATCTAATCTAATCTAATCTAATCTAATCTAATCTAATCTAATCTAATCTAATCTAATCTAATCTAATCTAATCTAATCACTTGCAGCCTCTCGAGGGAAAGGAGATCAAAATGCCTGATTTGAAACAGATTTCTTTGTTTCTTTGAGTCTGTGATCCTAAGCATTCAGATAATCAAACCTCTTTGGTGCAAGCTCCTCAAATAGCTGGGGAGTACGATAGTAGTATTCATGTTAGCTTCCTCAGAATGAACAGGCATTGTTTCCTTTTTTGAGAAAGCTGCTGGTGTTTAGGGACCAAAAGACCTGCACACCAATGAATCTGACATTCATAATGTTGGTTAAAGCTTACGATAACTATTAGAAGCTACATTAAAATATATATTTAAATAAAATAATTTAAATAATATAAAATAAGTTGACCAGTATATGGACAGAGGTTTATTAACACCTAACCATCATATCCCAGTCTGTGCTTGAACATCCCATTCCAAAACCATGGGCAGTAATATGGACTTCCAGTGAAAGAAAATTTTTAATTCTACAATGTACAAACACATTCAAGACAATTCTAACATTGTCCGAGTAAAGTAAGCACGGGAAATAAATATTTGTTTTTAATTTCGTAGTATTTCGAGTTATTTTTGTTTATTTGTTTGTTTTGTTTTTAAAATTGTGCATTCAATTCTATGATTCGCGCGTATTAAATTCACAACATGAAGCGCACCCCCCCCCACCCCTGTTTGGAGCTCCAGTCCAGTAGGGGTCAGTGCAATAGCCGCATTGCTCCGTTTTTCAGATCTACAGGAAGTGAAAACTGCGTTTGTGAGGACATTACTTGCTGTGTGGCTAATATAGATAGGAATATAAACAAAGTCGTTTCTCTATTTAAGAAAACTATTCGCAAAAGAAAAGGTGTACATAAGCCTGCTTAAGGTTTGATACAGTAGCTGGGATGCCTAATTTTCTTGGTAATTTTACCTTTAATGGGAGGTACTGGAAATTTCACAGTAAGAAGGAAGACAGATACAGAAGTGCAATAAGCTCTCGACAAAGACCTCTACGTGTGTGTTTATATTTGCAGTGATTTTTAAAGAGCACTAGCTTGTTTTACTGTCGAGCCACAAGATTTGCAAAATACTAGCACGCGCTCTTACGACTCTGGTTTCTGCACGTGCGTATGTTTTATACACAAATTTTGCAGTAAAGAGTAGCGACCAACTTTATGTTGGAAACGTTAAAAATATGGTATATGTGCATTTAATTACAATTTGTGCATGTAGTAAAGTACTGATAGGTTATTGGTAGTGAGGCTGTGGGTCCCCGTTTCTGTGAGCTTGTCAGTTAAAAACAATGAAGCTTTTGGAAAATTCGAGTTTTGAGGCCATTAATACTCAGCTGACCATAGAGACTGGAGACTGTAAGATAATCGGAAGGTAAGGATTGTGGTACTTTGTGTCGTGTCATTATGTTGGATAGCAATGTTACTGTTGCTAGTAACGTCAGAAGTAGTGGTCATTTTTAAGGTACCATGTTCATGAGTAATGAGTTTGTGGGATGTAAAAAAAAAAAAAAAAGGAGAGAAATAATGTGACAAGTGTGCTTGTCTTTTGATGTGTATATTGTATGCATCTAGTATGTATGCATGGTCTATCAGAAGCACTATATTCATTTCCTGCGACTTCTGCTGCAGACTTTTTTTGACTGATACTTTACTTTTTTTAGAATTGAAAGTTACTCCTGCAAAATGGCGGGTGAAGACAAGCAGATGTTTAAGCAGTTCTGTCAGGAGGGACTGCCTCATGTGCTGGAAGCTCTGTCACCTCCTCAGTCGTCTGGAATCAGCCCTAACAAGTATACCCTATATACATATGCTTCTCCTATATACATGTATACATATGTATGTATGTTTATGTGTATATATATATATATATAGATTGAGAGATAGATAGATAGATAGATAGATAGATGGAGAGAGTGTGAGAGAGCGAGAGTGAGAGGTGTGAAGAAATGCTGTAATGTAAGAATGATCTCAATTTACAAAATGCGAAGTGAGCAAACGGAAGTAAAAAACAAGATCAGATCAAAATTTTGTGTGACTTTGGCTTCAAACCAGCATCAATTCTTACACTTGAAGTCAGGGCTTTTGTAGGATCAAAGTTAGGTGTATGATTAAACAATTATATCAAGCAGGCTGATACATAGTCATTAACTGTGACAGAAACAGCTGTGTAGGAGGCTTAAAACTGTGTGAGGAACAGCCAAACTCTAAGCTATTAAGCTGAGGTTGTGGAAACCAGTTTTATGTCACAGGTCATACATCATGACAAGACTGAGCACGGCAACAAGACTCCAAGTAGATCTCATAGTCAAAGGGTTCACAGCAGACTGGGGTTCGAAGATGTTCTGTTCACGCTATTTTGAAGAAGCACAAAGAATCGGGCAATGCGAAGGACCATAGACATTAGAAGTCTCTGTGTGACTTTTTTTGGTCAGGCAGTGTATTGTTTCTCTATATAAAATATTTTATCTTATGCACTTTCAGACTGAGTCACAGTCAAAGTGGTGATGAAGTGGAGAGTCCGCTTTCTGACAAGTGCAGCAGGAAGACTCTGTTCTACTTGATTGCTACTCTCAATGAGTCATTCAGGCCAGACTATGACTTCAGCCGCACCCGGGGATATGACTTCAGTAGAGAGCCCAGTGTCAACTGGGTAGAGACATTTTGACACATACAAATGTTAAAATTATTCAGCATGATGATGAGCTGTTTAAATTATATTTGCTGAGACCAGTAGGGGAATGCAAGCTCAGCAAATGTAAAACTGATATATTTCATGCCGGTGTCTTTTCAGGTGTTTAATGCTGTGAATGGTAGCTTGTCTACTGCTGCTGGGGAGGCATACAGCAGCTTGCAGCCTCAGCTCTGGGAGGCCATTGACAATGAGATCAGTTTGGCGGAGTGTGACATTTATAGGTACAGCTCATTTTAATCCAACATGTGAAGACATCATTTTGAAAATATCAATGTTCTGGGAACATTAATAATCTAGATCACTTTATGCTTAATGATTAGGATAATTATGCACTACTAAAAGACCATTTTTGTTATAATTCTAGCTATAATCCAGACCTTGATTCTGACCCTTATGGAGAAGAAGGTAACCTGTGGTCCTTCAACTATTTCTTTTATAATAAGAGGCTGAAAAGAATTGTTTTCTTCACATGTCGCTCTGTTAGGTAGGATTTATTATTCACATCACACTTCAATTTGGTACGTTTAACAAAGTACCTTGATTTTGTACTCTAAATACTTTTTCATATGAATAAATTATGTTTGTAGTTATGTAATAGCTGTTTAAATTGGATTCTAGTCTTTTTATGACTCCACAAAACTCGTCCATTGGAACTGAGCTAGACCTGGACCTGGACGAAGGTGGCTTTGAAGAGGAGGAGAACATGGATGAAGAGAGGTGAGAAGCACCTCGCTTTAAGATAATTGACAATAAAATTTTCTAAAAAATAAATATTTATTTTACAGAAATTAGAAATTAAATTTTGCAGTTAGCATAACTCTTTGGACAAATACTTTGTTTTATAGATAAAAATTGGTTCATAATTGCAAAACATGTGAATATAAATTATGTTCTAAAGGAAAAGTTTATTCATAACCTTTTCCATCGTAACTCTATACACTGTACAGTATACAGTGAAATGAAGTGACATTTTTCCTGGACCTGCAGTGTAACATGCATGCATGACATAATGCTGACAGGGTATAATGCAAACACACATGCTGACAGGACATAAAGTGCAATAAGAATTAAACAGCAGTATGCAGTAAGAAACATAAAAACTCCAAATCATAAAACATTTAATAATAAAATAATAATAACAATAAAATACACTGATGTTACACTAAACACCCTTTCTTACATAAAGTGACACAAATGACATGGACAAACATTGGATGTTAAACATCTGAATGTCAATTTTTAACAATAACTTGTACCAACACAAGCTGAGTGTGTTGTATAACTAATGTCCATTGCAGGTATCAACCGTTATGTGCCCAGTAAAGATGTCATAAATCCACTGCCTTGCTTCGGATCGCCTTGGATGTCTCTTGGAGTTGAAGTTCTTTTTCTGTTTTTATATCAAGTGGTTGTTCTTGCTATCACTATGGTAGGATAAATGCTTTTATTAACAGGAATTTAATGACATCCACACATTGTTTTTTGGGGTTTTTTTTTTTTAGTGTTTGTGTCTCTCGATAGTTGTTATTGGCCTTTTTTTTCCTCCTTTTGCAGTTGACTCCTGGGAAATTCTAAGCACTCTTAAAATTCCTTACTTTTTCAAATTCAAGATTAATGGATTTTTACATTATATAGATAATTGTTGTATTTTACAAATTGTTAATTATAAGTGTGTTGGATGAACTACTTTATTTGCTTTTTTTTTTTTCCTTCCAGTCCTTTTTATTGACCGTTCAAGACTAATCTAATACAAAAATAGAATTGCATTTTTATGACCACTGCAAAATAGTTGCCAAAATTAACCTTTTATTAGCTACCTTTTTGTACCATTTTAAAAAATACTGACGTGTTCTGCCATGTTTGTTTACCCTATCCCCCCCATTAAGCTTCAAGATTGATCACTTTGTTGTACCTGGCTATTGATGTTCATGGATTAAATATGTGTTTGATGTTTTAGATTGTCATGAAAATTTTGTGTGGCAATTTCTTGGAATATGCTAGGATGGCCACCGATCATTTTTTTTTTCCATTTCATTCTAATCATTTTGTGCTTGGTGGATTTTGGAAATGGTTGTTATGCTTCTGTTCTCTAAGTGTAAGGAGACTTAGATCTGAAATAGGGTCAGCCAACATGACGATATGATAACTTTATTGTAATATATTAAACATAAAGTCCTCAGGTTTATGGGTATAAATTATATTTAAATGAGCCTGGGATTATTTGCCTGATCAGAATACCTGTTGAATATGCTACTGTGTTACATAACTTCTATGACATTATTGGTTCATTTTTTTGTCAGGTGCAAATTTATATAACAAGCTGAATATGCTGTAAACTTTGTTGATAAACAGTTTCCTCCTAAAATGTTTCAAGATAAATAAAATAATCACCTCAGTATTTTCTGTGTGATGGCAGCTACTCAAAAAGGCCCTGAATGAAATATGGTGTTAAGAATACATATAAACATATCAGGATTTACTTTTTTTTCCCCACATTTATGATAAATATCTTTGTCTTTGGCATTTGTTTTATATTGGACTGTGAGACTGTGGTGTTTCTCATAATGCAGTTTGTGCTCGCTTAATCAGAGCCAAGCTACAAAGAACAAGTAAGAATATTGTCACACATTATTGGATTTTAAATGCATTTTTGTTACTCAAAACGTTTGTTTGTTTGTTTGTGTGAAAGCAGACAGCAACCTCATGGAAGAGTAGCATTTGTAATTTGTAGTTTATATTTGTGCTGTATATTAAAGGAGTCTTTCTTTTGTTATGGAACTAAAAATGTGTATGGCTCAACTGAGATGATGATGATCATGGCTAAATTTGTGTGCTTTGGGCCCTGAAATGATATGCTTGATAAATTGCTAAAATTATTATAGGTTGATTAAAAAAAAAAATTAAATGGGTAATTCCATGTTGGCAAATAAGACAGGCTTCATGGTTTGAAACTAGTCAAAGCCCTCCAACAAGAAATAGTACAGCATTATTTCATATTCATGAAGAAAACAACAAATTTTCTTTTGTGCATTTGTTTATTTGTACTGGCAACAAATAATTACAAAACAGACCAACAACCCCTTCAACTGAGAAAAAATGTAGTGTCCTTTTGTTGCCATGGTTATAAAGATATTTACAAATTCACAAAATAGTTTGACAAATAGATGACAGTTAAAACATTGTATGCAGGTATAATTGGTGACAACTGTAATGCCTTTCTTTAAAAAAAAAAAAAAAGTCGTCACACATGCCACACACCACATTTCCATTATATGGAAGTGTGATGTGCTGTAAGTGAACTAACACTGTATTCTTCCACCCACAGCATATACACATATCAGACAGTACTCAAGCCTTAGGTCATGTTTTATCTGTGAACTAAAACAAAAAGAACATCAGTTTCCTCAGAACATTTTTAATGACCTGAGGAATCTTTATCCTGATTGGTTATACAGAATTGTAGCAGACTGTATGTATGTATTTATGGCTCCTAGGCTATATGAACATAGCACTACATATGTCCTCCCTGTTCTACCATGTTATTTGAGTGGAAAAAAACCATGGTGAGTCACAAGACTACTGACATATCTCTAAGTGTTGCAAAACACTAAACTATTTTAACCCTTCATATACAAGAAAGCAAAAGTGAGCAATTTGGCTGACATCAGAGATTCACAAATTAAGTGAGGTTTGGTAATGAAACAAATCTTTGGTAATTTCATTAACATAAAAGTTAATTGCTTATTATATAGTGAAAAGGCACTTAAATTATTTAACTGTGTTTCCCACTGAAAATTGTGTAAACAGTACCTACTAAAAGGCACATACTATGCATCAAGTATTCCAGGATTCAAGTCAGAGGTAACAGGTGATTCAAAGTCTTTCAACAACTTAAATGTACACTGTATGAAATATATACAGAAATATCACAACACTGCTAAACTGAATATTTGCAGGAGCAGTGGGCTAAAGGTCCAGCTGTGCTTTGAATAGCAAATCTGCTCCTGAAGTCATTTTAAAGCAACTAAAGAACAAGCCTTTCATCATTTTATTGCCCTTTTTATTTTCTCTGAAATAGCATGTATTGCTATAGATATTTCCCGGATTTAGAAATAAGCCAATCAAACCAATGTTCTTAGATCTATTTGCCCAGACCACAAAGGTGAGAAACATGACTCTACAAACCAATTCACTGTTTTTTGATTTTATATATGCTCAGCTTTCCCCAGTATGGGACCACTGCAAACAGACATAGATCCCCAAAAGTGCAAGCAGACACAAGCAGATGAAACCTCACTCTGGTGCTTCACCAAGATTCAGTAACACTCTCCTTTGTCACTTTTCTCAAAGTCTGGCACAACTTGGTCATTTGAGTGCCTAGAGTTGGTGGGCTGGCTGACAGAGAAATAGGTGCTACAGTGGAGCCATGGGTGAAGCAAAATGTCTGGGGCCTCCAGCCTCTCCAAGGGTGACTTTCTGAGCATGCAGTACACTAGAGACTTGGCTCTGGGTGATAGTGTCTCTGGTATGGTGAAGGCACCCCTGCGGATTTTGCTGAACAGGGCAGCAGGCTCCACATCTTGAAAGGGGTAGCGACCTACCAGCATGGTGTAGAGCACCACCCCCAGGCTCCAAATGTCTGCTGCCTTTCCAGAGTATGAATTTCGTGAGTTCAAGATTTCCGGTCCCACGTAGGCTGGGCAGCCATGTTTGTCTGTGAGAGAGTCGTCATCACCATTCAGGATACAGGAGTCCTCTAGGTTCTGCAAAACCAGCTTTGTTCTGTAGGTAAAAAGAAAACTTTATTTAGATACATTTCCATTAATAAATCTGGTCTCTAAATTATTAAACAGGAATCCAAACATAAAAAAGATGTCTTTACATTACATACATAATACAAATATTAATAATACAAAATATTACTATGAGATTATTTGATATTAATATGAGCTTATTTGTCTGATTTTCAAAATTTGTCTGATTTTCAAAATTTTAAATTAATGACTGACCTTTGTGCGTCAATAAAGACAAACTTCCGCAACTTCAGGTCTCTCAGTACAACACCATTTTCATGACAGTGCATGACTGCCGATGCCATCTGCCTGAAGAGACACACAGCTTCATCCTCCTGAAGCCTCTTACATTTGCGCACATATGAGTGCATGTCACCGTAGTTGCGCTCAAAGAAGATGTACACATTCTGCTCCCCCATGATTACCTCTGATATTTTACAAATGTTCTCATGGGGCAGCAGACGGGTGTACGGAGCAATGAGCTCATGGTACTTCCTCATCGAAAACACCTAGCAAAGAAAAGACAAATGTAATTATAGCACCGCACAAAAAAATAATAGCCATAGACAAGTGATATACTTTGGAAAACAGCAATCCCCAAAATTATGTTGAAGGTCAGTGAACTTACCTTACAGGTATGCTCCTGTTCAGTGATGCGATGGATAGCTCGATATGTGTGAGTGCCCTCTGTGGCCTCCAACAGAATATACGGCCCAATGGAAGAGACACAGAGCTTCTCTGGGCCTGTGTGCTCTGTGCTGTGAGTCTGAGGTCGAAGGCAAGGGGCTAGACCAGGGGAGGGGGGCTGGCTCAGCCTACGGCGCTTGCATTTCAGTGTATAGTTGTTGTGGGGGTCTTCACAGTCTACTCGCTTCAGTCGCAGTGGGAGCGCAGGTGCTGTGATGTTTACACTCATCTGTTAAAAAGGAGAAGCAAGGCAATGAATAGATACATCTAGCAGAAGAAAGTCAAGGTGTCATCTGAGGGCAAACAAAAAATGATCAAAATTTGATCAATGATCTTCGATATCATAGCATGGTGGTTTAAGTTCTGCACTGATAATACACAAGATCATACAACAGCACAACTAAGTGCACCACATGCTGTGTGTTTCCATTATATTAGTACAGTAGTTCTATGATATTTGTATCCACACAAATGCCAATTCAATTAAGGCTGCTTTAAACTCATACAACTGCAAGAATAGTGAACTAACAGAAATAAGTGTGGTAAAGTGACAAAACCATACGGGAGAAGGCAACGCTGAATCACATCCGCTATTCCATCAGACAGACTAAAATTGGTGAATGTCTGTGTGATGAGCACAGCTACTTGATGCAACCAGGCTCGTATTCAAGTTACTGTCGAAAGCCTAGGCGCTGCCAATGAGTCACACACACCGACCGATTACACATTCAGTCGTCATGACATGACGTAGCTCAGTCTCGTTTTTCCACTACCTTATATGATAGTTTACACATAATGTAGGCTTCTCGTATCTTAAACAATAGGCTATTATTTCAATTTAAAAAACTAAAAAGAAGTCTAAAATCGTATTTATATTTAAAACAAACAAAAAAAAGCAAAACACCCTTGCGTGGTTGAGGGGTGGTTTGCGAAAGAGTTGCACCATCACTTTTTCCATCTAAAGTTTAACCCAGACTGTTTCATAATTACCTTTTCAAAAGAAAGTGCATCTGACCGAGGGAGGACATATTTGGCAACAATATTTTCTTTCTTAGTGAGAAAACAGAGGCAAAATGAAATGGGTGCCACTCACCTCGCTGCTGAACAAAGGACTCGCTCCTCTTCAATAGTAGAACAATAGTAATTCACAACTCCAGCGCCAGTTGTTGTAACCAACTCACTTATTTTTCTCCATACATTTTTAACTTCAGAAATAAACTCAAACAAAAAAAACAACAACTTTAGAACTTGTATAGTAGTTAACGTAAAAACTCTTCCAGGCGAAATATTGCCACGAGACAGTCTGTACGAAGTGCCTACTCCTTAACTGTATTCGGTGTTACGATTCCACAAAAGTAGCCAAGACGGTAATACTCCGAAAAATAAGTGGGCCTCCGGATTCTGTCTGGATTTGGAGGTCTGTCTGTACGCTGTTAGGTGAATAATGATGAGTCTTGAAGTGGAAATAGCATTCGCCGTGTATTCGTGTTGACACTAATGTCTTTGTTCCTTACTTCCGCTGAATGAAGGCTGATACTCGCAGGAACAACGTCGATCTTCTTGAGTACCACGGTCCTTGATCAACAATTAAAGCAGTTGTTCGCCGAATTCACACCAAGTAAAAAAACTGGCCTAAGAGTAAATGGTATGTTTCTAATTTAGATGAAAAAAGTAGTCCATAAAGTTGGTGTACATGGGGTGGGGGGGTTGGGGCAGGAGGAGGGAAACGTGTCCCGGCACCAGATGTCCTATATTGTTGTTAATCCTTCAAGCCGGACGTAAGATCCATCGAAAATTAGCTTTCAAATCAGACGTGGCCCCTCCACCTGATCGTCCGACTTGTGGGATCTCAATTTGGTCGGCGACTCCTATTATGCTTTTCTGCGTGACACCAGCTTCGTCTCGATGATGCTGTACGCGATTGCAACATCTCGAGCTCCACCTCTCGCGTCTGACGACATCTGTAACACATCGCCGCAATAGCGGGTAGCGCAGCGCTTTTACACGGGGGAGCAAACAAACAGGGGGGCACGAAAAGTAAACAGCTGAATCACTATGAAAGCAAATATTTCAGAATTTTAAATAAAACGCTAGGCTTAAAGATTCGGAAGTCGACCTAGTGGGCAGTTTCCAAAATAAAAATATGCGCGTGCTTTTTAAAGCGATGCCCAAAGCGTGAAAAAGCAAATTGTTAGATGATCAAGGACTACTCAAAACACTCATTGCCAGACTGCAAATTATTGTTTAAAACTGGGCTATATGCACACGATATAAAAGTACTAATGCACTGTCTTTCCAATAATATAACACGCCCCCTTTTTCTGAGTCAATACTAACGCAAGTGTTGCACCATGTTTGCAGTGTATACTATAGAGACATTCACGGAGCCTACGTGACATGGAGTCTGCAGTATCTGATCCCTCCGAAACTTACGTGAATTCTGCAAAGGTGAATGCTTTGAAAAGAAGGCATTTAAAAAAAATGGGTATAACTGCTGCTGTGTCAAATATTATTGTGCATGTTTCTTTTAAAAATGGTTACGACTTAAAAACAAACACTGCAGGCATATATTCTGAAATTCTTAAGTTAAGCTATTTATTTATACAGATCCACTGGCAATAAATGTTCTTTAAAACACAGTAAATCTCTATAAATATAAATAACCTCTTGAAAGGGAGAATAGTTCAAATAATAATAAAGTGAAATTAAGTTGTTAAGAACATTCTATCATGTGATATACACCGATCAGACATAACATTATGACCACTGACGGGTGACGTGAATAACACTGATTATCTCCTCATCATGGCACCTGTTAGTGGGTGGGATATATTAAGCAGCAAGTGAACATTTTGTCTTCAAAGTCGATGTTTTAGAAGCAGAAAAAATGGGCAAGTGTAAGGATTTGAGCGAGTTTGACAAGGGCCAAATTGTTATTGCTAGACAACTGGATCAGAGCATCTCTAAAACTGCAGCTCTTTGTGGGGTTTTCCTGGTCTGCAGTGGTCAGTATCTATCAAAAGTGGTCCAAGGAAGGAACAGAGTAGTGAACCAGCAACAAGGTCATGGGCTGCCAAGGCTCAGTGATGTACGTGGGGAGCGAAGGCTGGCTGCTGTTGCTCAAATTGCTAAAAAAAAAAAAGTTAATGCTGGTTTTGATAGTAAGGTGTCAGAATACACAGTGCATCACAGTTTGTTGTGTTTTGGCAGCAAAAGGGGGACCAACACAATATTAGGCAGATGGTCATAATGTTATGCCTGGTTAGTGTATATACACAGTAATGAGAATATTTTAGATACAGAAATACAGTGTGCAATAGTTTGCATACCCTTTGGACAAAACACACACACACACAAATGTCAAATGTTGTAAATTAGTACTTAGGTGTGCTTAGGTTTTACAGATGATCTTTAATTATTATTATTCAAAAAAAAAGATAATGCATGTAAAAACACTGATTCATTAACCACTTTAAACTTGTGAGGCTCAATCAGGATCTGTAACCTTTCCCAGGAACATTGGATGCAAGGAATGGGACACATATGACACATATACATTCACATTCACATCAAGGGCCAATTTAGATTAGCCAGACCTCCTATTGCAAGTTTTTGTTGGGTGGAAGGAAACCACACAAACACGGGGAGAACATGTGAAATTGCGCACAGACAGTAATCTGAGGTCAGGATCAAACTGATGACCCTGCAGTTGTGAGGTGATAACACTACCCACTGTACCTGTTAAGATATTAATAGTGGAAAAAAACTGTGATACAGGAGTGTTCTTGGTTTCAGGCTGAGTCAGAATATCTGTGTGTGTTGAGTGTGTGGGCAACAGAGGCTTCCTGGATGTTCCACAATCAGCAGGCCTCTGAGTGGGTGATTCACCACTTGCTTCTTAATGTAGAAACATTTTGTCCACACCACACATCTCATGTTTGGCAAATGTTGGGCTGTATACTGTTGTTGCATTTCCCGGAAAGCCCCAGGGTTAATAAATGGTTGTGTGAAAATGTCACACTTCCTGGATTGGGACATAGTATCACAATGGCAAGCTAACATATTCTTGCCAGAAGTTTTCTTTGGTTGTTTTTCCTGTAGGATACTTAGTAACCTGTAATATTTCAAGATTAAAATATTTCCCTTAAATTACAATTTACTCATAGCATTGTACAAAACCTTGAACAGATTTCCTCAGATAGTGAAGAGCTCTTAGATTCTTAGCTTGGAACTCTCTCTGATAGGAAATACTTGTTTTTTTGTGTTCTACATAGAACCATTAAGGGTTCATCCATATTGGCAAGCCAAAAAACCTATATAGTTAACAGTTCTATGTATATGTTCTGTAGTTAATTGTGTTTAAACCAGTGGTGACTATAGTGTTTCTTGGTCAGAACTGTTAATGTACACACACACAGTAGTTAATTAGTTTGCAGAGAAGGTGTATCTAAGTATAATTTAATTACCTATGTAGCCAATCAAGTGAGTGGGCTTTGCTTTAACATCACACATGACTTTCTAGGTGACAGGATACACTGCTTCCTTTGCAGAGTTTTATCATCAAAGATATTGCAAGCCCAAATTTGGAAAGGGAACATGTAAAGTGTAATTCACTGCCTACATTTAACGTTATTTACTAACGAAACTAAACTAAACATTGCAGTAATTTACAAGCGCAAACTCACACCATTTTCACTGTAATTATTTCAGTTGTAATGGAACTAGGTGGAGGGTTCACAGGAGTTTATTGAAATTGTCCAGAATGCAACACCCCTCATATCAACACTGCTACATTCAAAGGAGGAAAGAAATTGTCAGTCATTTCAAATGGGTTTTGACATAGGAAAGTGGAAGAAGATGGCACACCTTGGCTTATTATAGATCTGTTCTGAATACAAAATGTCTTTGGAGTGTTTTAGATTATTAAGATCACTTACAGTTGACCTATATTTGCCTGGACTTGCTGATCATGCAGAAAGCTAAGAGTATTGTTATGCTTTTGAGGTATATTCTGGTTTCAGGCCACTATTCGATCAAAATAAATCAAGCATCAAGGGAAGTATGCAAGACTGAGTTGTTTTAGGCTCTGTAGAAAAAATAGAGGGACCACATGAACATTCACTTGTGTAATGGAAAATAAACAATTCTTAATGTTGGCCAATGGAAATTTTGGTAGAAATATTTCAGACATGCACTCTCACATGCAATAAACCTGACACAAAATTACCAAATTGATTAACTTCCCCATTCATTTTGTACTGAAAGTCTCTATTTAGAGGAAATACAGACTGAAATGTTACATAATCCCTGTACAGACGACACAGTTTTACCTTAAAACTTCTGAAAATGTGATCCTTAGTTAACTTTGAATGTACAGGATTATGGAGCTAAATGAAATCACTTACACTGGGGTCAGGAGTGAGCATGACAAAACTGAATAATAACCCCCACCCCATTTCACACTACTTGAATGCATGTGTATAAACTCTTATATAAAGTGTGAAAGCAATGAGTTTCTGTGGGGGGAGGGCAGGGCAATCAGAAGGTAAAGTGTACTTTTTCAGAGGTACCTTGAGGTACCTAAACACAAGGACAAGTGAGTCAACCACAGGCTCACATTTGTGTGACAGACTGAGAGATAGCAGAGTAAATGAATAGACCTAAAAAGAATAAGAGTTATAATAATAATTCTTCCTCCCTTGTTCACTAAAACAAGGGAGGGAGAATTATGACTTTTTTACTGCAGTGTGCTATTAGTTGTAGGACTTAAGAGGGACTAGAAGTATTCAGTATTTTTAAAAGTCCTCATCTGAGGTAAAATAAGAAGAAGGTCAGTATGTTAGTACTTTGCAATACATATTCTGACAATTCGTAGGTGGTTTATTTCTTTCAAACTGTGGAGATTTTGGTGCTTCCCAAAACATAGCTAATTAAATTATCTTTCCAATTATAGACATGTGCTGACTAGCACTGATGGAAGCACAGAAGAAAAGTGATAAAACCTAAACATTTCTTTTATGGAAGAAACACTTTCCTTGCCTTGTTTGAGTTTCTAATGTATATGCTCCAAAAGCATTCGTCTCAAAGCAGCAGTCTTACCATCTGTCTAACAAGAATTGTTTTGGCCCATTTTTATGTTAAAACTCTACCCCTGAGTCTTAAAATTATAATACATCTATATCTGTTATTTTGCATTTGTCTAACACCTCTTGAACATTTCTGTGGCTATGCTGCTATCGTTTTGATACCAGCTTTAACTACGATTTCTATGCTCCATATCCCAGGTTCTATCAAACCCTAATAATAAATATGTTCATAGAATGTTTTGGGAAGGACATAGGCCTGTCAGAGAGAGATAGACATAGGGCTGTGAGAGTGCTCAGAAGTCAGGATGCAATTTTCCCTAGCCTTCTTGTCTGTCATGCCTATCCTCAAGATCAAGGATATCCTCCAGTACTGGCACTTCCATGGACAGCAATGAACAGGAAAGGGAGAGCCACTCAGACCAGCAATTCCTTCAAACAACACAATTTCTATAGGCTTTGAAGTAAAACACAGTGTATGGTGAATATGATGTCATTGTAGCTTTTGAAATAAAAGAAAAAGTATATTACCAAAATGTTTGAGCCAGGAGACACTGTTTCAGGGTTGCATTTAAATTATGATCAAATGTCTCATTATCCACAGACATCTTCATGGCAAAGAAAACAGTTTGCATGTTCCGTAACTAATATATGTATAATCATATGTAACGTGTATCTTTCTTAATTTCATGATTTTTTTTTTACTGTCTGTATTCAGACTGCACAGCTCTTTTTTTAATCTTCACTATGCCTTCCTGTAAGCTTTCATGACTTTTCAACATCACTGAAAAGGAAGTATGGGAAGGATACAGCATGTCCACAAAGCTGGGTGGGAGGCAGATAGCTTACTGATGTTTGATATCCTGCAGATTATTTAATACACATGCAAGATGCAGTGAGTTAAATTTAACTGTATATACAGTATATATAGATATACATGGGTATGTGTGTGTGTATATATATATATGTATATATATATATATATATATATATATATATATATATATATATATATATATATATCTCATAACATATATATAAATTTATGTAAAATATATAAAATTACAACAGCACTTATTTGTTTGTTTGTTTTTATCACACTGCAGCTTGTTTATTACCTGCTCTTTAAATGTTCTTCACTTGCTGTTTTTTTCTGTTGCTCACTCATTGCACAGATATGCTTTTCCCATTCCAGCTCCTCAACTGCATGCCTATGACTGCCAAATTAATGTGTGCTCTTAGATCAAGGATTTTTCCAGTCATGAGCTTTGACTTCTTCACAAAAACAATGCAAAAAATTACATAGCACTGTGAAATGCTTAATGTGCTCAGAGAATTATTCGTGCTGCTTTCACTATTTAGAGTTGGTAACCTACTAATAGTTGGTATACTTAGAATTGACAATTTATATTATTTTGGCAATTCCCAGAAATGTGTATGTTTAGAGTTTTTGACTGGAATTCTTCTACCAGGATGTCTACATTGTTTTAATTCCCTCATTTTGAGCAAATAGTTTTACAGTGAATCAGCTGCACATGCATACAGAGGTGAATGTCAAGGCCCTACATGTATATACTGTTTAAATGCACTCCGTCTCCATCCTGCACAAGACCAGAAGGGCATTTGCAAGGCATTCTATGACCTTCCAAAGACTTAACACTATTTATCCTAATATTGCCTATATGCTCATAATGACTCAAAACTCTACTGCATGATAAAGGTGTAACCTGGATCAGTGACTTTAGCTTCCTCTCTCATTGATCATCAGAAGGAGTGGCAAGTGTGTGTGGTATAATTTGAATATGTGATCACCTCTTTGTGTTCAGATAGTTGCCATAGTTACTTTGTTTTTCCCTGCCTGTGTGTCGACATGGTTCCTGTTAGCTATGATTGAGGAGATCTTGAGCAATCCCCAGGCTGTTGTGTAATGCTGACCTGCTTTCTATCTTTCACAGGTGTGCTCTTGCTTTCTCTCTTTGTCTTACACCCTGCCTCTCTCCCTCCCTTTCTTAGAATTTTTCACCCGTCTCCTTCTCAACACCCTAGTTAAGTTTTCTGAGGAATGCTGGACTCTTAGCTAGTGGAGGTGAGGCAATGCTGTGTACATACATGGCCTCCAGCCACTGAGGAGGTACAGAGCAGGAGACGGGAGGGGACGAGTGAGTAGGGGGAGGGCAGGAGAAGTTGCACAACTGCCTATCTGGAGCTCCTTTCTGTAATTCTAGAGTGTCTGCTTTGATTCACTCATGGGAATATTCTAAACAGAGAAAAAAATGATAGAGGTAGAGATGGGTATATCTTTAGCTGGTTGCCAATTAGACTGGGACAAAAAGAGAGACTATAGTGAAAGAGAACAGCAGTATTCACAGAAATAAAAGAAGAAAATATAAATACTGATTTATGTCTCTCAGCTGAAAAGCAGTATAGTATCTAAAATAATTCTGCAAACAACAGTGCAGTATAGAAGTTTGAGAAGACCTTTTCAGTACCTGTGCTTTTGAAAAATATAGAGTGTGCACAGAGCCCATCTGATGACACACAACAACCATCATGTGATTGTACTATATGAGATCAGATGCAATTCCAGGCAATAGCTCTGTCTGTCACTGCAATAGAGTAGAGCTCCAGTGTTAACCATGCTGTAAATACCTGCAATCATACTGCAATGATGACTAGTTGAGGAGTGTTTAGCTTCATGGACATGCTGAGTGAGTGTCTAATTGAAATTAATGAAGGTACTGAAGGTCAGTCATGATTGTGCATGTATGCGCAACATCAGCTGTGAAGGCTTTAAGTCTGAGATTGCATGAGAATTGCAGGATGTGACTCAGGTACTAACAGAGTGTGACCACAAACTACTGGTCTAAACTCAGCTCAGCATATGAAGACATGATAATGCTGGCTATGACTGAGTTGCCTCAATAGGAAAATAATCTGGCTGGTTAATTATTCTACAGAAAATTTTGCATATCATACCAATATCTATGACTTATTTTTTTCTTGTATGTGACACCAAGCTTGTACATGGTTATTACAAGACCCAAAGAAAAAAATCATTATTGTTTTTTTAATGACACACTGGAATATCTTAAAGATTTCACTGGAAAAAGTAAAGACGTTGTAAAGCTCTTGGCCAGACTGCAGTGAAGCAGTCATTCACCTGAAGCAACTGTGCAATTTGGGCAGGCAGTGGCAAGACAAAACAAGTTCACCTGAAAACTAAAGAGGAAGCATTTCTGTCTCATTCATTACACTTTTCAGCTCTCATGTGGTTTCTGGAAAAAGGAAGTGCCAAAAGGCAAGTCAGGGTTTCTCATATACTAATGAACATATTACAGAAAGAAGTGTCAAAATGGTATTCCCCATTTGAAACTGACATGACTAAATCAGGCATATTGTGCTGTAGGGGTCGCACTCACTGGAAAAAATTGAATTTCTTAAGAGAACGATAAGGATTGCTAGGCTAGTGTGTGTAAAAACATTCACACCATGAATTGAAATGTCATAATCATGTAGGACTAAATCATACCTTTAGGTTCCTTTTGGGATTTTTGGTTTTTACTTAGACAATATCACATGCAGAAAAGTTTTATTAACTTTTTTCCCAAGAAACCTCTGTATGACATTTCTTTCCATGATTAGACGTGGACAATGTTTTATGTAACCACATATATAATTTGTATAGACAAAGCTGTTAACTAATTGACATTAAGAGGGACTATTAGTTGTTGAACAGAAATGAGAAGTGGGAGGTGGTAAGTGCAAAAATGTAGAGAAAGAGATGGATAGGAATTTTTAGGAAGTTAACCAAGAAAAAGTTGGAAAAACACAGAGTAGCAGTCCATGTGACTCAAAATAAAATGCAGTACACAAGAAAATACCTTTTCATTTTGTAGAGATGCAAAGATACTCTCAACAAATCATATGTCTGGCATTTATGTAGAAACAGGACAAAATATTTCCAGACAAAACAGAATTTCTTTTAAAAATCCAAATAGGTTGACCTTTGAAAAATGTCAATTTCAGTTCACACTAAAATGTTACAAGGAAACAATTGCTGAGTTAAAATAATGCTTTAAGTTTAGAGGTTTAGAAGCACTGTTTAAAGCTGCATTGGTGCACACTCACAGACAGCTAAACTTAAAAAAAAAAAGTTTTAAAAATATATACAATATATGCCTAGCAGTTTTACTTGTAGAGGATGATTCACAATGTGGAAAACTTTTATTACATTTGTTCAAAGACTTCCATTAATGAAATGGAAATGGTGGCTCATTAAGGATAATGGATTTTCTCAGGCTTCATGTGCATTTAGGGTATCTTGTTACTTAATAGCTATTGAAAAACCTGCTTCTGCTTCCACTAACAATTAATTTTGCTAGGCTGAGTGCAACACTACACTCAGAAAAGTCCTGTATAAGATTTCACATTAACAAACTGCTTATTCACAATAATGTCTAGAAGGCAAAAGAATATGGGTACAGATTTTTGCCTGTCTTTGAAAGGGAAGTATTTACATATCCCTGGCCATGCTATTAATAAAACATTGTGTGCAATGAGTGCGCATGGAGTAAACTGTGTTTAAATTATGAGTGTGTGTGGTTTGGGGATAGGTGGTGGTGGTGGTGGTTTAGGGGTTGGGGCTGTTAGGATGGAGCAATCTGAACCTTGACCCATAGGATGTGTTGTACTTCCTAGTTCCCAGAATGTCTTGCCTAATGTGCTATTTTTTTGTTGCTCACTGTCTCTGTAAAACTCTGAGAGATATAAGTAAAACTGTGTACAGAGATATAAGTGCATATACCATGATGCTTAATTACTTTTTCAAAATATGCCTTTATCATCAAATTACAATATAAAATTTTAAATTAATTTGTTAACCATGGTACTTAGATTCTCGGCCATGCAGAAGTCATAAATCATGATGTTGTGAAAGTATTTCAGTCTCTCATAAAATATTAAGAAAGATCTGCAAAAAGTAACTAACTTTTGACAAAGGAAACATTGTATAGACTTAGCTGTCATTCCACAATAATGTGGCCAAATACATGCATTCTTGACTGTTTTCACTGAGTTTTGCACAGTGGATATGTCTTCACATTGCAAATGAAGCAGAATTAAATTACTTTTGTAGATTAAATGTTTTGAGAATAGTGTGAACCTGCCTGAGCAATTCCAACTCTGGACTGAGTGAAACCTGTTTGACGACCAGGTAATAAACGTATGGCATGGATTTATGCATAGTAATGCATACATTAATATAGATGTTATTCTTTGCATTATATTCTGTATTAGGTTTATGATTTCTGTTTCTTTGTTTCTACTTCAATACTGCCAAAAGTTTGCACTTAACAGTGGTTATCTTACCTAGGTTAGCTAACCAGCAGTTGTCTAATTGACAATAAAATAAGGATTGACGACAGCTTGGCTGATCTGCTGGCATGTAGTTAACAGCCTCAAGAGCCATTTCTGCAAATTATGCTATTAGAAGCCAAAATAGATATGTTCCTGGAGGTTGTTCTGGGTAAGAAAGTGAAAAAAATAATTGTTTACAGCATGTTAGAAAAGAGAGAAGGGATACTGGTCAGTATGTGATGTCTGCAGTATCTAAGTAAATGGTTAGATTATTATAATCTACTACTGGACAATGATTTCAGCAATTCTATTGCTACAGTTCTTTACACTACCTTCCTTGTGAGAACAAAAACAAGACAGACTTTTTTCTTGTTCGTTGTTGAGCAGCAGTAAAAATCTGTATGAACTGATGCAATGAAGTGTGTGTATTATGGAAGTCTTAAAAAATATTTTTCCTAGAGGTTAGTTTATGTCCGCATAGTTTCATTACCTGTAAGTACCTACTAGAATAGAAGGTATGACCAGATATTCCTCATATAATTACGTTTTCTGTTTTTCTGTCAGCCATCTTGGTTGAAAGGAATTTTAGTTGCAGTTACAACTGCTTACCACTGGGTGAAAGTCTATAGATTCAAAGATTCAAAGCGTTTATTGTCATGTGCACAGTGAGGAAACAAGTTTCCCTGTACAATGACATTCTTTCTTTGCTGTCCACAGTGAATGCCACAAGCATGCAAAAGACTATGTAAAGAAGTAGAATTAAAATAAATATCAAACACACAAATACAAACACAAACGTAATTAAAGAAAATAGAATAAAAATAAAAAACTATGCAGCATAATTAGATATATGACTATGTATGTGCAAGTGTACAATATTTACTTATGTGCAAAATAATATAACAGTAGTATGTGCAATTTAATACAACTATATAGGGCAATTCAATAGCATCCACTGTAGTGGCTGATATGCAGTTAAATTATTGCAACCACTGCATTTACAAGAAAATGAATATTGAACAGCTGTCCACTGTAGTAACCGCCATGCGTGAAAGGGTTAAGTCTTTGTACACTAATGCACAATGTTCAAGCATGTCTCTGAAAATCTCATTTACTAAGGCCTGTAACACAGTAGGCATGTTAGTCAGGCCATACGAGTCAAGCACTCACAGTACCCGCTGGTGGTATGAAACGCAGTTTTCCATTCACCTTCCCATATCCTGATGAGGTTGTAGGCACTCCTCAAGTCCATCTCTGATGGGCCAATTATCTACATCATGGTGCAGCATGTGTGATAGTGGGTAAATGCATTTCCTCTGCTAGCCGTTAGTTCACCTGGTTGATCGCAGACCCAGAATCCACTAGGGCTGGGAGAGAATGCACTTCATTAGCATAACGTAATTGCACAGGTAACATCAGGCTGAAGGGACAGGAGGTTAGGCCCACCTTGAAGGAGCGCGATCCAGGTTTCTCAGGGCAGACAGTACAGTGACCAGGTTGTCAACAGAAAAAACATAGCAGTTGTTGGAGACGGCATTGGCATTCCTCCATGGAGACCCATGTTTTACCCAGTTACACAGGATCAGTTGTGGCAGGAGAGGGTTGGGGGGTGCTTTCTCTGGGAAGGGGGCTTGGTTGAACCTGGAAACTAGGGTGCTGGCTGTGCAGAAGGTTATTGACGTGGATGGTTAGTGTGATGTAATGGGAGAGTCATATCCTCATCCTTGCATGTTGGTTCAGCATGAAGAGCTGAATTGAGGTCCTCCCTGACGATTGCAAGCAGCAACATGTCACTCAAGTTGCTTTGTGCTGCCAGCATCCTAAACTTAACGATATAATCAGAGGCCGAGTCAACTCCCTGTTTCAGCTGCAGTAATGGTAAGTACATGTTCTTTTTCTCCACCAAATACTCAAAAACATCTTGGATAAGTTGTGAGAAATGTGAAAAGAAGGAGCGCACCTGAGTATCACTGTCCCAGACTGCTGCAGCCCAGTCCAGAGTTCTCCCTGTGAGCAAAGTCATTAAGAAAGTGCATTTTGTAGAATCATCCTGGTAGGCATAGGATTGGTTGGTGAAGAAAATTTCACATTGCCAAAGAAAGCCACAACAACTGTCTGAAGATCCGTCAAACTTGTCCAGGATAGTCATCTTAGCTGGTTCATACTCACAGTGGGGATGCCTCTTATGGCTTTGAGCAGATGGGCTTGGTGGTTTGCAGGGTTGTGAGCTTTTGATGGTATGCAGCTAACATCTCACCCTGTTGAGCCACAATAGCTTGGAGCTGTAATATCGCCACTGGATTCAGTGCAGGCAAGATATTCTGTGAGGAACTCACTAAAGCAGTGGGTGTGGAATCCATATGCATTTTAATAAGATAACAGAGCAAACAATCCAAAACAGCAGGCAAAAAAATCACAAGAAAACCAGCCAAAGATCCGAAAAAACAAAGGTCAGCGGTAGCAAAAACACAAAATAAATGACAAAAAATCAAAGAAACTGGTAATGGTCATACACAGTAAAAGCAGTGACAGAAACAAATGGCTTGGTAAGTAGCAACACTAATAATAATTTGCACTGAACATAGGAAACATGCTGGTTTAAAAGTCCACAATGGCAGGAAGGAACCTAATTGTAATCAGAACTTATGCAAGGGTTCCCTCTGGCAGCCAGGAGGGGAAGTGATTGGTGGAGATGCTGTGAAGTCAGAGTGTAATACTGACAACAATGAAAATATAGCTTATAGCACTACATTCCAATGTGGGAGTGTGTGTGTGTGTGTGTGTGTGTGAGAGAGAGAGAGAGAGAGAGGCCGATTGCTCAACATCCTCTTAGATCATGTGAAATGTGAGTAGAACAGAGTGACATAGGATGTGTACCTTTGGCCCACAATATATGGCCACCCTCTGCCTATCTGTCAGGAACAGCTGAACAGTTCCCTGCCAGGCCCAGGGAGGGCGCTGGCAGGTGAACCTTGGAAGCCTGCTTTTTTGTGTGTATTTTGTGCCACACTTTCCCATTGTTCTCCTTCCTGTTGTATCACCTGTTTCCCATTTAACTTAATGTCTAGCCCAGGGGTCGGCAACCTTTATCAAAAGAACCATTTTGCCTCCTCTTCCACTAAAGAAAAATAGTCTGGAGCTGCAAAACATAACACAGCTTATAAACTTTTAAAAGTTTTAATCTTTTTTTAATTTTACCTGTTACAACAACAGAATACAACAAACAGAAGTGCAGTGTGCATGTGTAGGCCTACTTTGAAATAAATTAAACACTGAACTATGCAGGCCTTTTTGAGCCCTTCCCGTATTTGTGTAAAATTAAAATAAAACATAGTCCACTTTAATATAAAAAAACATAGTTGCAGCTTAGCAGTTTTAAAAAAGTAAACATAAAATTAGGAACGTTTTTGACAAGTCCATTTCAGTGTGCTCTCATCCTCTTCGGGTTTCTTTCTTGGCCAGCAATCAACTGAAGCACCTGAACATACAATAAAAAACTACATCAGCTCCGGGTCTGAAATAAATGTTTTTTTCTGAAAAATAATAGATTATTAAATGCTCTCACCTGTTTAATGTGACTTCTGTTTCTGAAGCTCGATGCTGATCTTCCCTATGTCGGGGCTGTAAGATCTGACTTCGATCTTCACACAGGACTGTAGGCTCTCATTTGTGAGGCGGGAGCGATGTTTGGATTTTATGAGGTTCATGCTCGAGAAAACTTGTTCACATAAGTATGTTGAGCCAAAGATGGACAGGACTCCAAATGCATACTTTTTCATGTTCATATATGTGTCGGGAATGGCACTTCATGTTTCAAAAACAAGTTTGTCTGGTTTGGGGAGGTTTTCAATATCATTCCATTTGTGCTCTCAGGGTGTTTATTCCTTTGGTTTTTAGACAACTCAAAACAGCCTCACAAATGTCCTGTCCCCGCGCTTGGCCCTTTAGCGGTATGAGTTCCATCAGTTCTTCCTGCGACTCATCAGAGTTCACATATCTGCATAACAGTGCTGTCTGCTCAATATCATTTACATCACTTGACTCATCACAGGCAATTGAATATGCTTGAGCTGAATTGATGACATCAACTGGTGATGTTTGTTGCCATTTTAATGGTCCTATCCTTGACGGTCTTTACTTAAGGCATTATTTTAATTTTCTGAATAATTTCCTGTTTGTTTTTGAATTCGGAGAATAGATGCACTGATATTTTTATGAATGATTCTTTCATGTATTCTCCATCTGTGAACAGCTTCCCCCTCCTTACGATCTCATGAACTGCCACAAAACTAGCAGCTGTAGTTGAGTTTGGAGAGTTGATCCACTTCTTGAAAGTATGTTTGCTCTGCTCAACTTTCCGTAGTAGTTCCGAAATCGCTCTCTTTCGCCCATCTTCAGTTGGGTACTTTTCAGAAAATGCTAAGTGCTTGTTTTGAAAATGTCTTTCAGTGTTACATTTTTTTGTTGTTTGCTAATTTCTTGCCACATATCAAGCACACAGGTAAGCCAGCATTGTTGGCAGTGAAGGTAAAGGAATCTGTCCATGCAGAATTAAACTCTCTATTTTCTTCTGAGATTTTTCTTTTTTGGGATGTATTCATGGTTAGCTTACCGCGGGGGTCGCACACTCAAGAAGCCGCCTGCAGGTAAAGGCGAGGGCTATAGACGTGGATGTGACGCATATTTTATAAAAACTTTTTAAAAATTTGATGTTAAAGGTATTATCTCTAACTCCAAGATAACTGTGCAACAAAATAAACAAAAATAAAATAATATATAAATAAAAATTAAATTAATAAATAACCATTATTCTTTTTTTTCTTTTTGTCAAGGCCGAAGGGACCCATAACAAGGAGGCTGAAGAGCTGCATGTGGCTCCGGAGCCACGGGTTGCCGACCTTTGGTCTAGCCCTATAAATAGGGATCCTTGTGTACCTGTCTTTATCAGTCATTGTTTATTGTTCAGTGTTTTATGTACTATGTCCTGGTTAAAGTCATGTCCTAGTTAATGTTGAAGGTTTTGTTTGTTTCAAGTTAGTATTATGTTAGTCTACGTTATTAGGTTAGTCTTCCCCATGTCTGTCTCTTTGTGTGAATAAAAGCTGTGCTTCTTGGAATCCTGAGTATGAGTCTGTCTCCATGGCATGCCGGCACACACACCACCACGGAGGTCTGGGTTCGTGATCTGGGTCGTGGTTCATCCTGACAATTCATTACAATTTGATTCAGTTCCATTTTTGTTTGTATAGTGCTTTCAACAATGGATATTGATTCAAAGCAGCTTTACTGGAATATAAAAATTCAGAATAAAATGAAAAGTTTTAAATTTTTATTTACGTTTGTCCCTAATGAGCAAGCCAGAAGCAATGGTGGCAAAGAAAATCTCCCAGTGGTGATATTTTAGGTGAGGGAACCCATCCTCATTTGGATGACACCAGAGAGTGTGATTATAAATAATTTCCTTTCCATAACTGTATATAGTCAAGTGCAATTGTGTAACCATGAGCCTTTGAGCAAATTGAGTATAATCATCATCGTAATGCCTGAAATCATTAGGCATGCTGATGATCATTGTACATTGTGTGCAGAGTCCAATTAGTGACTCTGGTATGTCTAGCTATGACAGCATAACTAAAAGGGAGAGCCAGAAGGTGACACAGACATGAGGATCTCTTGGGACATAAAGAGGTCAGTCTTCCCACCATCAACATACCTGAGTGAACGCATGGGAGGTGTCAACATCCAAACATCCTAGTTCACCAAAAGACTCTATGACAATGAGTCCTCCAGGTAGGCTTCTAAGTGGAGCTGCAAAGCACTGACTCAGTCACCTCTCCACTCATGGAAGATAACCAGTTCCACTCATGGAAGATAACTATGGGAGTTGTCATCTAATGTTTAACGAGATGAGATAATAGTCTGAGATAGTGTCAGACTGGAAATATGACTATATTTTCTATATTTAATATGAATGTTTGAATGAGACCAAGAGTGTGACCAGCACTATGCGTAGGTCCGGTTACATTTTAATTAACGCCTACTGAATCTAGGATAGACAGAAGTGCTTTCTCAGAGAGCCTTCTGATTTATCAAAATGAATATTAAAGGTTAATATTCATTAATGCTTTAAGCCTCCTGGTGGTCCAGTGGTATGATTCCTCACTCTCATTGCTGTGACCTGGGTTTGATTCCTGGGTAGGGCGTTAACCCAGCCACTGAAGAGTTCACTCTCAGTGCCAGTTACAAGCCCGGGTTAAATGCGAGGGTTGTTTTAGGGCATCCAGTTTAAAACCTGTTCCAAATCAAAACATGTGAACCAAATGATCTGCTGTGGTGACCCCAAATAGGGATCAGCTGAAACAACAACAATATTCATTAATGCTTTGTTTAGATAAACAGTTTAAAAACTAACTTAAAACTAAGTTTGAAATAAAATCCACAAATTCATAGAGGAATTTAGAATATGGCCCTGAAGGTCTTTAAATAACAATCAGTCAAATCGACTCGGTAGATACTACTTACTTTGTGTGGCTACTCTTGTTAGTATATGTTAGTATATGTTAGCATGTTATATGTATAACAAACTTCAAATTTGAACTTGAATTTATGTCTAGGTTTTTGGGAGATTATTATCATAAATACTGCTGCACCTCCTTCCCTGTCTGTTATGTGAGGCTGATGCATATCTGGAAGGACTAGCTTCATTTAATACTACATAATCATTTGGTTTATATAGCTTCATATCAGAGGTGCAGACTGTGCAAACATGCTGGCGCACTGTCAGTGTGTGCTCAGTAAGCCCGCCCATTTGTATGCATCCAACAGATCCGAGACACCTGTCAGAGGAGCGCGGCACCCAGCTCATGTATCATACCACTAGTGGTCGAGTTTTCAATCGAGTGATCTGTTGTTGTCTTTTACGGCTTTACCAGGGATACCATAGAATAAGGAATTAAAGTAATTTAAGTGTGAGTTTATGAAAGCATAAGCTAGGATTTTATCATCTTTGAATTGAGCATAATTTTGGTTTGAGCTGTATAATATAACCCATTAACAGGACCGGTATATGCTCCTTTGTGCAAGGAGGAACAGGAACACTGCTAGAGCCCTACAAAATTACCTCCAGCAGGCCACTGGTGTGAATGTCTTCATGAGGATGTGAAAGGGTCTGGAGAAGCCGTGGAGAACATTATGCTGCCTGTAACATCGTTCAGCATGACCAGTTTGGTGGTGGGTCATTGATGGTCTGGGGAGGCATATCCATGGAGGGACGCACAGACCTCTACAGGCTAGACACCCTGACTGCCATTAGTTATCGGGATGAAATCCTTGCACCCATTGTCAGACCCTATGCTGATGCAGTGGGTCCTGGGTTTCTCCTGGTGCACAACAATGCTCGGCCTTGTGTGGCGAAAATATGCAGGCAGTTCCTGGAGGATGAAGGAATTGATATCATTGAATGGCCCCCACACTCGTCTGACCTAAATGTAATAGAACACCTATGAGACATTGTGTTTCAGTCCATCTGAAGCTGCCAGGTTGCACCTCAGACTGTCCAGGAGCTCAGTGATGCCCTGGTCCAGATCTGGGAGGAAATACCCCAGGACACCATCTGTCATCTCATTAGGAGCATGTCCTGATGTTGTCAGGCATGCATGCAATCACATGGGGGCCTTATGAACTACTGAGTACCATTTTGAGTTGAATGATTTCAAGAGTATACTGTGCAAGTTTGGAGAAAATAGCACACTGGTAGGCAAGGGCAAAAGTATCTTTCTCATAGAGAAATCTCAAAGAGGAAGGGACCCCATCATTTGTTACCCTGAATTTTTTATAAACACTGTTCATACACAGAAACAAAAAGAAAAACATGGTCACTAACTTGCTACAATGCAGCTTTGAATTGCATTCAATGTATTTTGTGTAGCTGACTGAATGGAATTAGATTGAATGTGATTTTCTTGACCTTATTTCTATTTCTGATATCCACATATTAAAGGCCATCCAAGTTATAGTTACTCTGTTTTTCTTTTTGTTTTAATTGTCTTTCTCTCTTTGCTTTAATATACCTTTTAATGCATCTAACGGTCTTAAAACTCACACTCAGTCACACACCACAAGTTCTCATAAACTTCACATTAAGTGCAGTGATGGCACTTCATTACCTTTACTGGGTTTGTTTTTAGATTTACTGTTGCCCATGACTATTTCAGTGTAATGTTGGCAGTTTCTGTGTTATGAAGCCTGTTTTTGTTTTTCTTACTCTTTTTCTATTATTCTATTTAAAGTGCTCTTTTACTTTACTTCCCTTTGGTCTTCTCTTCTTCCCATTGACCTGCTTTTTTCTCAGAGGAGTCTTTATGCCCAGCTTATCAGCTCTTGGTGGCGGGTTTTCCTGAACCCCACAAACAAGACACCTAAAACACCTAATCCCAAACTTCTGTTCTATTTCTTATGGCCTGGTACTATTTGCCTATCAAGGTTCCAAACTTGTTGACCGATCCAGGTCTAAATCCTGACTTTACAGCTCTTTCCACACAGAGACAAATTACTGAATTATTGTCATTAATTCCCATAGCCGACCCTCAGGCACGGAATCCTGCCGACTATGCCAGCTTGTTGTGAGAGTTCGGAGAAAATAGCACACTACCTGTAGTAGGCACAGGAGTGAAAAGTTTCACAATTTATTTGTACTGCTGTGCAACAGGACCCGACAATCTCCAAGAAAATCTCAAAGAGGAAGGGGCCTGATCATTTGTTACACTGAGTTTTTATACATATGATTCAAACACAGAAACAAAGAAAAAAACATTGTCACTAATTGGCTACAACACAATGCCTGATCAAGACAACCTTACCAAGGTCTGCCTAAGCTGATTCTTAGCCTTGGGTCTTGCCATCTTCAGTGCATTCTAATCCTCTAACAATTTGTGCAAAAAATCTCTGGTCACAAAAAAATTCTAGTCACAAACAGCTTCTTGTCACATACACAGAAGTTCAGAACTACTTCCTTTACAATATCCTATCACAAGTATATCATTGCTAGATGTGTGTAGCATTTTTACTTGACACAAGAGGTATATGAACACTGTACTATCAAGGAAATAGCTATGAGTCCAAATGTGCAGTTGAAAACAATTCTTGCAAACAAGATCGAACAATCTATTTCTACTAAAACCCCATGGCCTAAATCAAAGTAATATTGTATATATATTTATTAACAAGTTTGAAATATGCCTCAATAGTATGAGGTATAAATATCACAATGTCTAATAATATATACATGTTGTTTGCCCATTTTATACATAAACTAATACAATTAAATTGTTTTTAAACATGGAATTACTGTTAGATTAATAAAGCCTTGTATACATACAGCCTTGTATGACAGTTTTATTTAGTAGTCATTATTAGAATTTGTCCATTACTATTTATTATAAAATGCAGATGAAATTAATAAACAGCAGTTGCTTTACCAAACAATCAGTGTCTCTGTGTCTTTCAATAGAATTGGAATGGAATCTTTAAATGCAATTTTTCTCCCTTTTGGTGGTAACCTAATGTACCCTCATCAAGGAATTTATTATTGGCGAGGGTACTTACTGTTCACCTACTCATTCATGCAATATTCTAATCAGCCACAGTTCACTGCATAAAATCAGTTTTGGGTAATGCTGAAATCAACCTTCAGAATGGAGGAAAAATGTGATCTTAGTCATTTTGACTGTGGCATTGTTTGATTGTTGGTGGCAAATTACCTACTACTGGCCTCTGATCAGGGTTGTGTCTTATTGCTGGTTTTGCTTTTGACACTGATCATAATATTCAACTTGATAATGTTGATGGAGTTAAGGGAATAGTCCTCTCCTGGTTCATGTCTTCTGCTAAATGGTGACTTCTCCACACATATTAAGTATGATGTTCCACAAGGTTCTGTTTAAAGTCCACTGCTTTTCTTCTTATACATGTTAGCTCTCTGTAAAATTAATCATTAACATGGTATTAGCTTCCACTGTTATGCTGATGACGCACAGTTATATGTTTCAGCAAAGTCAAATGAGAGGCACCAGCTTAATAATTTTGAGGAATGTGTAAAGAACATTAGACAGTAGATGGTTATTAAAGTCCTCCTGCGTAAATCTGACAATCACGTATCTTAATCACGTACAGTAGTTAAAGACCTTGGTGCGATTATTGACTCTAGTCTTTTGTTTGAAGCTCATATGGATATTACTAGGATTGCCTTATTTCACCTCAGAAATATTGCTAAGGTAAGAAATCTAATGTCACTGCATGATGCAGGAATTCTAGTTGCTACTATGTTTTTGTTTGTCTTACAGTCTGAATGTTCCAGTAGGTGCATCAGCAACTATTATATAATACCACTCCTTATAACTACTGCTCATAATGCACTGAATGGTTTTGCTCCACAGTACCTGAGCAAACATTTGTTTTTTTCTTATCCGCCATGCCTACTTCAATCAAAAGTGCAGGCTATTTTTATGGTACCTCAAGTGGTAAAGGCTACAGGGCAGAGATTTTTCTTACAAAGCCCTACAGTTGTGGAACGGCCTTCAAATTAGTGTTTGGGACTGTTTAAGTGTTTAAGTCCAGGCTAAAACAACCATTTGTTTAGTCAGGCCTTTTATGAATAATTTTTTCTTAGGTAAAATGAGCAGATCTGGATGGTTTATGGACATAGAGTGTTTTGGTATTTGGATGCTATCATCCCCTACTCTTACATGTTCACTCAGGTTTGTTGACTGTGGAGAAGCTGGCTGTTTCAGGTTCCATGGTTCCTCATGTCTGTGTAACCTTCTGGCTTCTTCTCCCTTTTAGTTATGTTGTCATAGCTAGATTTGCTGGAGTCCCTGCTTGCACTTTGCACTGGACCTGCCTAGTGCTATTTGAAGACCATGGCCATGGTTTTGAACTGCTCTTGTCACAGTCAGTGTTGCCCTTGGGTCTTCACCATTGATATTAAATCTAGGATGTTGTTATTCTACTTTCAGCTGCTCCCTGTTCAGGGTTGGCACAGCGGATCATCTGGTCCACATATATGATTTGGTACAGGTCTTGCCCTTCCTGACACAACACTTTTTTTTTTATCAAACCAGCACTGAGCGTTAATACTTTAGTGGTTGGGTTAGCTCCCTGCCAATGGGAACACAGGATCCTGCTGCTGGACCACCAGGAGGCTTTTTTGATATTAAATCTATGATGAATTCAGAAATTATGCAGATGCTTATACTTTTAAGTTGCTCAATTATAATTTACCCAATTGCACTAGTAAAAAATTAATTATTAATAAATCACACAGTTCAGTGTCACCCAGATGAGAAAGGGCTTCTTTCATGGTTTCTTCCTCATATCATTAGGAATGAATAAATATAAATGTAATTTTATCATAACTTTTTATTTTCATTCTGAAATTTTTAACATTCTTGTGAAGCTGCTTTGCAATAATGATACACAATTGCGGTGTCACTGTGCGAAACATACATTTCTGCTACTGCAGAGAGTTTTGCTACACCCAAGATATCGTAGCACCATTTAAAAGAAAATAATTACAGAGCAAAACTAGCACCCTGGTAAAATGACAACAGAAACAATCAACTAGGAAATTAGAAAGTAAATGGTGTCAAACTTAACTATTAGTATTTCAGTTAGCGTGAAAGGAAAGCCTTCTGAGCTACAAAAAAATCTCTTAGTGCTGCTAGATCAGCAAATCTCTCTGCCCCAATCAAAGCATTGTCCCTATGGGAATGATTGAAACTTGATTGGAACCCATTCTCAGCAACTAAAGTTGTCTTTAGTCTATCCATCTGGCACCATCCACAACGATGCCCTTGTGATCTTTAGGCTATTTAAGCAGGGTCATCATCAGCAAATCAGCGAGTCAAGAGGCTCTTATTGTTATTTCAACCATATATAGCTGATGCAGTACACAGTGAAATGAAACAGCATTACTCTAGGACACTGGTGCTACATAAAAACACAAAGCTATGTAAGACAACACAGGACCAGGGTCAAGAGTAAAACAAAAATTAACCTAAGTGCATGTGTGCAACCTTGTGCAAACAGTACAAAACAAAAGACAGTGCATGACAAGAGACTGACAGGAACGACAGGAAGGGACTCAAATGCAGGATGCCAGACAGTAAATCAGGTTAAAACACACAGTGTCTTGCTAACATCAGGTAAAAAAAATACAGAGTTAAAACAAGGGGCAGGACATGGGAGTTGAGTATTATATACAATAATCCAAGAGAGCACAAGGAAACTGAGTAAATGCACAATAATCCATACAGGTCAAAATGTGCACAAAATAAAAAGACATGAAACATGACAGAGACAATGTAAGCAGACAGTACAATAAACTGCAAGACAGATACAAGACAAATACATAAAGATAGCACTGACCAGTATACAATCTATTGAAGTACAAATCAGTTGTATCAGGATTTAGAAAAAGTAAAGATGTAATGTGCAAAAATTATAGTTTGTAGCCACATATGCTAATATTACAGTTTCTAGCAGCATTGAATAATGATTTTCATGTCATCTTCGCAAGATTCTTTTGACAGACAGCTCCCTCTTGGGTTGGGGAGCGGTCCTGGATGGCCATCCTGCCAATGGCATTTGGGAGGGCTCCTATCTCTCGTGGCACACAGAGGGCAAGTTTGTATATTTCTAGTGATGAAACATTTCCTTCTTTTCACTTACTCCTGTGTTTGCTCCCCTTGTTGGTGCACCAGATGTTGCCCTAGGCAGAGACCAGATTTCTCTTGCAGGCTTACTGTTGAGGCAGGGGCTTAGGCCTGGGGAATGGCATCTCCACCTGCTGGTCCTAGCCAGGGTATACCATGACCGAATCTGCCTGTTACTGGTGGTTTCTCATTAGCCCCCTCATTGGATCACTACAGTCTTCTAACCAAGTTTGTGGAGACAATATTGAGTTTCCATCTCTAGTGTAACTGGCATCGTCAGGATCTAGATCTAGACCTTTCAGTGGTCCTGGAGAGGCTGCTTTAAGCCCACTTTGAGCCAATGATGTCAGCCAGGAAAGTCTGGAGTCTGCTCCTAGCATGGCAAGGCTGCCCTGCACTTCAGGATGGGATATGTTCTCAAAAAGTCCAATTATGGGTGGTTGTCTGGTCTTTCTGATGATCCTTCCACCCCATGAGACAGTGGAGCAGGAGAGATTGCACCTGCTGTGCCCAGTTCAGGTTCTCACCACTTACTCCCATTACTTACGTTCCCCTTTTCATCTGCTTTGGCAGCCACAACAAATGCAAAACTGTCTCCATGTAGCACCTTGTGCTAGGGTAGTGGTTGCTATCAACTAGGCGTATGAGGCATGCTTTGTGGCTTCCCCTCTAAGGATTAAGGCTCACTCCACCAGGGATATCACCTTGCCCATCACTCTGGCTAGGGATATTCCCCTCCTGGATATTTATGCTGCAGCAGGTTGGTCCTCTCACACTCCCATATTAGGTTCTATAAGCTAGACCCAGATCCCACTTCTGGGTTCCGGGTCTTACAGGGCTTGTGGTGCTCTGCTCCCAGTTTATTCATGCCCTTTCACAATCTCCAGAACAGAAATGTCCCTGTGTGTGGTGGCATTGGTATTGCTATTCCCATAGCATCAGCCATGATGCAACATCGAGTTCCTTCAAAAGGGAACTACACCTGGTTCCCTGAGGACTTTGGGCATCCACTTGCACGTCCTTCAGACAAGTAGAAGCTGTCTTGTTGCCATGCTTTGTTACATGAGCTCCTTAACCAAAAGATTGGCGTGATTTTACACAGAGCTTCAGACACCACTTCCACATGTAGCATTCCCATAGCATCAGCCATGACACAGCATTTTGTTCCCTTCTCAGGGAACCAGGTTGCATACATAACCTGATGCAGTTTTTCATGTAGGAGATAATGATACATGCCTTTGTAGTTCACAGATTACCAAAAGTAATATTGTAGAGGTGTGTAAATATGTTGTGGGACTGAAAATTGAACAAACACTCAAAACAGGATTTGTTTATAAAACAAATAGTTTAATAAAGTAATCGGTGTCTAGGCCCTGGTTTGGACTGACTAGATTGAATCTAAGGCTGATGGTTAGAGTTAGAAAGGGTCACGGGACTGGTAGGACTGTAATCAGTAGGACTTGGCTCAGGGCTGTAGTCACATTCAGATGGGGAGTCTTCACTTGAGTCTAGAACAATTGGGTTGTCGGGTGATCCAGAATGAGTGAGAGGGGTATAGTCCATCTCGGTCTGAGTAGAAACCTGGACTATATTCACAGCTGGCAGGATGCGAGATATTTTTTATATTTAATCTGAATGTTAGAATAAGATCCAAAGTGTGACTTCCATTATGAGTGGTCTTATTACGTTTTGATTTACACACACTGAATCTAAGATAGACACATCTGCTGTTCTCAGAGGGTCTTCTGACATGTCAAAATGAATGTTGAAGTCTCCCACAAATAATGCTTTGTCTAAAGAAACTCATAGAGGAATTCAGAATATGGCCCTGGAGGTCTGTATATAACAATTAGTGGAATCGACTCTGTGGACTTTTTTTTGAACATTTTTGTGCCTACAAATGTTTAGTTAGTACAAAGAAATTCAAATGTCTTGAATTTATGTCTAGATTTTTGTGTGGAACCTAGCTTATCATCACCTAGCTCATGAATAACTCCTCCCCTATCTGTTAGGCATGCCTGATGTACAGTATGTAACTATAACCTGATGGACAAGCTTCATTTAATGCTACATACTCATTTGGTTTAATCCATGTTTCTGTTAAGCATAGAACACTAAACTTCTGTTTAGTCATCATTTCATTAACAATAAGTGCTTTAGATGCAACAGATCTTATGTTTAACAGTCCTAGCTTCAGATCAAAGGTGCTGGCTATGCATTCACTATGATCTAATTTTATGTTAATTACATTACTAAAACAAATTTTCTGATTGTTTATACATTTTTGTTTAGCCTGGGGAACAGACACAGTCTCTATGTTGTGAACCCAGGGTGACAACTCATTGCAGCTAGAAGAAGATTGTCTGCTCTCTGACCCTGGCCCTGGATTGTCACCGATTAACTAGACTTGCTCTAAGACTATGTGCTATGCTGCAAGAAATGAGAGTAGCACCTTCCTGAGTGGGATAGACCCTGTCCCATCCTAACAGGTCAGCCTTATCTATGAAGCACACATTGTTTTTGGAGCACCACCTGGACATCCAGCAGTTCAGCAACCATAACCTGCTGTAAGATACAGCACCATGCCACAATTGGATGGGGCCAGAGCATACTACAGCATCGAACATCGCCTTCGCTAATTTAAACACCTTTACAATATTACTCTTAGTTACCTCTGACTGACAAAAGTGAATATCATTAGCTCCTACATGGAAAACTACCTTCAAGAACATATGCTTGCCTAGGACCCTAAGATTACCTGCTATGTCCAGTCCCCTTGCTTTCAGAATACACCTAACCAGTGCTGCTGCAGCCCCTAAAAGCACAGTTAATTTCAAATCCCCTAAGATAGCGTCTCCTAAAACCAGAACCGTTTCTCAACAGGTGCTTCACTGAGGAGAACAAACCTTTAAGACATGTGAATCAGAGAGGAGTGCTACGCCACCGAGTCGAAAGGTGACAGTGTAAAATATTGAGGCAAAAGAGAAAATTAGACGGTATAAATTAAAACACTGACACAGACAAGAAACCCACAGTTAACATTACAAACACAGGAAGTGACATTAGGGTTGTGTCTCCTTACTGGCGTTACTTGATCCTAGTGCAGATTTTGACACCAATGATCATACTATTTTTCTTGATAGGCTAGAACATATTGTTGGTGTTATTAGTTTATAAATCAAAATTGTGACTTCTCTAAGCATACTAAGGTTTTGTTCAGTGTTTCACAAGGTTCTGTTTTAGACCCACTGCTTTTGGCTACTTTGATCAATCAACACATGTATTTGCATATATTGATACACATACTGATGAATGTAAAGTGATGTCTAACTGCTGTTTCATCATAGAAGTGATCACTGATGCTATGGTAGCTGAAGAGTTGATGTTAATTATATTACCTGCGAGTGTGTACAGACACAGGTCTTTGTTCACATGAAACATGCACTTCTAGGTAGGTCATTTGGCCTTATAGCTTGCAGAGATAAAACCCGATCTCTTTATTGCCCTCTTCTGTTTTTTTAGTTCTTTAAGTTCAGTGAGAAAATTCTCAGCAGAGGATATATGGTATTTGTTTATGTTTATAATGTTTATTTATCATCTTGTATGTATTATTTTGTTTTCCAACAAATCAGTCTATTCAAAACAAGATGATAAAAAGCGTTATATAGGCCATTTGTGAGCTCTACGGGGCTATTAACAAAATGCAGAATACTCACTCAGACTGACTTTTTATTTTCCCTGAAGATTTAAATCATGAAAATTTCAAATCTGTGCTTCCTAAATTTCATCAGCATGTGGACTTGTTCAACGAGAGGTGAGAACATGCTGGCTCCGTCCCTAACTCAGACCACATTTTTCTAATTTTTACATTTTTGCTAATTCCAGCATACAGACTGCTTGTTAGATCCTCTTAACTGATTTTGAAGCAGGTGAAAACCTGGCCAGGAGGAGCCATCCCTGCTCTCCAGGACTGTCTTGAGCACCCTGTCTGGCACAATTTCCAGGAAGCTGAAAGCAATTTCAAGGAAGCACCACCTTGGAGGACTACATGACATGCTGTGAAAAGCTACACCAGCAGGTGCTTTGATGACATGACTCCAAGACCATCACCACATGCCCTAATCAGAAGCTGTGGTGTACTGCAAGGTTGCAAAGGTGCAAGTCCAGAAGCTCCACCTTCAGAGCAGGTGACAAGGTTATTGAAAAGGAACTATTACTTCAATATTATAAGTGCTATTGTAAGGATTTTGATTGCTCTTCAGTACATCCATCATGCCTGAGTCATCTCCTCTGGGAGACGTTTGCAGAAACTGAAAACAGCTATGGTGGTGTTTCTTTATATGGGCCTTCCTGTGATGTATTTATGAAATCATAACTTTTAATACTTGGGTTTCATAGATTTAAATTTAAACCATATGCGCAAGATATTAAAAATAACATTTGGACCTTCACCAGCTCTGGGTCAGATACAATAAACAATAGCCTTTGTAAACCCATGGCAATTTCCATTTCTAACTCTGTTTGGCCCTTCCCAATTGCAGTGTATATTTGTTGTGTGGCAAAAATGAACCCTCTTTCAAAGTTGCTGAAGATACTTTTTTCACTCATCTTGAACAAAAAAGTCAACTAGGTCATGTCAAGATTTTATACATGACATAGACCAATAGTTGCAAATTAAATGAACCCATATGTTTCATGCACTGCACCTCTCTGCGAACATTTGCACCATTTATTTTATAAAGTTTATATGCTCAGTTATATAGGTTATTTTAGATTCATTTCTGTATGAAACAGAAGGTTGGTTTCGACATTGTTTACTATGAAAACCAAGCTGCATTTACATATTTAAATGATCCACAAACCTAACTTTCAATTAATCTAAAAAAAGATTTGCATTGTTCTGACATTCAACCCATTTGCTTCTAAGATTCAAACTACATGACACTGTATGCATCTTGTATTTTGTGGGATTCTGAGTTGGCATGAAATGCTTCGAAGTTCTTGTCCAGTGTGGAGCAGTCCATATGTATGTATTTAAAGTTTGTATTGGATATGATATGCAAAATTTCTTCAGATAACACAAAGGAGGAGGAGGAGGAGCTGGCGGGGGACCTTGCAGAGTTATATCCTTGCAACTCAGGCACCACAAGATTTCTGAGTACCTGAGAGCCAGAGTGTCAGAGGAGTAGCTCTGTAGGCTGCTGGGTAATTTGACTCTGAGTTGAGATTCTCTGGGTAATTTGACTCTGAGTCTATGTTGCTGGTTCTTTGGGGAAATGGTAGTAGACTAATGGTGGAGGATGGTCTGGGTGTGATCATCTTGCTCAGTTACTGGACTTGGCAAGTTTATATCCACTGTGTTGCCATAACTCATGTTCTTGTTATAGCTCTTATATTCATTGCCACTGCAATTCAGTTTTTGTATGGAGGCATTTGGTTTAACTTTAAACCCTGTTCTGGTGAGGCTGACTGACTAAAATAAGACTTGCTAAATTTCAGGGGCTGTTATTTTGTTTGACAATGCTTGTAATCAGGGTAGTCAGCCATGTGTTTTAGATAAAACCTCTTGATCAGTGGTATCTTCTCAGAATCTCTAAGGAGTTTCCAGCATTTTCCAAGGTGCCTGGAGATCTCTGCATTGTGCATGTCTTAGAAAATGGTGGAAACTCCTAGGTGACCATGATCTTTTGTTTTTTGGTTTGGGACCAGACCATAAATGCATTCATGGGTCGCTTGATGTGCCAGTAGGAGATCTGCACCACTTGAGGTCTTTTTTGAATGGTCTATGCCTAAATAACTTATCAGCATCCTTGGCTCCTAGTCCCACAGACAGTGTTTTTGCTGAACCATGATGCACAAGAAATATCTATTTAAATGTATTTCAGGAGACATCCATGAGTAGCCAATAAAACAATAGGAAGCAAGTTTTATTATTTTCATTTTTCTTAGAAAACAATTCTTTTTATAATGTAGAATTTTAGAATATAGAATTGTGTATCCAGTATAAATATTTTACGATTTATAGGAAATCATTCATCATTATAACCAGCATATGAAATTATTAGATTTAGATATCAATCTAAACAGGCATACGGTCACACCAGGGCCAAATGTTTCAGTGATGGAGGCATGCCCATCTACATTGTTGGTATGAAGTACTAGTTTCTTATGCATTATGTCCATACATATAAAAGAAACAGTCTTGTACGTGTGGATGTTATATATGTTGGATGGTACTGCTTTAGCAAAATAAAGATGGCTTACAACTCCAATTACTACAGACAGTTTTGCTTCAATAGCTCGAGACTGAAATTGCTACAATAGCCATAGGACTCTAATTGATATGAGCAGTTTTAGATAGATAGATAGATAGATAGATAGATAGATAGATAGATAGATAGATAGATAGATAGATAGATAGATAGATAGATAGATAGATAATGTCAACAACAGACTTTATGATAAAACTGCAATTCAATTTCATTTTATTTTATTTGTATAGCACTTTTAAGAATGGACATCTTGTTCAATTTATAAGCTGTTCATTATTCATAGTAAACAGTTTTCTCTTTCTACCTCTCTTGATTAAGAGTTGCCTTTCCTTCCAGAACTCCAAACAGAATTAGGGCATCAGGGTGGTTATTTACACGCTCTGCACAGCTGTATATTATGAGCAAGAATGGTTTGAGAAGTGCAGAGAAGCAGACATGTTTATGTTAAAGAAGTTGTATTAGGATCATCACAGGTGTGCTGTAGAAATAGATCTTTCTTGAATACATGGACAGGGAACACACCCTTTCACTATGGAGAATTCACATCCACATGTGTCACTGACAAAACATGTAGAAGAGAAATGGAATGATTTAGTAGAGTGGACACTAAAATGTGTACAAACTTTTGATTTGAAACCTAATTGATATAGTGAGAAAATGAAAGCCTATTGCATGCCCTTAAATTGGCTGACAGATTATGTAGAAGGAAAGCACAAATGTGGTAAAGGTGATGTGGCAGTTACCACACATGACTACTGATGATCCCGTTTAAGTGTAGTGTCCTAAGGAATTCTGGGAAACAGTAAACATGATGTGTGCCTAATTAAAAATTGTGCACCAGTGCAAATAAACTGCAAATCTGGTTATAGGCCTTGTAAAATGTAGTATCCTTTAAAACCAGAAGCTATTAAGAGTATTACACCAGTTTTCAGCTCTTTGTTGAAAGCTGGTTTAATAGTACCATGTGAAACATCTCCAGTGAGATCCAGTAAAAAAAAGATTAGCCGATGAACCTGAAGAGTGGCGTTTTGTGCAAGATTTACAAGCAGTATCTATTTATAATTAAGCTCTCAGAATTAGCCTACAGTCACTCACACTCTCTCCAGGGTTAGTGCGCCTTCAATATGTGGATGATTGTTTGCTTGCAGCGCATTCTAGAGACCAGTTTGTAAAAGATACCATTGTGTTGCTTTATCATCTATCAAATTAAGGACACAAAGCAAGCTTGTCAAAATTGCAATTTGTACAACAGGTAAAATTCTTGGGGCATCATATATCAGGACAATTGTAAAAGCATAGAACAAAATGGAGATGCAGCTATACAGAACATTCTAAAAGCTAAGACACAGCTAAAGTCACTCTTAGGCATGTGCTCATTCTCCAGAACATTTATACTCAATTATGTGATCCTTGAGTGTCCCCTGAGCTCAACAGCTCATGCAAAGGGACTACAGGCCCACAGTGCACGTAGCTGGACACTTGAAGCAGAAAAGGCCTTTGAAGATTTGAAGCTAGCCTTACAAACCATTCACAGAGACAGTAGATTAGAAGAACATATTAAGTAGTACATAATTTTGACACATTTATGGAAACATAGAGTTTTTTTTTCTTCTTCAGGTAAATCAATCATGCACAATGGCCTGATTTCTGAGCTCCTGGATGCAATCCCATTCCATTTCATAGGGTAATGACAAAGCAAAAGCTGTCGCTCAAAAATCCTCTGTGTGCAAAGAAACTTTGTATGTTGAAAACATATACTGTACTCCTGACCTTACAGCCGACCTTAAAGATCTTCAGATGAAATGCACAAAAGAAGAAAGAGCAGCAAGGAGAAAAGCAGGATGTGTGGTAAAAAATTGGGTTTGGTACAGCCCCAAAGACAACCCCTGTTTGGCAAAGAAAATGTTTCCTTTCTGTGCTATTGATGCATGGGCAAGACCACACATCAAAAAGAGGGATGTACAACAGTATCTCTAGATATTGGTATACCAAGGGCTTTACTAATTACTCCCAAAAATGTTGTGAAAAATACATAGTGACAAATAATGCTGGTAGAGGTGTTAAAGCCTCCCAGAGCACTCAAATTCAATTCAAATTCAAATTTTATTTGTCACATACATACAAACCATACACAGTATGACATGTAGTACGACTTTTGTCCTATCAAAGAGAGTTAATTAAGAGTTAAATACATTGCACATAGTTGCAGTACAGTTCTGAGGTAGAGCTGTAAAGACAGATATAGTAAAAAGGATATAAATTGAAATTAAATCACTTAAAATGTGAACAAGATAAATAAAACAAAGAGGTTAAGTTACTGTATAGGTACAAAATAGGCTTTGTGCAAATGAGAATAGAATGTGCAATATCATGATAATCTAGTCTTTAGTTGGTTGTGTGTGTGCATGTGTGTGGTGTGTGTGAGAAATTGTTTCTCAGTTCTTGGTGTCCAACTGTTTGAGGCCCAGGCCCAATGTCCTGTGGGAAGAAGCTCCTCATTCTCTCTGTGTTGGTCTGACAATAACTAAGAGAAAAGTTCATTGTTATAATGGTTGAGGTCCTTCATTATCTTCCTGGCCTTGGTCCAGCACTGCTTGCTGTAGATGGACTGTAGGTCAGGGAGCTCAGTGCACTCAGCTGATCACATAAATCTCTGTAGAGCCTGTCTGTCCTGCTTGGTGCTGTTTCCAAACCAGGTTGTGATGTTTTCTGTCAGTCCACTATTAACTCCTTTGTTTTACAGATGTTCAGGAGGAGATTGTTTTCTTGATACCAGTTCTCCAGGTGTCTAATCTCCTGTAGGTAGGCTGTCTCATCGTTGTTGGTGATCAGGCCCAAAACAACGGTGTTGTCAGCAAACTTAATGATGCAGGTGGTGTTGGAAGTGGCTGCCAGTCATAGGTGTAGAGTGAGTACAGCAGGTGGAGAATACGGGCATGAACACAGAACCACCTCAAGCTACAAAGATGGACTAAATGCTAAAGCATCTGCTTGAAACCATCTGCTTGAATTGCTTCAGCAGCAGGTGGTGACCCAGGAGCTGGCCCAGAATCTTCATGTCATCACAGCTAATTTAATTGCGCTCAAAAAGCTCTTTCTGCTGCTATTTCTCTCCCTGACTCCTGCCGAGACATCCAATGCCTTGTCTCCAAGATGATCAGTAACGATGACATGAAAGGTTTCTGAAAACCTTTGAGCGAATCCCCAGCATGGAAGACTGGCCTGCTGAGGACTGGGCCTACATCTTTGCCCCTTTTCTCTCTGGGGAGGCCCCATCCTCAAAAACAAAATCCTGGAACTGTCTCCCATCTGTGGAGCGGCAGATTATCACCACTGGTCTTACCACTCTGCGGCAATGGAAGAAGTTGGCCTGGTCTGATGAATCATGTTTTCTTTTACATTACATGGATGGTCAGGTGTGTGTACACGTCACTTACCTGGGGAACACATGGCACCAAGATGCCACACATGGTTCCCGCCATCCATGTGGCTGTTACTTTGACACGTACCACCTTTCGTGGAAACGGTATTTCTTGATGGCTGTGGCCTCTTTCAGCAGGATAATGCGCGTGCCCCAAAGCAAAAATGGTTCAGGAATGGTTTTATGAGCACAACAACAACTTTGAGGTGTTGACTTGGCCTCCAAATTCAGCAGATCTTAATCCAATTAGGCTGGGATGTGCTGGACAAACAAGTCAGATCCATGGAGGCCCCACCTTGGAACTTACAGGGCTTAAATAATCTGCTGCTAACATCTTGGTGCCAGATACCACAGCACACCTTTAGGGATCCAGTGGAGTCCATCAGGTCTGTTTTGGCAGCAAAAGGAGGACCAACACAATATTAGACAGGTGGTCATAATGTTATGCCTGGTTGGTGTATATTTAGTGACATCTGCTGTTCAATGCCAGACAATACACTAAGTAAAGTAGATACATATATTTACTTAAGAGTTGTTGTATAAAACTCAGTGTTTTTGGCAACCCAATTATTTATTCTTAAATATTGTTACTTCGACCATATATAGCTGATGTAGTACACTGTGAACATCTTGGTGCCAGATACCACAACACACCTTCAGGGATCTAGTGGAGTCCATGCCTCAACAGGTCAGGCTGTTTTGGCAGCGAAAGGTAGAACAATACAATATTAGGCAGGTGGTTATAACTTTCATTACTCACCCATCTCACTGACTCATTGTTGAATCTGTCTGTGAATGAAAACATCATGTTTGTTAGGACAGATTAAATAAAGAAAAACACTGCTCAGAGAGGGAGCGATAGAGGTTAAAGGTTTGAAATTGGGGGTTAGCAGTTCTTCCCTAACTGGTTGAAAAAATCCTGGGCATACTGAGCTGCACCTTACTTAAGCTTCTTTAAACAGTCAGTACTGCAATGTCAAACATATCTAAATTCAAACTAGATGTACACTTCAGGGTTTTCAAGGGTACTATAGTAAAATGTGTATTTTAAGTGATGGAAACATTTATTTATACAGATGTGTAATTTTACTTTTCATTTAGTTGTCTATACCAAGTCTTTCTTTTTAATGGGTGTGTGCTCATCTATCAGAACTGCTTGCTGTCCCAATTTTACATTAATGTAATGTTCTTTACTTCGTGAATATAAAAGCTTGTTAATAGGTATAAGCTATCTATCTATCAATTCTATCTATCAGCTTCTATCAAACAGCTGTAAAGTGACAGTATGCAAAAGCATGTCTTCCAGCTACAAAGAGCACAGCAATTTTTTTGCAATAATATGGTCAGCCTGACAGTGTGTGAGTGTGAGAGAGAGAGAGAGAGAGAGAGAGAGAGGAGAGAGAAAGAGAGAGGTCTGCCCCAGGGACAGTTCTACTGTCTTACTGTACCACTTTGTTTAATTTACATTTGTTTACTGTTTTACCTTCTTGTCTGTGTTTTAAATTGTTGGTTTATGTTGTTCTCCAAACTATTCGGGGAATACCTGGGTATAATCCCATGGTTTTGCACAGGAGTACAATGACAATAAAGTCTTTTTTGTCTTACATACTTACTGTTCACTCACTGTTACTGGCCTTTGAATTTAACTCCCTGTGACGTTAGAGTAAGGTCATATAGAGTGAAAAATGATTGAAAATGAAAATGAGTTTCATTCTTATTTATATTCTTGAACACCACTATCTAATAACATTTACTAATTTTGTGTCAAAGCATCAGCCTCTAACAACATTGAATTACTTTCAAACCACACAGCACAACCTTATTCAATCTCTGCAGTTTATCATCTGTTGTAAATGTGTCTGCGTCCAAATAACCATAGGCCATCTTTAGTTGTTGACACCCATTGGAGCCAGATGCACATGATCTTGTTTCATATGTGTGTAAGGATGTAGACAAAGAGAGAGCTGTGGATTTTGGATAACAGATGTACTGAGAAAAGGAAAAAGTGGAGTATGCCATAAATGTTGCTATTGTTTGTGCATTTCTAAACTTTTCATTTCATAAACAATATAGAATATGCACAATTTATATAATGTGGGATGTCATGAGAACCATATTATTCTAAATTTATAAACCTATAAATAAAGAAATTTATAAAAAGAGAAAGTGAACAGAAGCATGTAAACTAAAATCAGTAAAATTAAGTGGCAGACATAGTGAACTCATTTTCCAAATCACAAGGTCTGTAGCACATGCCCTTAAGTCCAATTACACTACAATTCCGCATGACTGCATGTGGAAGAGCACATGACCTGATGCTCTGCTTAACCAAACACCAGCCATATCCAATTCTTCTAAACCTTTCCTAAACTGTTGTTACAAATCCCATTTCTTTAACTACTAAAAGTCCAATAATGTACAAGTATGTCCTCACTTCAGTAGATGTAAATGGTTTAATGCAGGGGTCGGCAACATCCTGCCCCCCAGCCAATAATTTCTGGCCCACCAGATGATTTTGAAAATTGACTGTTTAAATGGTATGGCTGTGAGTCCCACTGAAATACATATATGTTTATTATATGTTATTTAATATCTGAGTCTTACTTGACACGCGAAAGCCACCATGCTCAGCTCCTTTCTGTCCTCTGTCTCGGCCTCTCAGCATTAACAGAGCTGCTTGTCATTGTACATACACTCATATGTGTTCTGTACAGATGCTTAGCACACATATTTTGCCCAATTTCTTTATTATAAATGAAGCTTATCTACAACTCGTTTGAGAAAAAGATGACATGGCTCAAAATCAAACTAACCAACGAACTAAAATGCTTCTTTGAGTAACGGAAATGTCCTGATAGGAATGTAAATGACTACTCAGTGTAAATACTGGAATTTCCCCTCTTTCACTATTTTTTCGATGACTGGTGTTACAGATGTCACTTTGATGCGCAGGGAATTCTCCAGGTTTTTATGTCAGTCGGTTTCTCTCGTGCATTTTTATTACATTCATTTATTACATGAGCCTATCTTCACTTGGTAGCCATTCACTAAACAGCATTTTTATATTAATAGTGCAGTTTCTGAGACAAAACTCCTAATATACAATTGGATGGTAAAACTGGATTAATCGTGTTATTCTTGAGTTTTTTTGCTTGGTGAGTATTTGCTAATAAACTTCTTTCTCAAGTAACTTGTGGCACATCTATCACCACAACTATCATCTAGCCAAACTGTAATCAGGCAATCCTTGTGACATATTCAAATTATTCAAATTGAATTTCTCTGGTCCCATGATTTGGATTAACTTTGGAACCCATTCTCTGTTAATAGACCTCACATGCTAACACCACTATAGCCAAAAATACCGGGCAGTATGCTAACACACTTCAACTCATTCTCTACTGTGTGTTGTTATTGTATTTTCTCTTTGCATTGGGCATGCAGTCTCCCAGTTTATCTCTCAGTTGATTTGGCATGGCTGATGACAACACTGAGTTGTAACCAATCAGGAAGTTGATGTTGCTTTGAAAGTTCCGGTATTGGCTTTACTTAAATGGTCTGAAATCTGTTGTCTTATTCACACACTCCACTCCTCAAGCACACTGCTTATCTTCAAGCCATACTCCCCCTTTTACAGAGACAATAACATGCACTGTAAAGATCAAATCAGGTAAGTTTTCTATTTATACTTGCTCTGCGTCTTCTATTTATTCAGATTTTTAAAGCGTAAAATGAATATTCTTTGAAGTTTTTTGTCTAGACAGAAAATATAGAACTTCAAGTAATAAAAATATAGAATACTTCAAGAGGCTTGTTATTATGTTACTACTAGAAACTAGAAAATTCATTTTCATTTTCAAATTAGTAACAAAGTAATTGTTGTAAATGATGGTATTAATAATAAGCCAAAATGATAAAAAAAATATTCAAGAGCTATATTCAACAATGCTTATAACATCAATAAGTAAAATGAAAAACACCATAATTAACAGTTTGTGGTTGCCGACATACAGATTCAGAAATAAAGCTGAATACTTATTATTTGGCCAGATTAAGAGGGTTTGGACATGTTCGGAGGAGGGAGAGTGAGTATATTGGTGGGAGAATGTTGGACATGGAGGAGGCAGGAGGCAAAGAGGAGATATATGGATGTAATAAATGAGGATATGAAGCTAGTGGGTGCAAGTGTTGAGGATGCAGAGGATAGGAATAGATGGAGAGAGATGATTCGCTGTGGCGACCCCTGAAGGGAAAAGTCAAAAAAAGAAGATTATTATTTGGTCTAATATTTAGACCAAAGACCAGAGTTCAGTAAGTTATATTGTAACAGTTTTTTTTTGCTAATTTACTAATAGTCTTTAATCATGGATGGAATACATTTAGTCACTGTCAAAATATTAATTATTAACTTTTTCACTGTGTATTAGTTGTGTCTCTTTATGACATAAGCACTATGTTTTTGGTTTCAGAAGTTTCAGAAATGTGCAATTACTACAATTATCAATGACTTCCTTCAAATCAGCATCACACAGACTCATTGTAAAGTAGTAATGTAACATTACAAGTTTCTTCAGTTATGATGAAAGGTAAAAAGTAACAGAGATATTACTAATACCTCCTCACAGTCACAAAGACTATCAGAGGACAGTGGATTGGCTCCTATCCCAAACACAACATAGACCTAAAGTGGCCATAATCTGTGGATCTGGGCTTGGCATGCTAGCTGATTCTCTCCAGTGCCAGGACTCCTTCAAGTACTCTGACATTCCTGGCTTCCCCCAAAGCACAGGTGAGGTTTGGAGCTCAAAATGTGACCAGTGACCAGTAACTTACATCAGACATGCTTCATGTTAAAACAGGACTAAATGGTTACACAATTGCTCTTTCTGTCCATATACTGCAGTTACAGAAGTGAAATTCACCCAGATGAGGATGAGATCCCTTTTAAATCTGGTTCCTCTCAAGGTTTATTCCTTAGATCATCTTGGAGAGTTTTTCCTTGCCATCATTGCCTCTAGCTTGCTTGTTAAGGATAAATTGCATTTTTAAATTTAGAATCTTGAATTTACATACTCCTGTAAAGCTGCTTTACATCAAAGTCTATTGTTAAATTAAAAAATTAACTGAATTGAAAATTTGAACAGCATTTCTGTAAATTAGGGATGTTTTTTTATTTAAAACTTGTGATTATGACAATGTTCAATGACAATAATGAGACCTGCTTTGCACAAAAGGTCAAGGAGTTTCCACATGCCTAATCTCTTCTACTGATGCATGTGTTCAAATGCCACTACATTGGATTTGATCTAAAATGGATTATATGTTTTTACACAAACTTGTGGAGACCATGGCAGTCTGAGTACACGCTATCATCAAAGCAAATACAAGATATACTAAAGTGGTCCTTAAAAGTCTGTATCATTTAGAATTTTCTGTGTATAGATAAAAACTAAAACTTCACCTGAATCTCACTAAAGTGAACCCAATCAAACAAATGAGACAAAATATTATAATTGGTCATTTATTTATTCAGGGAAATGATCCAGTATTACAGACTTTGAGTGGCAAAAGTGTGCGAACCTTAGCTTTCAGTCTCTGGTGTGACAGGAATATTCTTCTGCAGGAATAATTACAAATAAACATCTTCATTAACTGTTGATCAGTCCTTCACAATGGCTTGGAGGAATTTTAGCCCATTCCTCAGTCAGTTATGGGATATTAATGGGTTTCTTACATGAACTGCTTGCTTCAGGTCCTTACACAACATTTCTTTTGGATTAAGGTCAGCACTTTGACTTGGCCATTCCAAAACATTAACTCCTTAACCATTCTTTGTTAGAACGGCATGTGTGCTTGGGTTTGTTGTCTTGCTGCATATATATATATATATATATATATATATATATATATGAAATATTTCAAATTATATTGTGTAATATTACACTTATATTACACACACACATATATACAGATGTGGTATTTAAGAATGCGCGTCAGAGGGACAGGAATCCCGCGACGACTCGCGGCATTGTGCGGCATTGCGAGTGATGCTCTCGCGCAGGAAAGACGAGACCAGTAGGCGGTCTAGTGTACACTGAAATCGATCAACATAACGTGGCGCTGCGGAGAGCAATCGGCGTATGATATAAAAGTACCACAAAAGCTATTTAAAAGCATCATCCATCATTTTGGTACTAGTTTTGGGTCACAGGGTCACATGACCTAGAAGCTATTAAAGAAAATGTTCTTTTAAAAAAATAAATAAATAAAAGAAGACATTTTTGGAATAACAAAGAGGTGTACCCTGTGGAGGTGTCCAAGTAGATAATTTTAGTACTAGTTTTGGGTCACAGGGTCACATGACCTAGAAGCTATTGAAGAAATAGGTTTTTTTTAATTAAAAATTAAATTAATAATAAATTAATTCACATGATACATAATTAATACTATCAATTAATTCAATTTTTATTTATAAATAAACAAATGCTGTTTGCAATGCCGCATGCCATATGTATATTTAAGAAGAAATTAGAATAACTGGGGAACGTAGTCAGTTAAGTAACAAGTACCACATTTCAGTTGTACAGAAATTTGTCGACGGTCCCTAAACGAATGTCTGTCCGAATGTCTGTCTAATTTCTGAATATCAAACTAACTTCACCGCGGTTCTGATTATGTCGTGATTACGAGAAAACAACTTTTGTTATCTCGGGATCACGAGACCACAAAAGCGGGTGGAAAAAAAAATCACATGGCCTCTCTGGGCTTCTGTACAAATCCGCGGTTACTGGCGTGCCTCTTTATAGTGCTCAGCCCAGCACAGGCAATTAGGGCTGATGCACGGCACCTGTGCACGCTGTTATATAAGCCTCAGGTTTTCACTCACTCGGCGTGCGGACATAGAATCTGTGCTAGGTATCGGAGGTAATTTGGTAATTAGAGTGACACGCCTCAAAAGCCGCTGCTAGCGCTATCTAATAATCTAGAGAATATTTAAAAAGTTATTTACTGGTGTTGCAGGCTGAGAATCAGCCCACTGCCACTTCCTATTTATTAAGCCAGACCCCGACTCGGTGAGGGAACTGCTTAAACGGCTAAAGCTTGCCGTGACAAGCAGGGCTCTCCCTCTCGCCTTGTGGCGTGTGTGTGCGCACTGTCTGATGCGTTCCCAACCCACCTTTAATACACCAATCCCCGTTTAGCTTATACCTTTTTATACCTCAGACAGTTTCTTAGGTTTGTATTTTTGTTTGCCTATTTCTGCTCATTATTCTGCCCAGCTCCCTGATTGAATTTTCCACCTGCTTTCATCCATTTGGGTAACGGGTCTAGCTCAGTGCTCAGCCCCTCACTTAGTGTTAAGCCCTTCTTCCCCGTAATATACTCAGAGTTTCACATACTTTTGCCACTCAGATATGTAATATTGGATAAAAATTTCGTGAATAAATTATCTATTATATTTTTTGGCTCATTTGTTTGATTATGATCATGTCTACTTTTCGGACTTGTGTTGCAAAATTTCAAAAGAATGTAAAGTAGAATAATTTTCACTAGTCATCTCAGAAATCTGGACTCTGGGTGTGATTTATAAAAGATTATGTAAGTAAATAAATATATACTCTGTGTTAATAGTGCAGGGCCATGTTGGGAAGCTGGTGTTTGGTGAACTCAAAGGGAAGACATGTGTATGTATGCAGGGCCGATTCCACATGTATGAAGGACACTCGCTGTGTAAGGTGAGATCTTTCAGATGCATCATATATATACTGAAGCACTTGGCACCACATGCCAGAACATATGTGTCTTACAATATGTGCATCAGGCTACCCAGTTACTACTTTCAATATAACAAGTTTCTCTTAATATCATAGCTACCTTCTAGTACAATTAAAACAATTATCCTGAAAAACAATTACTGTTGGCACATTAATTAATTACTGTAAATGATCACAGTGCTAAATCACATGCTTCTGTTGTCAATCAAATCCATGGGTAGCAAAAAGCTCTTCTTGCCCAGTAGCAGATTAACAATCATTTACACCAGCAATGTCAAACCTATTGCCTTTTAGGAAAAATATCACATCTGTCCCACCAAATGAAAATCTGTGCTCTAAACTAAAACCATTATGTGGGCCAGATGAAAAAAGAGCTAATCTCTGTTAATCCACTAGGAAAAAAGTAGTTCAACAAACCCATCTACTTATGAGAGCTAATAAGTAGTTCTTCCACAGGAAGCTTTTTCCTAAAGAACTAGCTTAGTGGGATGAATACTTCACAGCTTATTCAATCACAACCCATTCTTACTTCCATTGTTCAGATAAATGATAAATGAACATATTAAAGAGCATTTATTTAAAAAAAAATTTTAGCCAATTTAGTCTATTGAAAGTGTGATGGTTGGCCTGGTGTTCTGCATCTCTATCACAGGTCACTTTCCCAGTGAGGGTGTTCAAGCTTTTGGGTGTGGAAACCCTGATTGTCACGAATGCTGCAGGGTCCATAGCAGAAAGTTATCACTGTGGTGACATCATGATTATTAGAGATCACATCAACTTTCCTGGACTTGCTGGTTTAAACCCACTAAATGGCCCTAATGATGACAAGTGAGTCAAGAATTATCTGACTTTAATGACTATCATGCTTAAGATTAAATCTAAGCTTGGTGGATCTAAATTAGACTAACCCATTCATGTAACATTGGAGCCTGTCTTCCTACAGTATGCTAATTTTCATAACTGGTAGCTGCAGTAAATGTCTAGCTAAAACTCCTATATATTTAAAGTAACTACTTATGGGCCACCTCTTAATTATGTACTGTTAATCCTCAGGTTTGGACCTCGTTTCCCACCTATGTCTGGAGTTTATGATAAAGATTTGCGAAAGCTGGCCTTTGACATCTGTAAGAGGATGGGTGTCACCCAGTTTGTCCATGAGGGTGTGTACTGTATGGTGGGTGGACCCAACTTTGAGAGCATAGCAGAAGCTAGGCTTCTGCACAAACTGGGAGTGGATGCAGTGGGTGAGCTTCTCTAAATAGTAAAATGTTGAACGTTCAAATAAGTCTTATCTATTGCATTTCTTCATTATTAATTTATTCAAAATTGACTAAAAGAAATGCCATATGCTTCCAGGGATTTAATATTTTCAAAAAAAAAGCATACTTTTAAATAAAGGACAGTATTTGAATAAAGCACTAAATCCTACTAAATGTACTAAATAAAGCCCTGAAGTATAAACAGTACTAAAAAGCCTAAAGGTCTCAAGGGCAATTTTTTTTATCACCTTAGTGCAATATAATCTTTTGTTACAAATAAAACAATATAGTAAAATATGTAGAAAAATCTGATATTACTTATAAATGAGACTAGTATAATTTGCAGTGTGTCAGTGCAAGAGTCAAAAAATATAATAATCTTCAGATCTATTTGTTCTTGTTCTACAGGCATGAGCACAGCTCCTGAAGTCCTTGTGGCCAGCCATTGTGGCATGCGTGTGTTCGGCCTCTCACTTATAACCAATAAAGTGGTGAAAAGCTATGAAAACTCAGGGACCACCAATCATGAAGCTGTATTGGAAGTGAGCAAAATGAGATCAGAATTGCTGCAGAAGCTCATTACTGAAATCATTATTCATATGGATATTAACAATAATGAAGCATGTCCATAGTTTCAAGTAGTTTAATCAAATCTGCAGTAAAGTCTGTGGACTAACAGAAGTTCCTTCACTGTTCCCTTATTATTATTATTATTATTATTATTATTATTATTATTATTATTATTATTATTATTATTAGGTCAGCCACTATGATTGAACACCTTGTTACCTTGTTTTTGAATTTCTGAAAATGTTTTTTTAAACTCATCACTCACCATACTACACTAGAGGGTGCTATAATATTGAAATAACATACTGCTTGTGACATTGTTTGTGGGTGTGTATTAATTTGCCACACTAAGGCATTGCTCTTTTTGTTAGAGACTCTGGTTCAAATTAAGACTAACTTTTCAAATATGCATGTTTTTTTGGCTTAGGTTTTGATTGCAAATTTAAATCTCAGCTTCACCAAGCTTCAGAATAAGCAAGGCTCTTCCACAAATCAAGTTGACTCTATAAACTAGGCTTTTTTCTACAAGCCTGGATAAATTCCATTGATTTTGGTTCCATAAAGGAAGCTATTCTTAAAACTGCTTAGTTAGTATAACATGTTTTATTATATTTACTGATGATACTCATAAGGATGTCTGAAGCACAAATATTTGGAAGAAGAGTACTAATAGATGCCTTCAGTAAGAGTGCATAAAGAACAACTAAGACATTTTATTTGTCTAACTGTTTATTCCACCTGATACCAAAAGAATGAATTCTAAAACTAATAAATACCTGTATACTGTTAAACTGTAGCATCTGGCCAAAATGGTGTTGGTGAAAAAGCCCAGTGTGCTGACAATGAATTTATGAACTGCCCCTACACACCATGGACACACAAGAGGGTATGATTCTGAGGAAGGACTGAAAGCATTATCACAATTTTTTTTTGTTTTATAACAAGACTGTATGTCAAGGACTGTGTCTGAATGAGACAAGCATTATTATTTGCTTATAGTTTAATCTGGTGTTTCTGTAGTACAAGCTAGATAATATAAGTTCGATTTATAAGTTTCTATGATGTGCCATGAGTTTCTTGCCAGTGTTGGGGTTTAAATTTTACAGTTTAAATTTTCCTTTTCATCAATAATTTTCTTTCTCATCTTCGTTTATGGCTTCTGACCATCCATCTTCCTCTTTATCATCCAGAGGTTTTCACTGGGGTTCAAGACTTGAGATTAGACTTAACATGGCAGAGTCTTGTTCTGGTGGTCCTCCATCAGGCTAAACCTTGGAAGACCTGGCTGTTGTGTTAGAATTATTTCACCACATTGATTTTTAAACACCATATATTGAACTATTACTAAATGCTAGCTTTTTTCTGTTTCTGAAAGATTTTCATATAAATATAAATGTTTTATATAGATATAAATCACCCATGCTTCCTCAGGCACCTGGGAGAGTTGCCAAAAAGAGACACAGAAAGTGCAAGTGGATGCCCGGAGTGTGGCAAGCGATGCAGCATCTCATTGCCTTCTCACAGCACCGGCTTACATACACTATTGCCAAAAGTATTCGCTCACCCATCCAAATAATCAGAATCAGGTGTTCCAATCACTTCCATGGCCACAGGTGTATAAAATCAAGCACCTAGTCATGCAGACTGTTTTTACAAACATTTGTGAAAGAATGGGTCGCTCTCAGGAGCTCAGTGAATTCCAGCGTGGAACTGTGATAGGATGCCACCTGTGCAACAAATCCAGTCGTGAAATTTCCTCGCTCCTAAATATTCCACAGTCAACTGTCAGCTGTATTATAAGAACGTGGAAGTGTTTGGGAGCGACAGCAACTCAGCCACGAAGTGGTAGGCCACGTAAACTGACGGAGTGGGGTCAGCGGATGCTGAGGCGCATAGTGCGAAGAGGTCGCCAACTTTCTGCAGAGTCAATCGCTACAGACCTCCAAACTTCATGTGGCCTTCAGATTAGCTCAAGAACAGTGCGCGGAGAGCTTCATGGAATGGGTTTCCATGGCCGAGCAGCTGCATCCAAGCCATACATCACCAAGTGCAATGCAAAGCGTCGGATGCAGTGGTGTAAAGCACGCCGCCACTGGACTCTAGAGCAGTGGAGACGCGTTCTCTGGAGTGACGAATCGCGCTTCTCCATCTGGCAATCTGATGGACGAGTCTGGGTTTGGCGGTTGCCAGGAGAACGGTACTTGTCTGACTGCATTGTGCCAAGTGTAAAGTTTGGTGGAGGGGGGATTATGGTGTGGGGTTGTTTTTCAGGAGCTGGGCTTGGCCCCTTAGTTCCAGTGAAAGGAACTCTGAATGCTTCAGCATACCAAGACATTTTGGACAATTCCATGCTCCCAACTTTGTGGGAACAGTTTGGAGCTGGCCCCTTCCTCTTCCAACATGACTGTGCACCAGTGCACAAAGCAAGGTCCATAAAGACATGGATGACAGAGTCTGGTGTGGATGAACTTGACTGGCCTGCACAGAGTCCTGACCTCAACCCGATAGAACACCTTTGGGATGAATTAGAGCGGAGACTGAGAGCCAGGCCTTCTCGTCCAACATCGTCCAACATTTGTGAGGTGTGTGACCTCACAAATGCGCTTCTGGAAGAATGGTCAAAAATTCCCATAAACACACTCCTAAACCTTGTGGACAGCCTTCCCAGAAGAGTTGAAGCTGTTATAGCTGCAAAGGGTGGAACGACGTCATATTGAACCCTATGGATTAGGAATGGGATGACACTTAAGTTCATATGCGAGTCAAGGCAGGTGAGCGAATACTTTTGGCAATATAGTGTATGTAACCTGCTGTAGTTCCCTTTTGCGTGAACTTGATGCTACATCAGGGCTGATGCTATGGGACTGTCAAAACCAATGCCGCCACATGCCAGGGGTTGTCTCTCCCAGAGGTTGCAAAAGGACATGACAGCTGGGAGCACAGCACCACTAGCCCTGTAAGACACAGAACTGAGACCCTGAGTTTTGAAAGGAACTATTTCAGCACTAGAAACATGGGCCCCATCTTCAAGCACTCTATGTGCCATAAGATCCCTTCCAAATGGATGGAGCAGTCATTTAGGACCACTCTGCCATCCCAAGTGGGAGGCCTCCATTGAAAGAGTTTTGCAACGATCACGCACTATAAGAGTGTGACCCAAGGTGAGAAACCAGGGTCTGTTCACATAAAAAGGGTACGAAGCTTGTGACATGTAACCCTTGTAAAACCTTGACTCTGAAAAATGTCTGCAAGAGTTGAAACAGTCTCATGTGCAGCAGACCCAAAGAAATTTGGGCTTTAGTCGCTACTGCCATGAGCCGAACAACCTCTGAGCCTGGGCTGCAGAGAGGCATTGGACTAGCCAGATGACCTTTACAGCAGAAAGGATGGAATCCCCCTGAGTGGAAGACAGATGTGCCCACATCCTGGCTGACCTATCCTCAAAAAGGTGGTCAGAAAGCACACACTTCCCTGAGATAAGCCTAAGGCCTTGGGACCTCATGTGGGCAAGCATCTCAATGCCTGGCTGCCACATACATCGACTGAGGCAAGATGATCCAGTCAGACTAGGCCAAAGCACCAGTACACTTCGCCCCCAAAAGCAAACCTGGGAACTCTCCTGTGCTCTGGCCTATGTAAGGTGTGCCCAGATTTCTGAGAGCGTTGGGTCGTGTTGTGCAGCAGTACAAATAAATAGTGAACCTTTTACTCTTGCCCATGCCTACAAGTGTGCTATTTTCTCCAAACTTCTGCAACAAAGGATAGGCATCCTTCAGGATTATAGTTGCAAACCAGTCCTCAGACCTGGTCTGCGACACAATGACCTTTAACATCTATATATCCTCGTTGAGGTCGGGAGAAATCTAGCATCAGTATGTTAACAGCCCATCCTTTATGTGTTGTAAGTTGTGATGTAGGGCTTCCATGGATTGTTATTGTTTGTCCAGCTGGGAAATTTGAATGCCAATCAACACCTCTCAACAACAACTCTGTCATGTTCCTCAAACCATTTCTAACAATTTCTGCAGTATGACAAGACACATTATTCTGCTGTAAGAGGCCACAGCCATTAGGGAATACCATTGCCATGAAGGGGTTTAGGTAGGTGGTACATGTCAAAGTGAAATAAACAGTTACATTTCCACAGTTTGAAGCTATCCCAGATCATGATATTGTCTCATTTAAAATGTGTCTTAGACATTATATGTGCACTATGCCTCATTCATGCTCATTTATGTCTGCTCCTGCAGAGAAGTTCTTCAAGACTCCCAGAGTCATCATAAATGATTAGATCAATGTCTGAGCCCACAGAACTTCATCAGGTGACTAAGAGTCTTAGATTCAACATTTTGCCACACCCTAGATAATGTAGCTCCACTTAGAAGAAAAATAATTAGAGAGAATAAAAATATCATTCTGGTATAATGACCACACATGCACCTTAAAGCAGACAAGTTAAATTAAATTGAAGGAAAGCCTCCTGAGCTACAGAAAATCTCTTAGTGCTGCTAGATCAGCATATCTCTTTAACCTAACTGAAGATATAATAATTCTAAATTTTTATTTAATAATGTAGCAAAATTAACTAGGAATAAAACCACTGTAGGAAAATACACACCATCAATATGCAGCAATGACTTCAATGGCAAAATTGAGAATAGCAAAATATTCTTCCAATTTATTTAAAACCTGACAATTTGATAGGTAATCCTATAAATAACAATAGTACTATATCTGATCAGTGCTTGGAATGGAGTGTATTCTTCTTTGAGAGACAGATTTAATTTTACTAATTTCTTCTTCAAAATCATCCTGCATACTAGATCCCTTTTGTACCTGTTTGTTTAAACAAATAATGCCAGTTGCAACTGAAGCCCTGCTAAAAAATTTAATTCTTCCCTTAGTACTGGATGTGTCTAAACCGTTTTTAACTAGCTGTTATCATTCCACTGATTGAAAACTCGAACCTCAGCTGCTGTCAGCTGTCCAACTATAGACCAATATCAAACCTTCCCTTTATTTCCAAGATTCTATAAAAGGTTTTAGCACAGCAGTTTTGCTCATACCTACATAGGAATAACATTCATGAAATGTATAAGTCAAGATTTAGGCTTCATCATAACACAGAGGCAGCACTATTTAAAATGGTAAATGCTCCTATTACTCCTATTTCATTATGTCGGCTGAATAAGGTTTATTTACCTTACTTTAAGGTTTATAAGTTTTTTATACACACAACGAATTTGGTTCCAGCTGTTGGTGATCCTCAAAAGTACAGACATAAAATAATGACACTATACATTTAATTTAAAGACAATGCTATACAAAATTATTATGCTATATAAAATTGAATTTAGATCACAATATACAGAGTATGAGACTGGTTAATATGTGCATATACAAACTGTAGTTAGAGTCCTAACTAGAATCTTGGCTATCTGTTAAATTTTTCATTGATTAAAAAATACTACTATGACCTATAAAGCACTCAATGGTCTTGCACTGCATTAACTGCATAACCCTCCCAGTCTACCAAATACTGTAAATGGCCTTTCCTTTGTCTGGAGTCAAGGATGGAGCAGAATAGATAGGCAGTGGTTCTGTTGATTTCTAGGAGCGGTGGCAGTGTAGGATCATTGGCTGTGGGATTGCCGGTGAGGGCCGGTTTGAGGAGAGAGGCGTGGAATGAGTGTGAGATTCGATAACTGGCTGGAAGTTTGAGGCAGTATGTCATAGGGTTTATTTGCTGGAAGATTTTAAAAAGGCCCATTTTTGGCCCAGGGAACTCACTCCACTGTTGTTCCCTGCTACAGTAGGTTCGTAAGTAATGGTCCAACTGTCCATTCGACTGTTTGTGGTAGCTGGAGGTGAGGCTTACGTTGATGCCCAGCTTGTGACAGAATGCTCTCTATACATGTGAGGTGAACTAAACCCCTCGATAGGAGACTCTCTGGAATGCCATAACGGAACACATGTTCAAACAAAGCTTTAGCAGTGTCCATGGCTGTGGGGAGTTTTTTCAGTGGGATGAGTTTGCACACTTTGGAGAAACTATCCACTGCCACCAGGACTACAGTAAACCCGTACGAGGAGGGGAGATCAGTGACTAAGTCTACCAAGTGTGTCCATGGGTGTTGGGGTACTGGGAGAGGTTTTAGGAGGCCTGCAGGCAACTGGCAAGGGGTATGGACTTGGGCGCAACTGGAGCAGGTATCCACATAGTTATTCGCATTAGGAGGCACCAAAATGTATTATGGAGCAGTTCTGTGGTTCTCTGGATACCTGCATGGCCAGTACTGAGGGCAGTATGATATTCCAGGTTGGGGACATATCCGGGCTTTCCACAGAGGTGCTTTAGAAAGGCATGGTGATTGTGTGTGTATGTGAAACAATGACGCAGGCAGTGGGGAGACCATTGTGTGAGTTCTTTCTTGTTCCATGAAATTCCAGGATCATGGGTCTGGCGCCAGGGAGAACCCAGGATCATCTGGTTAGCAAGTGACAGTGACAGTGATTTCTTCTATGTGAAAGTGGCCAATTTGCAATGTTATGGGTGCCATCTGGTGAATAATAAGACAAACCCCTATAGGTTTGTTGTTCACTGCCATGATCTTTAGTGGAACGGTGCAACTGGTGGTGGGGAGCTTCTGAAGGAGTTGGTGGTGAACAACATGGGCATTAGAATGGCAATTGCCATAGGGAATCTGAACCTGTAATTAAAAGCATAGAGAAATGGGGGGGTGTACTCACCTAAGCAGTTAGTGTAATCGCCTTGTCTGGGCAGAGTGCACAACGGTGACCGGCTGCACAGTAGTAGCACAGCTAAGGCGTTGTCAGCATTGGCATTCCACAGCGGAAATGCAGGTTTGGACTATCTGCATGGGCTCCAAAGTGTGCGAAGTTGTAGCAGTTGGAGAGAGATGGAGTCACATCTGCCAGCAGGGTATTTGAAAACGTCCCAAATTAACTGAGTGAAGTGTATATAAAGATTGTACCTGGGCGCCACCATCCCACACCGCCATGGCCTAATCCAGCTCTCGTCCAGTAAGTAGGGTAAGGAGAAAGGCACATTTTGTGGGATCCTCAGGGTAGGTGTCTAGTTGTTGAGTGAAAGAGACGGCACATTGCCACATGAACTCTTTACACTGGTCTGCAGTCCCATGAAACTTGTCTGGCAGTTCCATGCACACAGATTTGTGGTGTTACCGAGGACTTGCAGGTGTTGACTGTTGGTGGTTTGTTGGTATGCCTTCCTTGGACCACATTTGGTAGATATTATCCACTGCATACAAGAACTCTAACACACTCGTTTTGCCATCACAATTTGGCCTTCATTAAAGTCACTCAGATCCTTACACTTGGCTATATTTCCTGCTTTCAACACATCAACTTCAATAAGTGACTACTCGCTTGCTGCATAATATTTCCCACCCACTGACAGCTACAACTATAGCTAGATAATTAGGGATGCACAATATTTATCGGACAGATAAATTATCTGCCGATATGGGTGAAAGTGACATCATTTTTATTGCTCTGATAAATAAATTAAATCCGATAACTAGATCTGATAAAGTACGCTTGCTGGTAAATCAATCAGTATGATTGATCCGAGATTCATCTGCTTACCGAGTGCACGTGACTGCAGCTTTAAACTGTGTCGTGCTCATTAGGTCATCTGTGAACATGCCTTCGCTGGTCTGGAAGTTTTTCTTGGTGGCAGTGGAGGACAATGCCACTGCTATTTGCAATGCATGTTCAGCAAGGATTCCGAGAGGAGGTAAAAAGGTGTCAAGTTTTAACACAACAAATCTTATCTCACTTGAAGGGTTGTCGTCGTGGCGAAGCTGTATTAAAAGAATATGAAGCAGCCATGGCAGCAGCAGCTACTAGCACTAAACACAGAGCATCGAGGAAGGTATATAGAACTTAAGGTCTATATACCTTCCTCATCCTCATGCACTAAAATGTTTGAATAGATGCATTTCTTTGTTATGCATGAAATACTTGAATATAAATTTGTTGTTAATGAGTTGTTAATTGCAGATAAACCATAGTTCTGTCATAGTTCTGTTAAACCCTTTCTGTTCTTATTGTAGTGCCTTACACAAAAAATAAACACATCTGAAGAGTCAGGACTGATGTTTGCTATTACATTTAGGCCTAAATACTACTAAATACTAGATACTAAAATCAGTTTCATCATTGCATCTTAGATTTTCTATTCTCCTGGATGCACAAACTGCAGATTATATGAAAATTCTAATATAAAAATAGTCATGCTTCTAGGCTGATTGGAGTCTCTAAATTGCCTGTTTGTGTGTGTGTGTGTGTGATTGCATGAGTGAATGAGAGTGTGTGTGTGCCCTGCGGTGGGTTGTCCAGGGTGTATCCTGCCTTGATGCCCGATGACGCCTGAGATAGGCACATGCTCCCTGTGACCCAAGTATAGATCAGATAAGCGGTACAGACAATGAAATGAAATTAACTAATTGGTTATCGGTATCGGCCATGAGAAGGACTTATCAGGTATCGATAATTAGATAATCATTGTTCACTTTACCTCTCAGTAATTTTAATGTTTTGGCTTATAGGTGTACTTCACTCCAAATATATCAGGGGCGTCGAACATACTGCATAGACAATGGGTTCTTCTTTTTTTGTTTTTTGCCCCTGCTGTTATGGAGTAGGGCTTGGTACAAGGTGGAAATGAGTATCGAGCAGGGCCCATTATCCAGTTAGATAAAATGGTGGAAATTATGAACAGGAGACCAGATCAATAATTCGGAACAGACAAGGAGGAATGCAACTAATAGAGGACAATAATAATAATAATAATAATAATAATAATAAAATTTTATTATTAATATTAATAATAAAAATGTTCTCTGGCCAATGCTCTCAGTGGTGGAACAGCATCAAAGTATGTGTAAGGAACCAGGAGTGAATACCTTTCAAAAATAAACGTGAGGAACACCTAACCTTAATAAAGCTTCTCTAAATCCAACGCTGAGGATATCTGGTGGACTGAAGAAATTTTGGAAAATTATCTCTAGGGAAATTTACCACTCTGATACATGGCACAGACTATGTCCACATGGCAACTGACAAAACCCTGGGGTTTAAATAGCGGCATGCAGAGGTGTCAGCACTAATTACCTGCATGGGACTGAGGTGCCATAAGAGTGTGCAGGGGGCTGTGGATTTTCCTAAGAAGGCACCCAAATGTTACACCTCCCTTGTGCTCTGGTGGTCTCTCCTGCCTGGTTTTGTTTGTGGGTGTGTCTGGGCATAGCTTTACTGCAATTAAATCATTAAACACACCTTTTCTCAATCAGCTTACCAATCAGCAGTATGTATATGCAGGGGCGGACTGGCCATCGGGAGCACTGGGACATTTCCTGGTGGCCTGACGGTTGATCTGGCCCACCTCCACTAGGAATAAATCTTCAGACTGCTTAATCTACAAATCAGTGGTGTGAAAATGACATCACCACATAACCCAATGTCAGCGACGCACTGCCTAATTGGCTATTTCCAGTGGCAGGTAATAGGTGTTTTCGACTTGAAGCGGGGCTGTGCAGACCGATCAGTATATGAGGTGAAAGTACAGCAAGAGTGTGCTCGAATATGTGCTTGAATCACTCTCGCGATACTTTGGCGTCTTTGACAGACGGATGCTTTCATCCAAAGCAACTTCCAATAGATAAAATCAAACCAACAAACGAGCAACATGTAAGTGCTGTGACAAATCTCGTTTAGTCTGATGCAGCACATGTAGCATGTTTTTTAAAATAATAAATAAAAAGTATATAGAATAGAGAGTGCTAGTGTTTTTTATATAATAAATAAAAGAAATCATAGAAGTAGAATAGTGTAAGTTAGAGGGTCAAGATTTTTTTTTAATAAATAAAAATTAATTACCTACACACATGCATTTACAACATTGCTAACTGCAAGCTAATGATGATCACACAATATATTTTTAAAAAATATATAACGATAGAAGTTTTAAAAGACTATTTTGCAACATCTTAGAAAATGACAAACTAGCACAATGTTTTAGAGATGGGGATAGAGTATTTTCTAGTGCCAAATTTGACCAGAAATTTTCAAAAAATTTCATTTTTTCATTTCAATGTACCGCTGTATCCGATCTATACTCAGGTGACGGGGAGCCTCAGGCGTCATCGGGCATCAAGGCAGGATACACCCTGGACGGAGTGCCAACCCATCACAGGGCACACACACTCATTCACTCACGCAATCACACACTACGGGCAATTTAGAGACTCCAATCAGCCTAGAAGCAGGTCTTTGGACTGTGGGAGGAAACCGGAGCACCCGGAGGAGACCCACCAAGCATGGGGAGAACATGCAAACTCCACACACACTGCACAATTAATATAAGTATATATTATTGAATGTGTTTATTTCATATTGCAGAGCAACTAGACGTGCAGAGTGAGAGATTGATTCATGGAAAGATGAAAAAGACAGTGAAAGCCTTGATAATCCATTTGATTATTTGGCCCGTCCTTAGTCCAAGGATTTTGATTTGTTTACTAGTGCTAATTACTTGCTGTTTACGCTTACTGGTCTGTTCATATGCCATTGAGTCAAAATTATCTGTTATTTACACTGTTGTAGCTTTTGTTAAGTTTTTGTGTGTTTGTGTTTCTGATACTTTTGATATACTCTAGTTGATCATTGGAAATACATAAAATATATATATTTCAACATTTAAATGTGTATCCATGTAAAAGTGTAAGCCAATTTTATTTGTCTTGGTGTGGTAGTATAGATGGTGTATTCTTAATGAGTTTTTGAGGGTTCATTTAGGCCTATTTATTAATTTATAATTGGTCTTGTAGTCTACTTGTTACCTGTACATCAACTAATAGGGTTAGCCTACAAGATTAGCAGTCTGGTGGATTACATGAACAGGGTGGCGGTGATGGCAACAGCAAAGGTGGCCTGGGATGGAGTCAAATTCCCGGCCTGAATTATTGTCCCAGTCCGCCACTGTGTATATGTACCCTAGACCTTCAGTCAAACCTTACTTGAATTTCTTTGAAGCTGTACTCCAGATATGGACCTCTACCTCAATGAATAATAATAATATAAAAAGGCCAAAAACATGTATTAACGTTTGGATACAAAAACAGTGTACCCAGCAAAAAAAATAAAAGCTGTAATTAAAGTTATTTCAAGTACTATCAAGGTGTTGTTGTTGTTATTGATTGTGTAATCATAAGTTTATCTCAAAACTCACAATGTAATTTCTTTCTTTTTTTTTCTTGGACACTGCAGGTTTTGCTTTAAATAAAATTATCACAGGGATCAGGGAGCCCATCTTTTTCTTCCAGTTTTCTTTCTACATCTTCTATTTCAGACTTCCTTGTAAATTTCAAAAAATGTTCTGTGAGCTTTTCAACACTATAAGTATCTGTAAACTGTGACTGCTGGGATTTGGGACATTGATGTAATTGCCTCATGTGTGGGAACAAGGCTGGTTTTGTAAACAGTTTATGGCATTCAACACCCCAATTCATGGCCAAGTGGCTTGATTATGTCTGTTGTTTCAGTTGGAAAAGTTTCAGCTTAGCCTCAGAGAATCTGGTTTCCAGAGAATCATCAGTCGTTAATAGTTATGTTTGAGTAAACGCACGTAGAAAGGCGATTTCACCCGCGTGTTTCATGTAGCCCAGCGTGAGACGGGAGAGCGGGCGGAGATTAGTGGGAGGGAGAAAGAGAGAAAGAGCAGCCCCTGATTCCACTCGTGCATTTTTAACGGCGTTGTGGAACTTTGCTGGTTGTCGCTATGACTCCTGTCCTATACTGTTACATCCCTCACAGCCTGCACGCAGCAGCTCCGCAAAACTCAACCAGATCCGGCCCGGTTTAACAGCAGGAGAAAGAGAAGACACAGTAGTTACAGGTTGTTTCTAAACGCATAATGTTATCTACTACCTATTTATATTACGCGAGAGTAAATAAATACATGGGCCTGCCTGGAGTACATCTTTAGACTCTGTTGACATACCTTATACTTTCCTTTCTATCACTTCCTTTATACATGCTTGTATGCTTGAATGTTTGGGCGAAGATCGCCATTTTAATTCTGCATGTTATTTTTTCACACAAAGTGAAAGACAGCGTTTTTTTCCCCGTTTGGGAACAGCGCTATAAACCAGAATATCCAAATGGATTTAAGGCTTTGACTGTCAAATCTGACTTTCAAAGTTGTGCTTTCCTCTTTTGGTTAAAGGCGTGCAAAAGTTTCTGAAATGACGCTGAACACGCAGAGAGAGAGTAGAGAGGTGGTGAGAAGAGCCAGCACTCCATTCCCCTCCTCTCAGCATGGAGTAATGCGCAGAGAACTTCAGCATCCTCCGCTGGCCCAGTCTGCCTCCTACCAGGCTGGAGATACAAAATTCCACCTGCAAGCTCACTGGTCCTCCGACTCAGAGGAGTCTGACAGTTCAGGCTATGAGTGTCTGTACAGGGTCATGCTACTTGGTGATCATGGAGTTGGAAAGTCCAGCCTCGCTAGCATCTTTGCTGGAATCCAAGAAAAAGATGCTCACAACTGCACAGGTGGTGAGTCCACTTAAACAACTGGATATATCTGAAGCACTGATTGTAAAAGTGGGTCTCAGGGAACTCCACACCCAAACATTATTAAAGTTTTATATTTATTATGAAGGTTCTATTATTATTATTATTATTATTATTATTATTATTATTGTTATCATGTTTGACTAGTCACATTCATTTGATACAAATCTCAGTAACTAAAACCCAGAGTAAAAGAGAAAAATAAAAGACAAAATATTATTGTAAACATTTAAATGATTATGAAATAAATCTGTACTCAATGTGTCCATGAAATTTTTGTTGTTAAAAAGGTCTTTGGCTACCAAAATTACTGAGATCTTGTATTGTATCATAAGAAGATAAGGTGGTAAACAAACCCAAATTCTTTACTCCAGTTAAAGTGCAATTACTTATTTAAGTAAATATTATGATTAAAGTAATGTTTCAAAAACATATAAACGCTTAAATTTACTTTCAAGAAAGATTCACATAAGAAAAAAATATTTGCCTCATCTCACAAAATGATTTTATTTACTGATAAAATGATAAATTAGAGTTCTTTTCACAAAGAATAATATTAAGGCTAACAGATTTATTCTTAATCTCACAAATATTAGCTAACAATATATATTTGACAATGAGTAGTTGAACGTTGTTTCACTTCACTGTGTACTGCATCAGCTATATATGGTTGAAGTGACAATAAAGCTTCTTTGACATTGACTTTGACTTGAATGTTAGCTGTCATAACACAAGTGTACATCAAAGAACCCCCTTTATAATATTTTATAGGCCCCAATTACATGTGCCATAGTAGAATCCTAGGTTTGTTGCTCTATTTATTTTTTTTGTCTTGTTTTAGACAACTCTTTCAAAAGCAGTTTTAATATGGGTAACCTTACAAGAGGTAGGTAATATAATATAATAAGATATTGAAAGATTGAAGTGAAAAATTCAATTAGATCATTAGTATATAGATATTGGTCAGCTTTGGACAGGCTTGTATCAGAATACATATGGGTATGAAGATCTGGTTTGAGATCTCACATAGTGCTCAGCAATGCTGAAACATGAGGCACACAAGAAAATCTGTTCTTTAGTTTCTTCCATATTCAATTCATTTATTTAATGTTGTGTATTGCCTGCAAAGTAGCAGTTAAAACTAAATGGGCAGCCAGTTAAATGACATGCTTTCAGGCATTAAATTTGCATTTACATTGATTGGAATATTTTTCTTAGCACTGGCTTATGACACTCAGTTTTTGGATAATAATAGATCATATATGTAAATACATACCCAGCTATTTTGCATTAATTTTGCATATTTAGATGCTTGGTCATTAGACATGAAAATACAAAAAAGTGAAATGAAAAATAGAAAAAAAGGAGATTGCTGGCTGCATCTTGAAGTCATGACAAGATTATTTTGAATATATGGATATTAAGTTCATCAAACCTCTCTCTTTTTTCCTTCAGAGGACATGTATGAAAGAACACTGACAGTGGATGGAGAAGAAACCACCCTCATAGTAATGGACACATGGGAAGCAGAAAAGCAAGTATGAAAATAAAATGGAACCTGTAAATATGAGGTGCCAATTTGAAATACTTGGTACAAAACTCTCAACCATTACTGGTTACTTTTTTAATCATATTTGCTTTGTTAAGGTGGTTTTGAAACAATGTGTCCTTCTCAATGATGTGTGGCACTTGGAAAAATCAAAGTACAGTCTTTACATCATCCAGAGTATTTTAGCATTTGTTAGCATGAGACATATCTACTAAATGACAAAATGAAAGATATAAAATGTAGGCAACGACACATGATATTTACCAAGTATTGACAAGTTATTGTATAAAGCAGTCAGCATATTTTTGGCATAAATGGAACAAAATATGAAAAGTAATCTGCATTCATGGATATTTGGATGTATCTATTCAATTTAATTTTATTTGTATAGTGCTTTTAACAATGGACATTGTCTCAAAGCAGCTTTATGGAAATATAAAAACTTAGAATAAAAACTACAATGCTTAAATTAAAATGTTTTTATTAAAATTAAATTATTTTTTCTCCCTTGTTATAACCCAGTTTAGGGTTGGGACTCACCGCATGAGAAAAACATTAAGTATTAAGGGTTAAGTATAAGGTGGAACAGAAGTATATCAGGGGTCTCTAACCTTTTTTCCTCTGAGAGCTACTTTGACACAGTTTAGGGGGCCAAGAGCTACTTGTTATATTATTACTAACATGTATTTACATAATTTATTGCTGTAAACCAAACCAGCTGAATAGGTGTGTTTGTATTTTCTTTTTAAAAAATCAGTTATTATTGTCAGATTTCGTTCACTCACATTGATTCATTGATTGAGCAGCAAATTGTTACTTGCAAGTTCCCTGGCACATACCCTGATGGCTTTCAGCTAGAGAACACCTTTGATACTGAAGGCAACATTAATTTTAAAAACAGAGACCTGAAATTGTATTGAACTATGTGATTAAATAATAGCATTTTATGGCATTCATATGCATTTACAATGAGAAATATTAAACAGTACTTTACTTCGAAACACCACCTGCACTAATAAGAAATATCTACCCCGCACTCCTCCTGCATCTTCGTGCAGCAGTGTAGATTCAATCAGCAGTTTTGCTTTAACCAGAACCAGAATTGTTATAAGCAGAATTGAATTGAAAATCACAAATCAGATTCTCAATACAACGCAATCACAACACAACCAAATGAGCAATGAGGCTCTTTTCATTGGCTTCCATCTTTACCAGTTTTACACTGCCAACCATTAATGATGTCATCTTGAGATGGAGGTGGTAACACTTGAAGAGTAAGCAGTAGGACTGCCTGGGCTGGAGAATGGAGTGGATGCACACACATACAAGACAGAACACACAATACTACCCATACCTCATGGGTTGTAACATCCTAATGAGCAAGCCAGAGGCAAGGGTGGTAAGGAAAAAAACCCACTAGTCATGAGATATCAGGATGAAACCTTCAGAGAAACCAGACTCAAAAAGGAACCCATCGGAGTGTCACTGGAGAGTGTGATTAAATAGTTTCTTTTCTACAGCTGTATACATATAGTCACTGTATATCTGAGTTGCCTACTTTGATTCAACAGCAGATACATCTGCTTAGCTGCATTGCCTTTTTTTGGCAAACTATGTCTATTCAATGCAGCTGGCAAAACTGACAGAAGTTTGCAGAGGACTATGGACCAATGCACAGCAGAGGACATTAAGGGCTTCGGGACCTAATTACACACCCATTGATCCCATCTTTCTGTATCATCTCCAGCTGATGGCTGTGAGGGAGATAGGCCAGGCCACGGCCGTGTGTGTTTGTGTGTGTGCTCTGTAAAAAAATAATAGACCACTGCAAAATAATCATGTTTTTTTTCTTACAGGTGCATGTATTGGTAAGATGAACAGTTTTTGTGAACTGCTGACAATGTTTCTCCTAAATTCAAAATATAACTATTGTTATTTAGAGTGTATATTTAAAGGAAATGACAACACATCAAAATAACCCACGATCATGCAGATTTGCAGAGCCTTAATAACTCAAATAAAACAAAATGCAAATAATTTGTAAACAAATTGTGTTAATGCTTTGGCTAAATAACATTAAGAAATCAGTATTTGGTGGAATAACCCTGATTTGCATGTGTTTTGGCTCCATGATCTCCCAGTTTTTCACATGCTGTTGGGTAACTTTATACCACTCTTTTTGCAAAAAAGCAAACAGCTCAGCTTTGCTTGATGGTTTGTGACATCCATCTTCCTCTTGATGACATTCCAGAGGTTTTCAATAGGGTTCAAATCTGGAGATTGGGCAGTGGTCTCTTATTTTTTTCCAGAGCTGTGTGTGTGTGTATGTGTGTGTTTGTTTATTTGTTTATTTACTTTTATAACAGATTTGTTAATCTTATTATAATCTCCAACATGATGTTATTAAAATGCAAAAAAAGACTACTAAACAATTAGGGTAACTGTACCACAGTTTGGCAGGATGTTATTTATGTCTTATTTTCTTGAACAGGAACTTTATTTGTAGTAAGGTCTGTGATTTGCAGGAAGTGGATGAGAAGTGGGTGCAGGACTACTGCATGCAGGTTGGGAATGCATATGTCCTTGTTTACTCCATCACTGACCGCAGTAGCTTTGAGAGTGCATCAGAGCTGCGCATCCAACTGCGATGCATCCGTCAGGCTGAGAATATTCCCATCATTCTTGTGGGCAACAAGAGTGACCTGGTGCGCTGTCGAGAGGTAGCAGTGGAAGGTGAGTGTTAATTTTTGTGTTATGTTTTTAGAACTTCTGCTTCTATGGCAAAGGAAAAGCAAATTACATATAATAAAAAATATCAGTGCATGGTTACCAGCAGTGTTGGGAAGGTTACTTTGGAAATGTAATAGGTGACAGATTACAAGTTACTCTGTTTAAAATGTAATAAGTAGTGTAACTTTTCAATTATTTTATAAAAGTAAAGTAACTGATTACATTTGATTACTTTTGATTACTTTTAAGTTTCTAACGGATATTCAACGATTTCAACGATTCAACGAAATCAACGATTTCGAAAGATTTCAACGAAATCATTTCCAAACATTTATACCAGGCAGGGTTAACCTTACAGTAGTACTCAACTCTGTTTACTGTTTAAATCTTTCATCACTTGAATTAAGATTATATTAATTTAATTTTAAGCACAGCCACCCCAAAACCAGACTTCATAACAAAAATTGTTTAATACTGTTTTAGGAATCAAATCTTTGCATAGCTATGACAGGACACACTGGCAAGTAACAATGCCTTGAGAAAAAAAAACTGAAAATCTGAAAAGAGTCATCATAATTTAGGCTACAGTGCTAAAATAACTAAGTAATATTAGATCTGACATTACCAACACATTTTCAAGGAGGAAAAATGTGAGCTATATATTCTGTCAAAGGGTTCATAAATAGAAGTATGCCTGGTAAAGGTAGCTAGCAGACTAGCTAATTTGTTCTGAATGTTTTGAATACAGGTCTTGAGTACACTATAGGCTCGATGAACGTGCTGGCACGTTTTAGTGGATTTTTTCCACATAGCAGCTACGGTATATCGACTGACTACTCCGTCACTTTTTATTATACAGAAACGAGTAATATATCATTCGAAACTAAAGGGTCTGTTTTTATTTCTGTACACTTCACAATCTCTCGGACCTGGTAGACAGTGTTGTCTGCATCGACCTCGGGCGGCGACGAGACCTCGGGCTCTGTGGGAGGAGAGAGAACAGGATTAGTGAATGTTTAAGAGCGAGACATGGAATGTGGGCGCGATCCGGTAGCGCTCAGGGAGAACGAGCTTGTAAGAGACGTCATTAATGCGCCTCCGGACTTCGAAGGGACCGATGTAGCGGGGACTGAGCTTCCTACAGGGGAGTTTGAGGCGGAGATCCCGTGTAGAGAGCCAGACTCGATCGCCCGGACGGTAGCTCGGTGTCTCCCTGCGCTTAGTGTCGGCGTGTTTCTTCTGCCTGCGGATTGCGCGGCACAGGTGGACATGCGCTGAGGCCCAGACCCTCTCACTCTCTCTGAACCAGTGGTCGACGGATGGTACTTCGGATGGCTCGCCAGACCAAGGGAACAGAGGCGGCTGATAGCCGAGTATGCATTGGAAGGGAGTGAGCCCGGTGGTTTCTTGACGTAGGGAGTTTTGCGCATACTCGGCCCAGGGCAGGTATTGGTTCCAGTCATGCTGGCGCTCGCGACAGTATGCACGGAGATTGCGTCCGATCTCTTGGATTTTTCTCTCCGTTTGGCCATTTGACTGTGGATGATAGCCTGAGGATAAGCTCACTGATACCCCCAGCTGTTTCAGGAAACCCCGCCATACCCTGGAGATGAACTGGGGCCCTCTCTCAGACACGATGTCCTCAGGGATGCCGAAGTGCCTGAATACCTGCTGAAAAAGGGTTTTGGCCGTCTCCATGGCAGTGGGCAGGCCCTTGAGGGGTATGAGTTTGCACGCCTTTGAGAACCGATCTACCACGACGAGTATGGTGGTGAAGCCGTCTGGCGCGGGTAGATCGGTGAGGAAATCGACTCCTAGGTGGGACCATGGGCAGTGGGGAATCGGAGTGGCATGAGCTTGCCCTCTGGTAAGCGGCGCGGCGTGCTGATGATGGCGCAAACGGAGCATCCCTTCACAAACTGGTTCATGTCTCTGATCATGTCTGGCCACCAATACTTGCCTCGAAGGAGTGAGAGGGTACGCTGTCTGCCCGGATGGCCGGAGCCCGGTGAGGAATGTACAGAGTCCAGGAGGGCAGCGCAGAGAGATGTTGGTACATACGTTTTGCCTTCTGGACCTCCCGGCGGAGCGGGTTCGTTCACGGTGGCAGCACGGATTTCTTCGTCCAGCGTCCAGAGGATGGGACAGACGAATAGATCTGGGGGGAGCACAGGCTCATCTTCTGGTTGGGGTTCTGGTGAGTACATCCGCAAAAGCGCGTCGGCTTTGGTGTTTTTACTGCCGGGGTGATAGGAAACTGTGAACCGGAACCTGGTGAAGAAGAGCGCCCAGCGCACTTGCCGCGGATTCAGGCGTTTGGCTTCCTTGAGGTATTGTAGATTCTTATGATCTGTGATTACCTCAAAGGGCTGGATCGCCCCCTCCAACCAGTGCCGCCATTCCTCCAGTGCTAGTTTAATCGCTAATAGCTCGCGGTTTCCGATGTCATAGTTTCGCTCCGCCGGGGTGAGTTTTTTAGAATAAAAGGCACATGGACGGAGTGCCAAGGGTTTACCTCCTCGCTGGGACAGCACCACTCCTACCCCCAGAGCAGAGGCATCTACTTCTACCACGAAGGGTTTGTTGGGATCGGGGTGTAGTAGGGTCGGAGCAGAAGGCGGCTTTAAGCTTCTGGAAGGCTTCAACCGCTGAACTTGTCTATTTTAGTGACTTGGGTTGTCCACATAACAGTGCAGTGAGGGAGGCTGTGTGCATGCTGTAGTTTTTGATGAAGCGACGGTAGAAATTCGCAAACCCCAAGAAGCATTGTAGCTCCTTAATGGTCTGTGGCTGCGGCCAGTCCTTCACCGCCGCTACTTTAGACTGGTCCATCCTGATGCCTGCTGAGGAGATGACGTACCTTAAAAACTGAACGGTTGTCTGGTGGAACTCGCACTTCTCTAGTTTGAGGAAGTGGTGCTGGCGACGGAGGCGCCCGAGCACCTGTCGGACGTGATGGATATGCTCCGACCGGCTTGGGGAGTAAATCAGAATATCATCGATATACACGATGATGAACCAGTGGAGCATGTCGCAGAACATTTCATTCATAAAGTTTTGGAATACGGCTGGCGCGTTGGTGAGTCCGTAGGGCATAACCAGGTACTCGTAGTGCCCCGATGGTGTAATAAGCGCCGTCTTCCACTCATCGCCGCGTCGAATACGTATGAGGTTATACACGCTCCTTAGATCCAATTTAGAGAAGACACGAGCTCCACGTAGCTCTTCCAGAGCGGCTGGGACCAGAGGCAAGGGGTAGGCGAATTTCACCGTCTGTGCGTTCAGATTCCAGTAATCTATACACGGTCGAAGCCCGCCATCCTTTTTTGCCACAAAGAAGAAGCTGGATGCCGCCGGGGATGTGGAAGGACGGATGAACCCCTGGTGAAACGCCTCTTTGATGTACTCCTCCATGGCCTTACGTTCCGGGACAGACAGAGGGTATATGTGCCCCTTGGGCATCTTGGCGTTAGGCAGAAGGTCGACTGTGCAATCCCGGACCGATGTGGCAGGAGTTTAGTGGCTGCGGCTTTATTGAACATCCATGAAATCCCGGTACTCGACTGGCAGGTTCACTTCGGTGCAGGTAGGAGGGCTCTCGATGTTCATCGATCCCAGGAGGATAGGTTTAGATGCTGGGGTCGGGAGCCTGCGGAGACAAGAGGCGATGCAATAATCGCTATATTGCTCGATTTGCCCATTACTCCAGCGGATGGTGGGCTGATGTTGTGCAAGCCATGGGCGTCCTAGGACAATGTCCACTCTAGCCTCCTCCAACACGAGCAGGGAGAGCGTCTCCTCATGCATACATCCGAGGCGCAGCCTGACCTCCGGGGTTATCCACTGCACCAGTCCATGACCCAGAGGTTTTCCCTGAATGGTAGTGACTTTGTAGCGTGTCGGGCTCCTTCGTCTCGGAATGTTGTAGTTTGAAAGGACATGGGAGGAGACGAAGTTTCGTGATGCGTCCGAGTCAAAGAGTACACTGATGGGGAAAGCACAGGAGTCTATGATTAAAGTGGCTTCATGGTAGCGTGGATTATGGAGTGTAGTACTAAGATGGAGGGTACTCACCGCCGGGTGCGGAGGGCGGACTGGGCAGGTGAAGATGGAGTGATCAGCTTCTCCGCAGTATAAGCAAGGCCCTGTTGGATCCGTCGCTGACGTTCCCTCTCGGATAGATGGTATTCGTCACCATGGTCTCCATGGGCTCAGGAGCGGAGAAATCCTTGTGGAATGAGGTATCGGAACAGGTGTTCCCTGTAGTGGTGACCGTGGTGAGATGTTGGGACACTGTCTGCGCTTTTAACAAGAAGGACTCCAGGCTGGCAGTGTCATCATAGATCGCCATCTGTCAACGGATTTCGGGCTGTAATCCCCGCCAGTGCGCTGCGAGTAGCGCTGCCTCATTCCACCCACTAGATGCCGCCAGCGTGTACTCGCGGACAGTGTTCTTTCTTTGACGCAGAGAAAACAGCTCTTCGTGCTCCGAGAGGGCGGAGGCGCTCGCACCGAAAACCGCCTTGAAGTGAGCCAGGAAAGTTGTCAGGGAAGTGAACACAGGGCTCTCCGTCGTCCACAACGCCTCCGCCCAGCGTCAGGCTTCACCGGTTAGCAGGGACAGGATGAAGGCGATCTTAGCGCAGTCATCAGGGAACTGTTGGGGAACAACATCGAAATAAAGTTGGCATTGCATGACAACGCCAGCGCATTCCGATACCTCACCCGAGAACGGTGCGGGTTTGGCCACAGGACAGGCAGGAGGTACCGCCACAGATAGTATGGCTTGCTCGAGGGAAGCCGGCGACCGGATCTGGAGCAGGAGGAGGTCCGGCTTGCGGCTGCTGTTGAGTGGGCTGGTCATGTTGGCCTTCCATCTCGCAGGTAGGACCTCTTGGTATGTGTATAAGGGCAAGTATTCTGTCACAATCCGACTCAGAGGTAGAGAGAAAATCCAAAAACCAGGTTTATTAATTCAGATGCAGGCAAAAAACGGTAACTCAAAAACTTAAATCGATATCAACTTAGAAGGCACTTACGGCACACAACTCTACTAAACTTAATACTTACCGCTGCTCACAGCGAGTGAGTGCTTTAAATAAGCTGACGAAATTGAGTGCAGGTGGTGCTGATTAAAAGTCCGATGATTGTGAACGAGGGGGTGCGGTTGAGGTAGGCGAGCCCGTGACACAATGACAAACCATATGCTTTTATAAAATAAAGAAAGGCTAGGTTACATACCTGCAGATGCTTCCTCAAGTTCGACATTTTAACAGCTGGCAAACAAATTTTGCACTGAACCGTTATATTTGCGCCCTTATTGGATTTCAGAATGAAATTATTTTTAAATTTCCAGCACTGAAATGCATTTTTATCAATCGCCATGGTGGTAACTCTCAGACAGGTTGTAGTAGCGTAAAGCTTTCAGCGGCAATGTGGATTTACGTAATTGCAGGCATGGTGCGCCGCAAATTCAAACCAGAGAAACCAATCAAAAGCATCAGAATAGCACCACTTTAACAAACTCTAGCAAAATATTAATATTATTCAACATATACTAGTTTTTTAAAGAAAATATTCAGATGTAACCCTATTTGTATTCTTTAACATTTTCATAAGTAACTGTAATTTAATTACACATTTTTTCTCAGTAACTGTAATGAATTACTATTACATTTATTTTGTAATTAAATTACGTAACGCCATTACATGTAACTAGTTACTTCCCAACACTGGTTACAAGTAATATTTAAATTATTTCTATGGCCATGATTTACACCACAGTTTCTCAACCCCAAATGGCAAAGTGGCAGATGGGATAGGAGGAGACAATTTCTATGCATAAACTTATTTCATATTTAATAATAATTAAACAGGCATATAATTTTCTTCTTTTTCTTCCTTTTCCTCTTTTTCTTCTTCTTCTTTGTCTTATTATTATTATTAGTAGTAGTAGTAGTAGTAGCAGTAGCAGTAGTAGTGATAGTTCATGGTTTCTGGTTAAAAACACTACACTCCTGCTGTGCATAATCTCAGCATTCATTCTGTGCATAATCTAAACAGCATATGTACCATATTTCAGACTGTAGTGTACTATAACTACACACCACACCATGCCACAGATTGTAAGTAAAGAAAATTGTTATATAAACAAACTTTATGATAATATGTAGTGGTAATGCATGTTTATAACACTGACAGATATTTGCACATTATATTTACCAAACCAGTGCAAAAAGGAACACAAATGAATGTTGATGTAAAATATGCTCAAGAAAATATGAACTTATTTTCATACTTATTTCACACTTAGCATGGGGTCACAGACCAGGAAAGGTTGGTTTACATGTTTCTTTGTAAAGTTGTAGATTATTGCATATTTACTTTAATGATAGCATACCATTTTCTGTTTGTTAGAGGGTCGGGCATGTGCTGTTGTTTTTGACTGCAAATTCATTGAGACATCAGCATCATTGAACCACAATGTGCAAGAGCTGTTTGAAGGAATCGTGAGACAGATCCGTCTGCGGCGGGATAGCAAAGAGACCAATGCACACCGGCTCTCCGTTTATAAGCGCAAGGAGAGCATCACCACAAAGGCCAGACGCTTCCTTGACAGACTGGTAGCAAAGAACAACAAAAAGATGGCCTTGAAAGTGCGCTCCAAATCTTGCCATGACCTGGCAGTGTTGTAAGCTCTTTTCTTTACTTCTGAATGCTTTGAAACCATCTGGTTTTAATTATGATTTTTTTGTCATTATTTATTGTTTGTTTAACTTCAGTTTTGAAGATGGTGGATTTAATGGATTAAGACTTTAGTGGCAAACAGTTTATGGCAATTGTACTCTAAAGCCATCTTCATGTTTTCTAAGTGACTATCCACAGCAATCTGCTGTTTCTCCAGGCTGTCCAATCCCATTGATAAGTCCTAATTTGTATAAATGATTTATTATATGAAAAGCACTGCATAAAAATCACAGGTGATAGTACAGGTGAAACTTTGATGGAATCAGTGAATGGTACACTAAAAAAAGACTACCTAACTGAGGCAGTTAAAAGGGTGAGCATACTGATCAATATCTATAAATGTCAGTATTTTTGCAAACATGCCTTCTGGATTTTTGTGTGATTTTTTTTAGATGAATGCTATGCAAATATTCTCTGTGTCAAATGGCACTGCTTAGTTTGTAGATACACAAATAAATCAAACCGAAGAGTCAGCAAATGAGAGAGAATTTTTTTCACTTATTAGGTAAAAGGTAATGCCCTATATTTGTTCTTACAAATTTCAGTTTTTTGGGTTTTTTTGGAGCCTTAAAAAAATCATTTTGTACAAATGAATGTTGGCTTGCAAACATGTATTTCTGTATATGTAAAAAATAAAATTTTCATTTAAACTAATTTAAAATGATTATATTTTTAAACATGTTAAAAATGTTATTAAAAATGTTCATTAACTGTAGATTTAATCAATTTTTAATACTAAATTTCTAGATTTTAGAGAGGCTTCATGCATTTTCTCTCTGTCAGCCTCCTGGCTATGGAAACAAATCGGGAGTCTATAGTGATTTTTAAAAGCAATCCAGAATTTGTTTTCTAATGTTTTCTTGTGTTGTGCTGCTGGGTGTAAGAATTGAAAGTGTACATAATCACATTTATTTTTTTACCACTATTGAATTGACAATCCATAATAATGTGGATACTTTTTTAGCTAATTAGTCTGCTTCCTAAATAGAATTCATGATATGTTCTTCATTCAGATTATATTTAAGTATGCCAACAACAGATTTTTTGTTAAATGCTGCTAAGATGATCTGAATGGATAATGCAAACACTGTCATAAATAAATTTCAGTCATTATATTTTTAAATGAAAAATGATTTGATCAATTGGAAATGGAAACCTAATGCATACGCAATTCATATTTTTGCTGCATTGAAAATTTACCGAGGTGGTACAATATGGAAATCTTGTTGAATTGGGTGTTTGTGTATTGTTACACCCCTAGTTTGTAAGTATCATTCTAATTACCCTGCCAAAAATTATTGGCAGGAATAAAAATAATAAAACAATATGAACACCTGACCTTCACACCCATAACTTACGTAGCCTGCCGGAGTCCTGACCTCAATCCCATTGAATAGAAATTGTGCACCAGGCCTTTTTGTTTGACATCAGTACCTGGCTTCATAAATCCTCTTTCAGCTGAATGGGCAAGTCCCCACAGCTAGTTTACACTCTTCTAGTCAAAAGATATTATAACAACAAAGGGGGGACTTAATCTACATTTTAATGATTAACAAGCACACGAGTGTGATTGTCAGGTGTCCACCTGTCTACTTTGGGCCATTTAGTGTACATAATTATCCATTTTACACATTCTACTGAATTATACATTCTACATTCTACATTAGTTACTATGAAGTTACTGTGAATAAGATTTCAGAGTTGATTGTAAATATAATAAAATGTTTAAATATAATTCTATATAATAATATAAATACATTATCAAAATGTGACAGCATGCTGGTTCTAATCCACACATGTATTGAGCCTAGCTCTATTATCTTTGATAATAAAGAGATTGTTTATCTTCTGCATGACTTGACCACCCATTATTTTTCACATACACTTGGTTTGAGTGGGCAGACTTTCAAAAATATTATGGATAGAATTAAAAATTGCAATTTTCCCATAATAAAAGACCATGGCTACCTCTAAGAACACTTTTTTACTGATTTACTGGTTTTGCTTCTGTTAGATACATTTAAACAGATTACACTTTGTAAACATAGAAACCTGATATATTAATATGATCTGCATAAAAATGACTGATTAGGTTTAAGATTGAGAAGGATCGCTCTAATGGGGCTATCATAATACAACAATGCTTTTTGGCAACTGTGCTTGGGCTGTTGTGTGTTGTCACTGCATTGTTTGGTCTATTGAACTGTGACAAACAGGTCACTAGGGAACAATGGTTAAAGTCAATATCCATAGCAGTGTCCTTCTTTCTATCCACTAGGGTGTTTCCTAACTTAGCCACCAAAAAGCTAACATGGTGTAATTACACTTGTACAGCTTCTGAATAAGTATTGTTCACATCTGTACAGTTCACATCAGACTTCTATATCACCTGTAAAATGTAAGAAATTATTTTCAGAAGGATCATGCTTGGGTCAGCACTTTCCACTCAGTTCCTGGCACTAGTGTATTTGGGGAGGGGATTGCCTGCTCCCTGGAAACTATGAGCATTGATTTTGTCTGGCTAATGGAAAAAAATTCTTCACTTCAATGTCAATCTTTCCCCCAGATAATTCAGACATACCAATATGCAACTGAGACCCCCTGGCTTCTGAAATGAATTTTCTCTGACAATTGTGAAACAAAAGCATCTTGACAATGAAACTGACAATGAAATATACAAATGTGTCAACAATTGTTTATGACGTGTGTAAAATATAATGGAAATTCCAGTCAAACAGCTGTTTTTGGCCGTATGAAAATATCTTACACAATTTACACTATTCTAAATCTTAAATACAGTACTTGCTCAGGAATTTTGTCATTATGATTTCATATGCCCTTCTGTATGCCCGAAACCATTTTATGCTTGTGCCTCTATGATATGTGGGTCATTTTATAATTCAGGGTATAGTTGAGATTTTTTTTTCCTGAAACCCAAATATAACCTTGCATGACACTATAATTAAAATTAAATACTTATTATGAAATTAAATACTTATTATATTAGCCAGACAATTTAAATAGCCACCTGATTTGGTGGACGCTGCAACATGGCTCGATGGTAACGCCTCTTTGTGGAAAACCTCTGTGCAGAATGGAAACACCCAAATCTATTGGCTTAAGAAGGTCATGTGACAAAGCAGAGTGTGCCAGCAAGACCAAATAAGGGCATCTACGCCACATCACTCCATCAGGCCATGTACTACCTCCACACAGAAAGCTCCCCTTTTTTCCTGACCTCCACACCGAGGTTTGTAGGTACTAGAAAAGCCCATTCTTGGCTCACTTGTTTACCTCTGCCTCCTCTAATTGCTCAGTGAGCCACGGGTATGCACACTACCTCAGTGGTGTGGCCTCACTGATGGGCCTCAGTGAGCACGGGTATGCACACTACCTAGGGTTGAAGAAAGGCTTGCTAGCTATCGCTCTTCTTCTTCAGCAGTGTGGAGAAAGCCCTCGCTGCCATCAAAGCTGTGTGAGCTCAGGCCGGTACAGCTCGGCACACCATGGTGGTTTTGCAGGTGTACCAGGCCAATCTGCTTAAAGACCTAGACTGCAGCAAGGGTCTTAAACCTGAGGCAGTGTCAGAACTCAACCGAGCCACAGACCTGGCCCTCCATGCCACAAAGCAGACGTTACCATTAGTCATTTCATGGCTGTATTAATTGTCACAGAGAGGCATCTGTGGCTCAACCTTATAGGAGTTAAAGACAAAGATAAGGCCTTCCTCCTAGATGATCCGATATCTCCCTAGGGTCTGTTTGGCAATGCTGTCAGTACCATCGTCATGTATTAGGAGGAGAAATGCCAGTGGGCAGCAGTTAGGGAATTAATTGCTCGCAGCCAGGAGCCAGAGCCTTCTTCCAGTTGCCCTTGGTCTCAGTCTAGCTCTTTGAGACAGGACAGGAAGGCTAGTGTCATTAACCGGGTCCCCCTTGTAAAGATGTATCAATGGGTTTTAGATACCATAAAGAAAGGGTACAAAATCCAATTTGCCTCCTGCCCCCTCCCCCTTTTCCAAGACCTGTCACTTAATATCACCGGCACAGAGCAAGCGTCATTCCTCCAGCAGGAATTGCGGTCTCTCCTGGACAAAGGGACTATATAATATTTTTCCCTTCCAGAGAGAGATTCAGGTTTTTACAGTCAATAATTCCTAGTACCCTATTGGCTGCATCCAATTTTAGACCTGTGCATGCTGAATCGTACTCTGATTTGTACAGGTTCAAGATGCTGACACTCAAACTCATTATGTCTAAGCAGCTTCTCAGCAGGAATTGTTGGATGGTGTTGAAGTCACTGCAAAAATCAAAAATTTGATCCTCACAGTACCATCCAAGTAGGAGTGATCACACTGCAACACATAGATGACAGCATCGTCGACATCCACATGAGGCTGGTAATCAAACTGGAGTGGGTCCAGTGCAGGTTTCACCTGTATCTTGTGCCTGCTAACATGTGTACCTAAACACAGTGCCATTCTCCTAAGCCCAGCTCCCAACCACAACAAACGAGAACAGCATAAAGACTATCAAAAGAGGAAAAAATTGATAAACGAAATAGACATGACTTTAACAACATTAGCTTAATTTTATTTGGGCACACAGCTGCGTTTCCTTATACACACAAATATTTAATTCCCATCAAAATCTCTACGCTCACCTTATGACCACCCATGCATGTGCAAACATCCCTTAACCTGGTGGCACAAAGTGCTGAGGTAAATAGTACATACAGCAGATAAGGTTAACAGTCTCCCATATATTTTTTTCCTTTTCCTTTTTTTTAATGAACGAATTAACGAAGGTCAAAGTTATGTTATGGTAATAACAGAACATTTTTTTAATGTTATTATTATTATTTTATTAACAACAATATACAAACTGAAATAACAACATAACACATAAAAATTCAATGCCCCCCGCCCCCTCCCTCTGTGGTCTCTTTAAAATGGGGTAGCTAATAGATAGAAGAGTTAACAGAAAACCAAAGCCAACGGAATCATAAAACATAATTTACAGCAATCAAAAATGAGAAATTTTACAGCATTAAGGAATTCATTCTGAGTCATGATCGTTGTTTTGTGCAATATACTTGGAGATCTTCTCAGTAGCTGTAGTCCAGATTGTTCACCCAAACCGTGGAGATTTCCAGCATTATAATGTCCCGATGTTGTATCAACTACCTGTACAGATCCAGGCTATGTAGTGGAAGCCAGTGATGCACTGAAGCCGGCTAGCCAAACAGTTTTTTGTAGCTTAGAGAAATTCAACGGAGAATCATCACAGTAATAATATAGAGGGGTTCACTGGTATAGGATATTCAATTATTTTTTATATGATAATACACACCTCATTCCAAAATTTTTTAACTTTTTCACATTCCCACATCATATGAAAAAAGGATCTGAGTTGTTGGTAAAACATTTATCACAGAAGGGACTAAAGTCGATGCCATGTTTTTTGAGTGGGGTTCAATAAGTTCTGTGACAAAAATTATATAGAATCAGTTGGTGATTGGGATTTTTAGATGAAGTAAAAATGTTCTGCCATACTCTTCCCCAGTCTGACATCCGTCCACTTTCCCAGGTGCACTGTATAGCTAAGTGTTTTGCTGTAGCCTTCAAGTCCTTTCTGTACATCCATGAGGTGAAATGAGTCGAAGAGGACAGATTGGATGATTGGATTCATGGGAAGACTTCCCCCCAGGTAACCTATAGGCCTTCATGGAAGAAATTTTCATCAGCCATCTGCGCACAGATGTCCTAACACAGAACTGTGCCTTTGTCAATGGTGGAGCACCAGCTTGTCCCGTCCATGCAGTCCCATACCAGTAGTCATGGTTTATGTTAAAGTCCTTCAGAGAGCCCGTCAGAGTGTCCTTAAAGCATTTTTTCTGGCCTCAGGCATCCTTGGGAACACTTGCTCTGCAGTAGTTTTTGGTCTTTTTGGTAGACAGTGGAAACTATGTGGCCTGTCTTTCTAAGCTGTAACTGCACCAAGATGGCATGGATGCTGGGAAGGTTGGCATGGATGAGGACCTCTGTGTCAGGGGCGTTATCTTGCCATTTGATGGCAAGATATTTTCTGAGGCTGGCGGTGTGGAAAAGATTTAGTTTCTTGGCATGCCATTGTACACTGTCCATGTTTCACTAGCATAAAGCAAGGTGAGAAGAACGACTGCACAGTACACCTTCAGCTTTGTCTGTAGACTAATGCCTCTTCTGTTCCACACATTGGCATGCAGTCTGCTGTAGCTCTTGCACTTGCTTTCACTGTTCTTGTGCTGTCTCTGGCCAATTACAGTGATGTTAGGCTTAGCATTTTACCTGGGGCTGGCTGATGCATTACTTTGGTTTGGTTGGTTGGTTCAATGCTAAACAACCTTGGTTTTTGCTTGTAATCATCCGAGGTTGTACCTTTTTCCATCAGTGCAATATTTGATGCCAATTGCTACATTACTCTCTCTGAAGGCATTAGTTGGCATGGCAGAGAACATGATGCTGAACAGTGTTGGGACTAGGCTGCATCCCTGTTTCACTCCAATCATAAAGTGATTTTGTCCACTTTGTGGTTCATAATAATATGCCTTCAAAAAACCAAAACCATGTTTTAGTAACACAAAGGTGAACCCCATTACTAGATTTTAATAAAAAATTATTTTCAATTACATAGTTATTCTTTTTGTAGGCATCCCAAAGATATAGAAACACAGCAACAATTCCTTAGGTTGGGTGCTGTAAGAATCAAATACAGAAACACATTTATGATTACCGGGGGATTATTAGGGATTAAAATTTAAAAAAAAATTAAATCTGGGCAACTCAGGTAAACCAGTTAATCTCTTCTGAAGCAAATTGATAAATATGTATAAAAATACATTCAATTAACAACTATTTAAAACATTATTAACTTCCTAACGCTTCCTCCCATCACTTTACGCACCATATAGCTGCTGATTGACACAAGAATTTCTAAGAAGCACTTATTTACAATAGAAGAACAAGTTTCAAATGAATTACTTTTATGTTTTTGGATCATCAAAGTATTGTAATCTGTGTACTTGCATTATAAACTCAGAGCTCAGTTCTAAGTGTTCTTGGTGTAAAACAGCAATATGCATTATGTTTTATATACAATTATATGTTTTTTCTACGGTGGCCGATAAGTGCAAAACAAAATAACAAATCTTAAAACCAAATAACAAATCAAAAAATACAATAATAAATCTGAAAACAAAATAACAAGTCCAAAAACACAACGATAATTCAGACAAAACGGTTTAATTGGTCACTCAAGATACATGGAAGTACAGCAGGCGGTAGCAGTAGAAAGTTGGTTCACGTGTATATGAGCGCAGCTCTGCTCTTATTGCATTCCTTACATCGTTTAATCTGGAATAGTTTGGTCTTTGAAACATTCCTGCATCGCAAACTAATCTTTATGCCATGATACACTATCTGTATATTCAAAATCACGGCATATGAGCGTCCTTCCTTAAAGTAGCGTTGAATGAATTCCACTTTATTATAAACATGTTTGTTGTTTTCTTTAAAAGATTTAAAGTTGCACTATTGCAAGAAATAGTTACATACACAATTTCCTACTTATATACACACACACACACACACACACACACACACACGTATAGCTTGAGTGACAGATGTCTCGTCCAATCAGCGTTAAGAATTCCATTCACAAACTATACCTAACTTTTCCGTTTTGTCTGAATTGTTGTTGTGTTTTTGGATTTGTTATTTTGTTTTCTAATTTGTTGTTTTGTTTTCGGTTTTGTTATTTAGTCCGTGTACTTTTTGGTATTTGAAGTTTCTTTTTATAAACAAACAAAAAAACGAAAATGAAATCGTTTTTTAATTATGTGATGAAAATGTCAGACACCTTTTTAAAATTAGACTTGATTTTCTTTCCTCATTTATACTTTAAATAAAGAACGTTCTATAGCATAGAAACCTAAAAACAGCTGCATTTTCTTTGTCTAAAACCGCAAGTATCTCTTCTGTCATTTGTGGCAACATGCAGTGTTCTACAGCGGTGAAGTTAGTTATACAGACACTCGGAAGCGGTATTTTAGGGACCATCGACAAATTTCTGTACGACTGAAATGTGGTACTTGTTACTTACCTGGCTATGTTCCCCAGTTATTCTAATTTCTTAAATATACATATTCCATTAGCATAGTAGTGACTTAGTGAAAGCATAGTGACTTAATGAAATTAACATTAAAATAAAAATCAGACACATCTTGGTATAACAACAGGTGTACCTTGTGGGGGTTTCCAAGTAGATTATTTTGGTACTAGTTTGGGGTCACAGGATCACATGACCTAGAAGCTATTGAAGGAAAAGTGATTTTTTTAAATTAAAAAATAAATAATTACAAATTCATTCACATGATGCATAATTCATACTATCTATTAATTAAATTATTATTAATAATTTAACAAAATCAGCATGCAATGACGCATGGCATATGTATATTTAAGAAGAAATTAGAATGCCAGTATTCAATATGACAGATGTGATGTTCTGTGCAATGGACATGCAATGCACTAAAGAATTTATGCAATTCCTATTTTAGCATTTAATTTAGCATGTGAATAGTGGTTTTATATGCAGAAATGAATAAGTAAGGGATTGCCCTTCCCAGGAATTGTGGACATTCAGTGCTGGGATCAAATACCAAGCCAAATCTTGCTCTGCAGCGTTTCTTGGTAAAGGAGAACACACAATATTTGGTACATGGATGTCCACCATGTCTCTGTTTATATCTGTTTATCATATTGCAAAGTATGTGTTCCAGATTTCATATTATCTTGAAAAAGCCGGTTGCTTACAAGTGAATAAATAGTACTACAGAGGTTGTCTTTTTTTATTATTATTTATTTATTAATATTTATTGAATACAAATTCAGAATACAGAAACAAGGCTCAACACAACAGATGTTCATTATAAATGAAAGTACTACAAAAGAAAATAAATAAATCAATCAATTATACAATACAAACAAATTAAATCGTTTTATTGCATTTTGATTTTACTTAGGGCATTAAATATTTGAAATCATTTCTGAATATAAAAAACAAATTTATGTATAAAGAAATTTTTTTATCAAAAACATAATCTAATTTATCTCTTAAGATTTGACAGGGCTAATAAAATTGGATGATAACTTGTCTTATGTAATGAAAGTATAACAAATATATTGCTGGGGGTTTTTTATGTGCAAGAAGTAAGAAATGCTTTTCTTGCCCTCTTCAATCCATTTAGCTTTTGAACATATATATGCACCTTTGGCTTTCTTAATGTAAAAATTGTCCAGCTCTGATTGCAGTAAGATCAATTGGCTCTTTTCATCATCACTTAATACACTTTTATTGCAGTATTTGTTAAAAGTATAAATAATGTTATGTTCCTGCTATCTCCTCACTTCAGAAAGTTTTACTGTAATTAATAGAATATTCACAAATTTAAAATTTATGATATTCCCATCTGGCTCTGTGAGAATTGAAATGACTATAGTTCATAAATTCCTAAATTAAATCATTTACTTTATCACAAAATCTTTCTTATTAAGTAAATCAGAATTAAATTTCCAATATCCCTTAGTGTGTGGTTGTCTGTCTATATGTGGTTCTGTGATGGACTATTACAAAAATCGTGTGATGAGAGGAATTGCTTTTGGGTTGAGGATGAGAGGAATTGCTTTTGGGTTGTTATCTGTTATCTCACCTCATCTGGACACTGAACACTGAAGTCCCCATCTACAACAATATTATCTGTTGGGTATAAACTGACAAGTTTATACGAGGGTTAGTATAAGTCTGACAAGACAGAGGATACCTCATGAAACAGCTTTTAATTCAGTTTAAATTTATTGCAACCATATATGTTAAACAAAAAGAAAAAATATTTTCAACATCAAGACTACCGCTGGATCCATGGCTAAATAAAACTTTATTTCCCCATTGACTAGACCAAAAAGCAGTATCAGATACAACAGAATATACATTAAAAGCCAATTCCCTTAACAATTTAAGAACACTGCCTTTCTTTTAGCTATATTTTGAATGCCTCGAACGTTTAGTGACAAACGAAATCTTAACAGGAAACACACACAAAAATAAAGTGTAAATGTAATCAAAGAATAGTCACTAGAATGTGAATAATCATATCTCACATCAAACTCCCCGTAATAAGTTCAAATAAAAAAACATGTAGTGCCTTTTCCTCCAATGTAACCGAACTGCCCTCGACTACAGAGGTTGTCGTATCACGCCGTTGTGTCACAAAAACGTCATCACGTAGAACCGGAAATCTACTACAGGTTTGTTGTGTTTGTGCTCGTGCTCTTGCAAAGTTTTCCCACTCAACCTTTTATTAATTCAGACTCATTCATAAAAGAGCTCAGTGGACCTTTTTAGGGAACGTGTATTTTAAATAAAGATGCTGAGTGGTGCCTCGGTGTAGTTCGTTTGTAGCATAACTTACTTCTCGCTAATGTTTTTATATAATTTATTTATTTTCTGCAATTATCCAAAATCTAGTGGAAAATCATATTGTCTTTTTGTCGGGGTAACCAGGTGAACCCAACTTCCGTGCTGCTTTCAAAAATCCCTGAAAAACACAGAGCTTACGTATTTCTTTGATATTCAGACTTTCAGTCCAACAGCCAATCAAGGTAGTTGTGGGCGGGATTAAATTTATTTCTCCTCCTCATATCTAAACCCACCCAAGCTTCGGGACGCAGTGCTCACGAGTCCCTCTTGTGGACTAGTTTGGAAGTGTCTCTTATGCAACAAGGACCGCTCGTGCGCCATAATAGTTTGCCGCCACAGCCTACTGAAAAGGCTGACGCAGAGCACGATATTCTAGTACACATATTAGTGTTTGTTAAAAATAGTAACGTGTATCGAAATACATGTTTTGAGTACTTTGTAGAGGCTTTAGAGAATTCTTGGCTGTAACAACAATACTGAAGAGGCCCGTCGTTTTAAACGAGGATTCCATTAGGCCGCATTAACACGGTAAGGCGGAAAGAAGAGGTAACGTTAAAGGCTAACTAACTAATTACTTGCCAGTACATTGTCCATGAACTACTGTAGCATTTAAATTCTGAAATGATTTCTATAAAGTGTGACATTTGCATTGTTTTGTTCGATAATCTAGCTAGTTGCTAGCATGTTGCCAACAACATATTATATACCAAAGGCCGATTGAGGCCTTTCCAGTGTGCTAGCAGTGTTTATTAACTGTACTCTGGGTAACTGGCTTAAATATCAGGAAAATGTTCTATACAACTGTTTTTTTAAGAGAGGTTGGTGTAATATAATGTTTTCAAACCTCTTGGCTAATATACCTTTGTGGATTAGCTGCTTGCTATTCTAGTCAGAGAAACCTTAAGTAATCTGCCATACATAGCTATAGGTCAGAGTTCCTCGCAGAGCGAAAATGTGCACAAGTAGTGTTTTTCCCCCCTTGTGGTCATAAGTAAGTGACTGGACTGTGAAATGTGTCTTGGAAGAGAACGCTGTTATCACGTGTAATTTTGCCGTTTTTTCTGTTAGCAGATCTCCGCCATCATGGCCGACGACTTTGACATCGAAGCCATGCTTGAGGCGCCATATAGAAAGGTGGGTATTTAGTTAAGCGTGATAAACTATTACATTTATTGAAACTGCAGTCCAATCTACGCCTTGTTTTCGGTACCTTTTTACAGTTAAATGCCATGTTTGTTTATATGATAGTGGTTTCAATGAATAAATGCCCATCTATCTCTTTTTGTAGACATGCCTATATCTCACCTCTACTCCCATGAATTCCAGTGTGAACTGTCAAAAAAATGAAGGTAGTAATTGCCCCATATATTGATGTACTGTGGTACCCATGGTTGAAAATACTTAGGCTCATTGATTTTGGTGCCGACAAAATAAATGCAGAGGATGCACATGAACTTAAGTGCTGGTATGAAGTCTTTGGACACTAGTCACGCTTTTCTATGCATGGTAATTTTAGCACCTACCCTTATATTTGGTATTCAGTATAAACTAAAGTCGTTATTGAAGGATCATTCAAATTTGCATGTCTTATGTAATTTTGACTGTTACAATTATGGATTTGCATTACAAGCTATTCCATGCAATTCTTATGTTTTTCATGGGATTGGAAATAAACTGATTAATGTTGATATATTGAAGGGAAATTTATTGTAATTAGAATTTATGCATGCAGTTGACCTTCATATAACAATGTGTGGTTATTTCATTGGTCTCAGAAAAAGGATATGATGGCTCTCTGCATATTGCAAAAAGCTTTCAGTTGAAAGAGACCTTTTCTGCTGAATGCAAATGGCCACTTTGTTTTAAGACACTCATGCACATTATTAGGTAGATTAAAGAACATCTCAGCTTTAGATGTTCTTTCGGATTCGATATTACTAAGCCGTGTGAATCCCTGTTTGCTTCAGGGCGAGATGTGTGACAGAGGTGGCATCGAACTCTTACAATCCACGAAGGCAAATGGGGTGAAGATCACTGGAATGGCATCCACCACAGGAGCTCACTTAGTGGCTGGCTGCTAGCGTTGCCACTTTGGGTCTTATAGGCACAGATAGCCTTGGTACAGAACCTTTCAGGCTGCTAAAAGAATGAAATCACTAAATATGCAATTATTACATTCACAGCATAGCACTAGTTCTTGACCTATTGACCGCACCAGATACGCAAATGTAACCATTAGTAAGGAAGGAAGAAAACGTCAGCCTTGTGGTTCTAATGACTCTTTTCTGTCACTCTCCTACACATAAATCTTTTAAAGTACACATATTTAATTATTATATTATATTCTCTTTTGTTCCCACCCCCTTATCCTTACGACTTGCAATGTTACGCCGTCCTCCTCATGATGTTCTTCTATCGACCCTGCTTAGGATGAGACCAAGTCCATAAGTTCCAATGGGCATGAAGAACGGAGCAAGAAGTAAGTCTGCCTTAATTTGTCATATTTTAAACAAATAATTATTGTGATTGTGCTGAATTAGAATTTATATATTCTTTTAGAGACCTGAATGGATTAAATTGAAAATCGCTGTAAGTGTTTCTATAACATTGCAGTCATGAGCCAGCAGATTACATTGGGTTAAACATGTTCAAATTGACAAATATAAACTTTCAAAATGAAAGGAAAAAGAAGAGCAGAAGTCGTAGTAGGAGCAGGGAGAGAAAGAGAAGCAGGAGCCGAGACCGCAAAAGGAGCAAGAGCCGGGATAGGAGTCGTGAACGAAAGAGGAGCCGGAGCCGGGACAGGAGACGCAGTCGGAGCAGAGAGAGAAGACGCAGCCGTTCCAGGAGTAGGGAGCGTGGAGGGCGCTTTAGAACAGCCTTGTATGTATGCCTTCTTTCAGTTAGTCCATACATTTGTCTGCTGTGTATAGCCACATTGAAATTATTTAAATATTCCTCTTTTTTTGGTTTTCCTTAAAGTATTTTATCTATAAAAACCTTCTGAAAGCAGTCTCTCAAAACCATGTTTCTTCATGCCTGTGCACTCGGATATGTAATTATGCCAGCTTTGCTGTCAGTGAAATGGTTAAATGGTCAAACTTGGCATGATGTCACCAATTAAATCCAATGAAAAAGTTTCATGATGACCACTGGGAGTAGAGCGATAGTAGTCGCTGCTGAGATAAACCTTGTTTTTAAATCACAGTTCTGGCCTGAAATTTAATGGTGGTTCCAGGGGGAAGACTGGCCCACTGCCTGTCATCAAACTAAGGTTTCTATGATACTATTTTTGTTGTGTGTGGGTAGTTGCCTGTTCAGTGTATGAGTCGAAAAGTACAAACCTTTGGTAAGACCACTAACAGAAAGTCTTTTCATGTAGCCGGAGAAAGTCTAGGAGCCGCAGCCCATTCAAACGAGACAAAAGTCCTATCAGGTAAGCTTTAATTATAGAAACTTAAGCAATGTAAAAGAACTCTAATGACTCTTATTTTACTATAATTATTTTTCTTCCATTACAGGCAGCCTATAGATAACCTCACACCAGAGGAGAGGGATGCCCGTACAGTTTTTTGCATGCAACTTGCTGCCAGAATTCGGCCCCGTGACCTAGAGGAATTTTTCTCTGCTGTGGGGAAAGTCAGTAGCTTAGCTGTATTTTAGTGAGCTTGTTCCTACTAGCTCTAATTATTTCATTTTCTCTTGTTTTAACACTGATGTCTTAATTTAACAGGTTAGGGATGTGAGGATGATCTCTGACAGAAACTCCCGAAGGTCCAAGGGAATTGCCTACATTGAATTTGTGGAAGCCACCTCTGTACCTCTAGCAATTGGTCTGTCTGGGCAAAGGCTGCTTGGAGTACCAATCATTGTTCAGGCTTCTCAGGTAAAGGAATCTTTTCTCCAGTAGACACTTACATTACATTTGTGATGATTTGAGCTATTCTGATCTGGAGGTGTTCATTCTTTTTTTTCCTTTTTTGTTCTTCTTAGGCTGAAAAAAACAGAGCTGCTGCAATGGCCAACAACTTGCAAAAAGGCAGTGCTGGGCCTATGAGGCTGTATGTTGGTTCACTGCATTTCAACATCACAGAGGACATGCTCAGAGGGATCTTTGAACCATTTGGAAGGGTGAAGGCTCCATTGTATGCCTAACTTTGGTATTCACTTTGTTTAATTAAAAATCTGAATTTAACCTGTTTTTCTGTTGTTTTGTCTTCCTAACAGATTGATAGTATTCAGCTTATGATGGATAGTGAAACAGGGAGATCCAAGGGATATGGCTTTATCACAGTGCGTTAATACTATTTTCTATTTCAAGCATATCGGGCTAAAATGAAAAGTTATCAAGACCTGAAAATAATTGAGTCACCAAGAAAAATGTTTATTAATTATTATTATTTTTTTAACATATAAAGTTTGCTGATGCGGAGTGTGCTAAGAAAGCCTTGGAACAGCTAAATGGCTTTGAACTGGCTGGCAGGCCAATGAAAGTGGGCCATGTAACTGAGCGCACTGATGCATCTACAGCCAGCTCTTTTCTGGATAATGATGAACTGGAAAGGACTGGCATTGACCTGGGCACCACTGGGAGGCTGCAGCTAATGGCTAGGCTGGCTGAAGGTAAAAAAAAAATTTGTGCAGTTTTTATTGATTTTGAAGGAGCAGCTGATTTAAGAATGCTTGAAATTTTTTTTTTTTTTTTTTTTAAGGGACTGGACTGCAGATCCCCCCAGCTGCTCAGCAGGCTCTTCAGATGAGCAACTCAATGGTGGCAATGGCAGCAGCTACAGGTATTTATTGATTCAAATTATCTGTTGATGCTCTGTTATTTAATTAAGGTTTTTACATTATTTTTGTTTGTGTTCTAGCGGCTATGAATCCTGGATTGAGTTTCAATATTAACGTGCCCACAAATCAACCTCTTAATCTACCATCTCAGCCAATTGCCACCCACTGCTTTCAGCTGTCCAACATGTTTGATCCAAATTCGTAAGTGTTGTAGGAAACATTAAAAGATTACCACATGTTTGAACATTGCCTTACAGTCAAATTTAATGTTTGTCCATTTCATAGGGAGAATGAACCAGGATGGGATATTGAAATCCAAGATGATGTAATTGAAGAATGTAACAAACATGGTGGAGTGATTCATATATATGTGGACAAGAAATCTACTGAGGTATATGATCTTATTATTATAACAATGTTCAGAAAAAATATTGTGAAACCGGAAATGGCTAGTGGTGTCTCTGTGGTTTAGGTTCATATGCAAGATACATTGCTGAATTGCTCATGGAGGAATCATGTTTAAACAACTCCAGTTGCAAGTTAAAGCAAGATGGAAGTTGTGGGATGTAGAAGCTCACAATGCAAAATTGAAACACTGCAATAATTAATAAAATTGTTGTAATACACCAAAGTAGGTTTAGCAAGGATTGTGGAGATATGAATTAGATTGTGAGAAAACCACTGCTCATGTTGCCCAGCCATTTGCTCTTTTTTTTGTCATGGGCACAAACTGGTATCCTGGAGAATTGGTCTGTTTTAATGCACTTAATTTGCTAACCATGTTATTGAATGTTGTCAAGTACAAGAGCTTAGTCAGATATCTGAGCAACCAAAAGAGCCTGGGTAGCAAATTAAAGCTTTTACTTGCATGGTGGGTTAGCTAATGAATTTGTGATTGAGGGAGAGCACAAAACTGTTTGTTTTTGTATGTATAGTTCAGGATTTTATTGTTTGCATGTGTTTTGATAAATATGGTTTGATAAAATGGTTAAGTATTCAAACTATTTCAGTGTTTCAAACTGTAATGGCCATTTGTCATGTTTACTCAGTTTGCCAGAAGGATATAGGATCTTGAATAAAAGTAAAAATCTATGTATCAGTCTTCCTATTTAATTTTTTTTTTTTTTTTAAATAACTGAATATTAGGGGGGGGGATCCAGATTGTTTTTAAAAGGTAAATATAAATAACCTGACCCTAATGCCATTTTTATTTTCTTTTAATAAACAGGGAAATGTATATGTGAAGTGCCCAAGCATCCCTGCTGCAATGGCTGCTGTTAGTGCATTACATGGACGCTGGTTTGGAGGCAAGTGTAATGTAAAATTAAGTGCTAAATTTACTTAAAACGTACTTTAAGCATTCTCATTACTAAATAATTTTACTGTGACTTGGTGTTATTTTGTGTAATTCAGCAGGGCACTAAATGACCAATTGCATTTTACATGACACTACAACTTTTAATTCATGTTTTTTTTCCACAGGTAAAATGATCAAAGCAGCATACGTCCCTCTGCCAACATACCACAATCTTTTTCCAGAGTCGGTGCAAGCTACACAGCTTCTTATGCCTACTCGCCGGTGATCCCCAGGGCTTCAATTTTTCAGGCTTTCTCTTTTTAATAATTTTGGCAAATTATTAATATTCAATTCCTGCAAGCTTTGTGTACGTTTTTGCCCTTACATCAGTTGGGCATTAAAGAAGTTTATGTGGTAGTTTTCTATGTACAGCCTTTTTTGTTCCCTTTCTTGGTGGGCCTTTTGACCCCTTATCTTTCATACAGTTTTCAGGGTTTGTTTTCTTCCACACATTTGTCTTTGTGATTGGCATGAGTTTCACTGAAATACATGTACAGTTAGCCACACAAACCTGCAACTATTGAATCTTTTTTGAATGAATTAAAATCCTGTAGCTTTGGTTAAATCTCTACATACAGTGTTTTGGGCTCTATGAGCTGAAGGAAAATTAAAACGACTGATATCCTGTGTGTTCATAGAGGCCATTATGGGTTTTGATGCATTGTCTTTTTCTAATTGAGACTTGATTTTGTAAAGTCCTTAATGAACAGTTCATTTCAAATAAAGCCATGATGCTTAATTATTTGTCATGTTTTAGGTGAAGCTGCCACTACTGGGTGTTTGAGCAAGGCCATTAACACTCAAGTGCTCAGTTATATAAATTGGATAAAGATCAAGTCTCTCTGTATAAGGGTGTCTGCCACATGCCATGAATGCAAATCAGTTATGCTTTTCTATAAAATGGTGAGGGAAATGGCACATAGTCTTTTTGTCTTATTCTTGGTGTTAATGTTGGGTCAATCTGGTATTTAAAATGCCTCCCTTTCTAAGCCAGTGTGGTGCCTTTTTTTTAGCATTATACTTTGGTGGTGGGCTATTAATTAGGGAAGCATGTGTATATTTCTTCAAGCTTTAGGTTATAGTTGAAAGATACACTTGATTGTAGTGATTAGTTGTTTAAATTAAGTGACTAGCTCTGGATCATAATAAAGGAGCTCTTCAGTAGCTTATATCCAGCTAAAACAATATCTCAGGTACCGCGTTGGAGCTCAGTAGGGTTACAATAGGGTCTGTAAATATGGCTAAACTTCATAGGGATTAAAAACTGAGGCCTTCTAGGTACTTGCTGCAGTACTGTTTTTTTTTTTTTTTTTTTTTTTAACCCTGCCCATTTCAGTGTTGAAGTTACATCACCATAAATTTTCAAGAACAGTAGGTGTGTTTACATAGACACTTTTTAATCAGATCGGACTGAATTCAGATTGATGAATCCAATCGCAGCGTTTACATGACCGTGGTATAAAGTAATCAGATTGTTATGCGCGTTTACATGACACGTGATTAGAATCGGATTAGATCTTTTGACATGTCCACAAAAACAGGATGCACAGTCCACAAAAACAGGATTCCCGCCGTAACATCCGTACGTCAAACGTCATTCTTGCGTCATTGCACATGCGCAGAACGTTCCAGGAACATATTCCATCTGATTAAGTGTTCACATGTCCTCTCGATCGGACTAAAAATGGTTTAAACCACCCCTTACCATCTGATTGAAATTTTAATCGGATGTGGCAAATTCCATCCGATTGACGTGTTTACATGACACTTTTTTAATCTGATTGTGCTTCTAGTCCTGTTATGATCGGATTACAAGTGTCCATGTAAACGCACCTAGTGTTGTCATTATTTTACCTTGATATCTCCTAATATTTTTACTCGTTTTTAAGATGTGGGAGTGGTAGCTCAGTGGTTAAGATGTTGGACTACTAATTGGAAGTTTAGGAGCTTCATGAACACATAGCACTGGTGTACAGTTGAGAAAAAAATAGAAATATGAAGAACACCATGAATTTTGAAGTGTACTGAAACATTTTCTTTTCAAATTTACAGAGAAATGCGTATAATCTAATTGGGTGGAGCTTAGTTGTGAACCATAACACACTGCCAACATAACGAAGGACTTCAACTGGTGGAAAAATTGGAAGGTTTCAGACCTTAACCCAACTGAGTATGCATTTCTCTTTTTAAGAGGGAAACCTAAACAAACTACAAATGAAAGAAGGTTTGGTACAAGCTTCAAAAGTAGACCATAACCGTCGGGTGACGCATGATGTCAATGGATAACAGCTTATATGCCATTTTATTATAGTTGCAGTTATTGCAACCAAAGATTAAGTGGCATGTTAATATACATTATCTGTTTCTATACTTTTACTTAGCTAAATATTCTCTGGCTCCACTGTTCTTAAAATAGCAACTCCCAATTTGACCACACGACTGGAGACTTTGACTTACACACTTCTTTTTTGGAGATAATTATGCATTTTGTCTGAAAAATTGTATATTATGTTATTTTCTTTACTTTCATACAAAATCCTTTCTGTAACATTTTATTTTTTCATGAAAAAGGTGAAGTTATTTACTGACTCAAGATATTTGTTGTGCCACCATGCAGGTGGATTTAAAATGTGCACAAGTGTACTTTGTTTAACATATTCATTGAATAATCAAGTTAAATTAAATTTTAATTAAATTTTAATTAGAATTTAGTCTGTTAAAAGAAAGGGAGTGAACGCCTATCAATTAAGTTGTTTTAGTGACTTCAAAAGAAGTAAGAAAAACATCCAGTTCTCATATAATGTTGATATAACTGATTTGATAATATATGATGTGCATTACAGCAAAAAGGAATTATCACTGTGGGATGAATGGTTTCTGGAGGCACTGTTTATGCACTCCTAGTCATTAGTGAAGCATCAGTTTCAGTCACTGCTGCACTGTGTGTGGGAAGGAGAACTCAAGACGTTTAGCTTTTTAAACAGTTTTGTGCTCATGTCCTTAGTCTGCTTGTCTTCAGCAAACTGTACGCAGGCTTTCTTGTGCATCATCTTTAGTAGAGGCTTCCTTCTGGGACGACAGCTATGCAGACCAATTTGATGCAGTGTGCGGCGTATGGTCTGAGCACTGACAGGCTGACCCCCCACCCCTTCAACCTCTGCAGCAATGCTGGCAGCACTCATAAGTCCTATTTCCCAAAGACAACCTCCGGATATGATGCTGAGCACATGCACTCAACTTCTTTGGTGGACCATGGCGAGGCCTGTTCTGAGTGGAACCTGTCCTGTAAAACCACTGTATGGTCTTGCCCACCGTGCTGCAGCTCAGTTTCAGGGTCTTGGCAATCTTCTTACAGTCTAGGCCATCTTTATGTAGTGCAACAATTCTTTTTTTCAGATCCTCAAAGAGTTCTTTGCCATGAGGTGCCATATTGAACTTCCAGTGACCAGTATGAGAGTGTGTGAGAGCGATAACACCAAATTTAACACACCTGCTCCTCATTCATACCTGAGACCTTGTAACACTAACAAGTCACATGACACCAGGGAGGGTAAATGGCTAATTGGGCCCAATTTGGACATTTCCACTTAGGGGTGTACTCACTTTTGTTGCCAACAGTTTAGACATTAATGGCTGTGTGTTGAGTTATTTTGAGGGGACAGCAAGTTTACACTGTTATACAGGCTGTACACTCACTACTTTACATTGTAGCAGAGTGTCATTTCTTCAGTGTTATCACATGAAAAGATTTAATAAAATATTTACAAAAATGTGAGGGGTGTACTCACTTTTGTAAGATACTGTATATATATATATATATATATATATATATATATATATATATATATATATATATATATATATATGTATAGCGCTCTGGAAAAAAATAAAATAAGAGACCACTGAAAAATAATGAGTTTCTTATGTTTTTTTCTTACAGGTTCATGTATTGGTGATTTTGTTTCATTTTTTGTGAACTGCTGACAATATTTCTCCTAAATTCAAAATATAACTATTGTTATTTAGAGTGTATATTTAAAGGACAACACATCAAAATAACCCAAGATCATGCAGTATTTGCAGAGCTTTAATAACTCAAATAAAACAAAATGCAAATAATTTGTAAACAAATTGTGTTCATGCTTTGGCTAAATAACATTAAGAAATCAGTATTTGGTGGAATAACCCTGATTTGCATGCGTTTTGGCTCCAAATAATGAAAAAAGTGTGTGTTTATATATATATATATATATATATATATATATATATATATATATATATATATATATAATATATATATATATATATATATATATATATATATATATATATATATAACTCTGTTATTCTTGTCCTGTTTTTCATACTGCAAATGAGGGAAATAAAAAAGGGAATTGTGTGAATTTACTTGGCTTATATATATATATATATATAAACACACACTTTTTTCATTATTTACCTGGAAAGAAGAAAAGTAGCATTATAACATGTGAAGGGTATATTGCATCATGACCAAATTAAAATCCTCAATAAACAACTAAATTAGATTTAATTAAAAACAAGAATTACTATATTTTGTTGGTACACACATTTATGAAATTATAAATAAATTACAAAAAAATAAATAGCTTATAAACAAGAACATGAAGCAAAGGTGGTTTGTTTATTTATATATTTACTTATTTATTTACTTAATTACTTACTGCTTAATTATTTGTCTGTGTAGATTATCTGTGAATTAATTTAGGTATACTTGATCCTTTCGCTGTTTAACCCACATCCTTTGGACACAAGCCATAGTTAATTGCAGATGCTATCTAAAGGTACTGATGGCCGCTTATTACTTCATGTCCTGCAAGTACACCCCTCTCTGTTATTCTTGTCCTGTTTTTCATACTGCAAATGAGGGAAATAAAAAAGGGAATTGTGTGAATTTACTTGGCTAATTGCTTGGAATACAGGAACAGTGTGACTGCGTGCTCCCTGTGCACAACTAAGAATTGTCAGAATCTGACCACTTAATTTTGCAGACTATATAAGCATATAGAGACTATGAAGGATTATAACTGAGATATTATTAAAATAAACTAAATATTACTAAATGAAGTCTCTTATATTGTGTCCTGCAGTTGTGGCCCACTCTCCCCTACAGCAACAGTTATAAGTTACAGCAACAGTTTCCTTTGGTTTTTGAGTACACAAATGAGTCAAGATTCAGACCCACTTAGACTAAATAAACCTCTCATCAGTGATGTTGGATGTGAAGATTTCACCAGCTGAAGCATGAAAATACTTTGCATTATCTATTACATGTTATGATATATTCCCACCATTCACACAACCCTGTTACCTGGACACATTCACCACAGTGAAATATTTTAAATATTCTCAGTCTGTACTAAGTCACACAACCAAATTCTCAGACGATCATGGAAAAAAAATCAAATTCCTTTTCCTTTTATTTTTAATAATCTTGTGATATTAACTGATGAGGTATAATGTTACCTAATTTGAAAATAGACTGTAAATTAGTAAATAAATATATAATTCTGTAAATCATTGTTAAAAATATACAAGTTTTACGTAAATCATTGTAAATTCTTTAATGTCCTTATGACATTATCATAAATGCTAGGTGACCACATTTTTAATGAAATGACTGCATTTAGTTTCTATGAGAATTGTATTTTATAATTCTATATTAAAATGAAAGTGCAAAAAACCCCATTAAAAACACATTCTATACATTCTTAAATTTAAAGTTTAATTTAATTTTTAATTGATTTATCTACCGTTGAGTCTTTGTTAGTTTGTCTACCCCTACTGACTGTTATAAGAATAATGCTTCATAATTTTGACTGATGAGGTGATCAGCTCTTACAAATGTAGCAGTGAATGTGTTGTCTACATTCATCATTGGCCTTTGGTAGCTTTGTCATTATATTTCTTTTCTATCGTTTACACATCTTTAGGTTTCCTGCTTCCCAGTAGTCTGGTGGCAGGTTCCTACACTCTAAATGCCACAGTCCTGGTTCGATTCCCAGGCAGGGAGCTAACCCAGCCACTGAAGAGTTAACTCTCAGTGCTGGTCTCAAGCCTGGATAAAATGGGAGGGTTGCATCAGGAAGAGTATCCAGCATAAAACCTGAAACATGCGATACAAACACAATAGAACAATGGCAATAACAAGGCTTGGTATGTAGCAAATACTAACAATACTTTGTGTCATGTGTCTGAAAATGGTGCCTTAAAATTTTACAATGGTGGGAAATGACCCAAAAGTAGTCAAAAATTGGGCGGGGGTTTCCTCTGGTGGTCTGGATTGGAAATTTCAGGTGGCATTGTTACAGACTCCCCCATCCCCTCTTAGGAACACCTTCAGGTCCGCTATGACGGATGGGTCAAGAATTAGTGTTTACACAGGATCTCTCTTCAGGGCCCTATCTATCCCTCCCAGTCTATGAGGGTGCGGACCACTTAAGCTGAAGATCCACCTATTTCCAGTGTGGGGGATTAAGCTCAGTGTTCTCCATGCTGTGGGGAGCCTGAGCAGGTTTAAGGAGAGATGCATGAAAATAGGGGGAGATGCGGTAATTGGAAGGAAGCTGGAGACGGTATGTAATCGGATTGATTTGGGTTTGAATCTGGAGCTAATTTTCCTGTCTGCTTTGCTGTTCTTCATGTTGTTGGTAGGTCACCATGAAATTGAAAAGGGTGTAAAGAGCCCATTGAGCTTGGATGGGGTTCAGACACTCAGCATTCTTAATATACTCCAGGTTTATATGGTCTACTATTACTTGAAATGGGCATTGGGCCTCCTCAATCCAGTGACGCCATTCCTTAATAACCGTGATTACCATTTAAAGACATCTGGCTAGATTATAGTATCACCTGGCAATTTGGGTTATGTACTTAGTTCTAATAAATTTATTTATATTTGAAGCAAAACCCCATTTAAATTACAAACAGGAAACAAAGTATAAAATGTTTCTATGAACCTAAAGTATTTTGTATTGTATGTATTTTGACACTGCTATGCTGCAATAAACTTCTTCTTCATTAAGATCTTCGATGCCCTCATTGTTTTATTTTTCTTACAATATCATAATTAGCTTCCATAGGAGTTAGTCTCCTTGATAAGAAAGCACTTGGTGACCATACCCGATGATGATGATGATGATGATGATGATGATACAAGTGTGGGTTGGTCACATGACTGTAGTAGATATTGTTTCCTCCACCTGTTTCAAAATGTGGTAGCTAAATGCTGAACCTGTAACCAATAATGCTGGAGAAGGTCCTTGGTTCCAAAGTCTCCAGCAGAAACAACAGGGGAGCACAATTACTGAGTGAGAAGACTGGAAGTTGTGAGGAGGAACGATTCACATAGATTGGTAGACACAAATGGCAGCAGGGAGTAGACTTATGGTTAATGATAAAAAAAAAACGACAATCAGCGAGGTACAGAAATGTAATCCAAAGAAGAATAAAACAGAGCAAAAGGTCAAAACAAGATCAAACAATGCCAATGGAAATAACAAGGCTTGGTAAGAAGCAAATACTAAGAATACTTCCCATCATGTGTCTGTTAACTCTGTCTTAAAAGTTCACAATGGTGGTAAATGGCCCCGAAGTGGTCAAAATTTGGGTCAGGGGTCAGAAGGGCATTGCAGGTGGTGTTGTTATACCATAATTCACATGAACGGTTTACAGTTAGTCATTTTGGTATAATAATTTGGGCAGGTCCCTAAATTCTATAGTCTCGAACTGACTGGGAGGTGGGAGCACTCCTAGGCTTTCTACGACTTCTGCATGAGGTAATGTAGTTGGGGCATGAGGTGTTTAGACAGGCTAAACTGCTTTGTGTTGCAAAATGTATGAGAGCTCTTGCTTACCTGTCCCAGCCCCATTCTAGGAATGCATGACAAAATCCATCTATTTTCTAGTGGATCATCCAGATACGCTATACAATTTGGTACACCAGCAAGAACAGTGTTAACAAGTCTCTGAAAGGTAGCAGGTGAATTTTTCAAACCAAAAGGCCACTTTCAAACCACTGTGTACTGTAGAAAAATGTCTGGAGTCACAAAAGCAGACAGCTCTGAAGATCTTGTAGTTAGTGGAACCTGCCAATATCCTTTAAGGAGATCCAATTTGTTGACAAAACTTGCCTTACCTACAGTGTCAATACAATCATTAATTTGAGGAAATGAGTCAAGTCACAGTTATGGCATTGAGTTTTCTATAATCTAAACAAAGTCTAAAATACCATCATGTTTTGGCACAAATAGGGATGGATAAAGCATCTTCCAACAGATACTATACTTCATTACACATAATTTCACATTTGGAATATCCACAGGCATTTCCCGGTCTAGAAATGGCTTCAACATATTTATATGACACACATGATACTTGTGTTTCCTATCTGCTGTGTCAAGGACTCATTTTCACTCAAGCACCAAATGATTCCATACAGACCTAAAAACTTTAAAGACAGAGCAGACCCAAGAACAGGTAAAAGAACAAGCACTGTCACCCACTTTAAATTCACAAGACACAGATTTTCTGTCAAAACACCGCTTCATCTTAGCTTGGGACTTACCTAACATTTTCTTTGCCACCACTCACAAAAGGCACTGGTATAACCAGACATTTCTATGTGGCTAAACTTTATTAGACATGAAAGTCTATTTTAATACTTTTAATGGGCCTCTTACAGAGTGTCCAAAAACTAGTTCTGCTGGACTGAACCCTTAAGACTCCTGAACTGCTTCGCGATTGGCAAATAAAACGAATGGTACACCCTTATCCCAGTCTTTTCACTGCTTTTGTTTTGGGCAAAGGACCTACACAATCTACTAATACCTTTTCTCCCATCACAGGAAAAGGGTGCAAGGGTGCTGGAGGTTTTCCTAGTTCGCCAAAAGTAGCCATGGCCAAAAATAAATAAATAAATTTTAACACTCGATTATATGTTTTGGTGATCCACAAGTGTCCAGACCAGGGATGATCATGGGCTACACTCAGAACCAGATGTTAACACAGCAGCTTGGGAAACAGTGGTAACCTTGCACTCATTCAAGAAACAGAAACCCATTCAGGCAGACAATTTTTAAAGTCCTCTAAAAGCATTAATTCCCACATTGAGTCCTGACTATTAACTTTACTAGCTGCAGTCCATTTATCAAAAAGGAGAGTCTTCTGCCTAGCAAACTCCAGATAAGTTTGTGTCTGTGTCTTTCAGAAGTTCCGAAACCTCTGACGATAAGCCTTGGGGACAAGCTTATAATAGACCACAACCTCCTCTATACTGGTTATAACAGGAGGGGGAGCTGGAGGCTCAGGCTTAGGAACAGGGAGAAGAGGCAAACTTGGCTGGGTAGAAGTTTACAGTATTTATAATAATACTATAAATAATATAAATAATATTATATAATATAATATTTAATATTTAAATACTATTTATAATAATACACATATAACTCCTGTAAATGAATTTCCCTCTCCAAATCCAGCTCCAAACATCTGATCGTGAGCTTCAATTCATGTTCAGCCTGCCTTTACTCCACTCACTCCACCTTTTCAAGTTCTAAGCGTCTTATGTGCCTTTATATGGGCATCCTTTTGAGACCCAGGATCTGTGGAGATAATGGATCAAACCTAGGTAAGGCCACCTTAGTCTTAGGTAGGTACAATACAGGAGTACATAGGCCAATAACAATTTGCATGGTCAACTGGAAGACCTAAAAGATGCAACTCCACAACATTACAAGCCTTTATTACAAGCATTTACCATAGATTTCTTTCTTTACCAGTTGCCTTGACACATGAATTTCAAAAATATGTGGCAATGTCTAATTAAATGTCCTTCCGACAATTATCTAACCTCTCAATGGAGGGAGTACTGAAGAATGCCTGTAGATCAAATGTAGCCGTGTTTAAAGCACTAGGAACTACAAGATCATGTTACCCAGTTAGCTTAACCACACACCAATCATGGTAACCCATACTCTGCCCAGGGAAGGAACTTGCTTCTCTGATGCTTCTCTCGGCTGCAATACCTGAGATATCGGCTAAGCTCTTCGTTCAGGTGCTCAGTTTGTCATAGAGAAAGAGCTCCTTGGTGTGAAATAGTCTAGTCTTTAGGGGGTCATGGGGACAGTTTGGTGTGTGATGTAAACCTCCCCAGTTGGTCGGTTATCCACGGCTGTAACACATAATGGGGTGGTGCACTGTAATGTAGGTAGCCACAGCTCCTCAACGAGATGTTGGGCAATTAGATTCAGGGCAGCTTACTTCTTTTCCGTGGGGCTTAGCTTGTGGCTGATGAAGAGGAAAAGGTGCTCCTCCACCTCAAAACACTTTGACAGGAAGCCGCCAAGTCCCACCTCCAACGTGTCTGTCTGGATGATGAATGGGAGGTCAAAGGTGCTGGTATGTGGTGATGGTATTCCCACACGGCTTTGACCGTCTTTGTGTTTACCGTCAGTCCCAATCTTTCTAAGACTCTCCAGAACCTCCTCCAGGTGGTGCAGATGGTATGACCAGGTGGGGTCTAACAATGTCAGTGAAGTATGTGGCTGCATAGGGCCATTGTGGTTTTAACACAATGTCCATTAACAGCTGGGTATGAAGAGAAGACGGGTGCCACACCTTGTACTTAGGTTTGTAAGGGAGTAGCTAGTTTTTTGGTTTCACTTTTGTTTGTAGATAAGCATGTATAACACAAATGGCATTAGGGAAGTGTGTTTTGGTTTTACTTGTTTTTTTTCTTTAGCACTGCTATTGACCCTCCCTGCATTTTTAAGTGTCTTGAAACTTGTAAATTATTGTAAAGACACATGTTTCATGTTGTACAGCACAGTAAATGAAATAAGCAAATGAAAAATGAAATAAGAAGTATCACCTCCACCCAGCCGCCAGAGGGAGCCCTCCCCTGAATCTTAAACCACTTTTTGGTTACTTCCGGGTTATTCTATGGCATTTAAGCTGCATGAACGCAACACTGTGTATGTTGCAAAGTACACTAAGTATTGTTCCGTTGCAATATACTAAGCTGTTTGTTTTTGCTATTGTCTGTTTGCCTGACCACTGACCACTGTTTGTTATTTCTCGTTGCTGATTTCTCTCTCGCTTGATTTGGATTTGTTTGCCAGTTGGATTGATATTATAATCTATGTTCTCCCTTACATCCATGTAATCTGGATTCTCCAACTTCCTGACATTTTGTTCTCTCCCTGTATTTTTACAACAGCACATACATTTCAAATGCTCTTCATACTATGCTGTTCAGATTTATGTGACAAATAGTGCCATGAATGTCTAAAAGGTAAAAATTAGTACATACTCTGAATTACTCCTCAACTTACTTGTCTATTCTTGCCAGTAAAAAAACAACCTTATATCTGTTCCATCTTTCTCATGACATTGTCAGTGATAAATCTGAGTGCAAAAGGGGCCTCTGTTATTTATATGTGTAAAGGCCACTACATAAAGTTTCAATTTATTAACAACCTAAACTACATACAGATAAAACAGATATGTGTGTTCTGTGATTAAAGGATTGCATCTTGTACAATGGAATGGTATTGTTATTGAACTATATAGAAAAGAAGAACAAAAATAATAATTTCAAAATGCCAAAGTTGTTGGATGATAGATCATTTCAGTATGTCTAGATTAAATTGAAGTGATTCCTAACCATTTCAAAAAGGAGGGACTATAACAGGCTTTAAATACAAGTCAAGAACAGCAATAGGGGCAATCAATAACAAAAATTACTATATAATTACCTTATAATGGTTGTCCTATTGAAATAGCAGGGGACATAAAAAATTTGAATACTATATATTGCCTATAACTAACCATAAGCAAATTCTACTGCTGAATAAGCATAAGAGCTGATACTTTAATTGTGGCTAATCAGAAAACTACACAAGTTCAATGTCCAGAGTTTCAGAAATTCTGAGCACAGAAAATACTAATAAAAGAAAATGATGCCACAAGCACCAGAGTGGCAGACATTGCATGGAATAAAGTAACCCTAAACACAATGCAGATTTCCAAGTTAGTTTAGAAAGGCAAATGGTGGAAAGCAATGGCTATGTCTATAGGTGAATATTAACTGAAAATGTGGCTGAAGGTAAGGTGACTTGATCCAGCTCACTCCACCCTGTAATAATTTTTTCTCCTGGATGAAGAAAATAGCAAAGTACTAAGTAGGTACTGAAAAAAGTGTCTTTCAAACATTTACTGTATCTCCATTGCAATTGGCCTTACTGAGTACATAATATTGCATGGTATTTCCGCATTTAACCTACTATAGGCACTCACGCATTGACAATAGTGTGGGGTAGTCAAATTTATAGTGACATTTTATTTTCAAATAGGCTGTATTGCAAACTACTAACACCCCCCAACATCTTGTTTTGATACTAATGTGAAAAACCTTGTGAACTAGCCATATGAGACCATTTCATATTTCAAAAAATTCGTCACCATCCAATAATCCCAAATGACATGTCCACAGGCCCATTTTAGTCACGATGACTTAAGGACTAGAACCTTTTAAGGTGGAGCTTAAAATACGGATAAGCAGCCAACTTAAGCCTTGTACCTATATAATTATAACGGTTTATAACTGGTACTTCATTTGTGAAGAGAGTTGTATGATAAATTAATATATGTGAATGCATTTCCAGACAGTTCAGTAGCTACCCATATTGTTTTTGTCAGCTTATTACAAAACAGTCCTCTTGAAGCTGAGTACTCTGCTCCATTCACTCCTCCTTAAATTGGAGGGCGTGGCAAACTTGCAGAACCCCAACGACAGCGAAGCTGTATTTTAAGGTATACAATAGGGATAAATAGTTTAATAATTTAATTTAATATTTTTTTATTCCTTTCTCTGTTTCTCTTCTTTTAAAAGTAAAGTTGCTTTGAGACAATGTCCATTGTAAAAGCGCTATACAAATAAATTGAATTGAATTCAAGCGCCTTCTTCTAAGACCCACCCTCTGAAAAAAAGAAAAAAGTTATTCGCTTCCGCAATATAAGAACTGTATCATAAAATCCACAAATAGAAAGAAACTGATAGCAAAATAAGAGAAATAAGAGAAATAAAAATAAGATGGGACTGAGACGTTATGTTTTTGGAAAAAATAATTATGATGTGATTTTCATTACTAAACCAAAATAGTAACTCCATAGATCACCCCATACGATGCAAAGCCCCGGTGTTATGCACCCGGAAGTGCGGTCTTCGTTTCTGTGACGTAATACTGAGTGAATACGAAAAGGTAGCAGTTTTTGTTTTTTGAAATCTTATATTCTTATATTCTAAATCTTATAGTATAAATCTTTAATCTAAAAACCAGTGTGTTTTGTGTACGATATTTAAACTCCATAGTATAAACAGACGGAGCCCGCCCGCGTGTCAGTGTTGTGCAGCTCTTGTTCCTCCTGCAGCGCCGTTTCCTACTGTACACACTGCTGGAAAGATCTTTTCGTAGTGTGCAGTTGTTGAGGTGTGAGGTGTCCTACTGAAGCTAGCAGTGTGAAGGTAAAACCGACCATAATTACTTAAGACTGATTGCGAACCATTATTAAAATCCCGATTTCTAAAGCAACTTCTAAACCCGATTATCATTTTTAAGGTCAAGATGATAAGTAAGAGTGTTGTGAAAGCGCTTTTGGGCTCCCTGCGTGGGATTTCTTCTTCTAACCTTCGAATGAGTTCTGTCAGTGCTACACACCCACAGAGAGGTAATGTTAGCTTTTGTTGGGTGTTTAAATCTACCTTGGCAGCTGGTGCTTTCCAGTTTCTCCCCATGACGCAGTTGAATTTATACAGTGCATGTTTGTTTGCTAACCTTTTGCTAGCTAGTAGTTCTAACAAGTCCCAAGTTGTTTAACGTAGTTAGCTGGGTGTCTATGGGGTAGATCAAAAGCGTATGTAGCGGTTTGTCGACACGTTATGTAATGCAAATGAAACTAAATTAGACTGAAAATGAAACAAAATATATATTTTATTCATTTTGTTTTAACCTGTTACTGTTACTCTCACTGCTTACTGCTTCCACAGAAGGGATCAAACGTAGGGAACTGGAGAAAAATGAAATGCGGCCACTCTACATGGACTTTCAGGCGACAACACCTATGGGAAGTATTTCATATAATTATCATTAAGAAGAATGCATTAACATGAACTAATAACATTGCAAGAAATATTGAAATCATGTGGTATATTAATATCTACTGTCTGTGGCAAATCTTCAAATCTTTATTCATTACTTGACTTCTGACCACAGTAATTATTGTATATGACCAAAAGTGCTGTTTAGTTGTCCTTGTTGTGATGGACAATATAGTTAATGTCTGTCTTTATAGGACCCAAGAGTCTTGGATGCTATGCTCCCCTTCCAAGTGAACTACTATGGCAATCCACACTCCAGGACTCATGCTTATGGGTGGGAAAGTGAGAGTGCAATGGAAAGAGCAAGAAAAGTACCTAAGACTTTTTCCTCACTTTTTAGAATACAGCAAGACAAAAATGCTTTCTTTGCCAACAGGTGGCCGCTTTTTGAAACAGTGTCCCTAGTTAAGAGTAGTGTGCCTTGCTTGCAAGAGTGCCGCATGAAGAGAAATATTCCTGCCACACAATATTCAACATTGGATTGGTTACTTATATAAATCTTGTTTTTATTTGTTGCCTATATGTTTAAAAGTTCTCTTGCTACACTGAAGGTCAGCTGGTTTTCTGTACTCAGAAATGTTTCTCATCTCTCTTTAAACTAGAGGTTTTCAAATGTTTTTGTGAAGCAACTACAGATGAACATTATGAATTTTTACTGGTCCCATTCTGATTCATGATTCTTGCCATGGCCTATATCTTATGTTGAAAAATCTGATCTTACAGTCAAAATGTAAAGCCATACTAATTTAGAAAATTCTGAAGACTGGTATGCAAAATAGACATTTTTGGGAAAGGGTAAAGTTCTGGAATAGTATACAGGTATGTGATTTGAAGCACATTTCTCATGGACAGGGACACTTGCTTTTTTAACTGCTGAACTATGCTATTGCAGCATCTCAGGATAGCAAAAAAAAGTAAATAACAAGCACCATATAAATTCAAATGTGGCTTGTCTCCCAGTTAACATTTCAGAATGGTACCACACAAATGACATCTTTGATATTCCTATTATTAGTTTTTAAAATAGTTTTAACAGAGCGGTTTCTCTCTCAGCTCTACTTATAAAGTGACCTATAGTTTGGGAGCCCCTGCTATAAATTCTGGGAGCAGCTATGGATGGGGTGCATTTAACAGGGAAAGAGAATGCTTTACTAGGTGAAAAAAAGGGAACATCAGAAAGAATGTGATTATAATTTTGTTTTCAAAATTACTGAAAGCTGAGTGAAAGGTGTGGGCAATCAGTCATTTGACTGCAGTGATTGATGCAGCTACTGGTATCTGCTATGCACTTTAAAGCTGAATGATTTAAACTCAGAATTTGTAGAATGAGTTACATAATTCAGTAGCTTCAAATTGGTATTTGAATCAACTCTCTCTCTCTTATATACTGTCCCTCAATAACAAATGTTTTTGTCAAAAACATTTTGTCACTAAAATGTTATAAAAATGTAAAATCATTCTGGAAGTTATAAATTGTGATATCCTACTTTATTGTTTATTTCCCCTCCAGCAAGTAGCAGTTCTTATTGGTGCCGATCCACGTGAAATTGTGTTTACTAGTGGTGCCACAGAGTCCAACAACATGTCCATCAAAGTAAGTGCTGTCATATTTCATAGCAAGAAGTGTTGCAAAAGAAGACTGACAACATGATTTAAGATGAGCATAAAGTATCTTACCAATCATGCATATAATTTATCAGTTTATCCATGACTTTCCAGTACTGTTTAGTATCATTGCAGATTATTGTTCATAATATGCAGAGAAATTATTTTCAACATGCTTCTTTGACTTCAGGGTGTGGCTCGTTTCTATAAAGCCAAGAAGAAACACATCATCACCACACAGACAGAGCACAAGTGTGTATTAGACTCCTGTCGTGTCCTAGAGGCTGAGGGATTTAAAGTAACCTACCTGCCTGTAAAAAACAATGGCTTGATTGACCTCCAGGTGTGATGCATAGATGAATTTGGATGAACTTGTTTCTAGCACATATCATTTTTTAAGGAAAATGTTTTTTTTTACTATTGTTAATTTTATTGCTTTATTGCATTATGCTTTTTTTCAGCAATTAGAGGAAACAGTATGTTCTGATACAAGCTTGGTGTCTGTGATGACTGTTAACAATGAAATCGGAGTTAAGCAGCCAATCAAAGAAATAGGTAATTGCACCTATATGAAATTTTCTCACTAAAGTGGTAAACCATTCATTCATTTTAACTGCTAGAGGTTTCCTTTGTCCCACAAGATTTCAAATCTGACCATTCACATGAAAATAAAAACAGTCTGTTTTACTGGATCTCATAGTTCCAGTGCACACTGGTGCACATGCTTACTGCCAAGTAGGCTATATGTATATAACTTTAAAACCATGCAGCTACTTCATTGCCTTCTTATTCAACTAATGTTCTCTCTCTTAGGACAGATCTGTAGGTCCAAGAACGTGTTCTTCCACACTGATGCAGCCCAGGCGGTCGGAAAAATCCCCATTAATGTCTCTACCTTGAAAGTGGATTTAATGTCAATTAGTGGGCACAAAATATATGGCCCCAAAGGTATAATAACATGTTTTTTTTTATTCAAAGACAATAAAGATTGCATGCTGAGCTAATAACGTTTAGAATATTTATTGTGATTTTTGTAAATTACCAGGTGTTGGTGCTCTGTATGTGAGGAGGAGGCCTAGAGTTCGCATCGAGCCATTACAGAGTGGAGGTGGTCAGGAAAGAGGCCTGCGCTCAGGCACTGTACCAACTCCTCTGGTTGTGGGTCTCGGTGCTGCCTGTGAGATTGCCCAGAAAGAAATGGAGGTAGAACCTAACAGTTAGATCTATGCAGTGTTTTGGGTCAAGTGGACTTAACATATAAGCCTAAAAATTACCCCCTTTACAGTATGATCATGCCCGAGTCTCCATGCTTGCTAATCGCCTTCTGCAGAAGATAATGTCTGAGGTTCCTGATGTTGTGATGAATGGAGATCCTGAACACAGATATCCAGGTTAGACACAGATGTTCAAGAAACTCATCTCCCACAGATACCTGAACATGAAAAATTGCACTACACTGCAGAAATGCATAGCCCCACCTAGTGAATAAAATGCCTTGAATTAGTTACATAACGTTACATAAGTTACATAACATGAATTACATGTTCCAGTCTGAAGTCCAAAAGCCTAAGCACCATGGTAAAAAATCTGTTACAAGTAAGAAGTGTCATACAAGGTTAATATTAGACACTGAACAAGAGCGTTCAGTTCAGCTATTTTTACTGCTACTTCAAGGTGCACTGTGCTGCCAATTCCAATGCTACAAGGTTGAAATGTTGCAATAAAAGTGCCTAAACGTTTTTGGGTTTTTTTGAAGCCTAAAATTGACATACCTCAATTTTGAGTTGTGTGAACACACATCTTTTAAAATCAGATAAGGTACTTTCATATGTTGTCCTAGATTGCATACATACCCAGTGTGTGGTCCAAAATGAAAATGCTTAGTCTTTTGATACAGAAGTGCAAGTAATGCCGCCAAAATCCTGAAAGCTATATATGTAATTATTTTTCACTTCTCACTTTTATCAGCTGAGCTCCACAGCTAATAATCTTTCAAAATTATGTTTGTACTGCTAGTTGTTTTTTTTTCCTTCATTTTGCTGCTGCATTGGAAGATTTCCCCACATTTACTGATGTTGATACATCAGCTTACAATAATGACATATATGGGTCTTTTGGGTCTATTGTTTTTTTTACATGTGGAGGTGTTAAATAACTTAGAACATGGCACATTTGGTAGCAGACCAAAAGTAGACAAAGGTAGCAAAGTTCGCAAAGGTATAGGAACAGACAGTCTCAAAGTAAATAGCATTTAATGTATGGTTGCATATCCCTTGCCTGCAATAACTGCATCAAGCCTGCAACCAGTCAGCCTGCTTGATGTCTGGTTGTTAGTTTACCAGTGGCTTCCTTCTTTTTCAGTATGTTCCAAATTGTTGTATTGGCTATGCCAAATGTTTGTGCAGATTCTGATCTTCTTGAACTCAGTATTGCTCCTTTTTTTCCCTGTAGGCATGTATGCAGCCCTCTAGTCTTCATTTTGGTTTATCCTTTTTGGTGAAAATCAAAAGTAGACATTCAGAGCTATTAATTGTTTAAACGGTTAGTCTAACAGGGTACACCTGTGCAACAAGAAACACTTGTGCATTAAATGTTGCATTATTTTTGATCATTTGAAAAATGAGTGTTCAAACGAAGGGAACCTTGTTTAACAGGTTCTAACAGGTTCTAACAGGTGCAAAGTTATTTAACACATCTATTTATGTTTAAATATCATGAAATTAATGTTGAAATTCTTTTCATCTATTCTCTCATTCATCCTTATATTGTAAACACAAATGTCAAAAACAAAAGCATTGGCCTCCTCATTCCAATAATTTTGGAGAGGGCTGTATATTTTGTGCTGGATATTATGGTGATGAATGGCACTTTTCCTCCCCCTTTAGGATGTGTCAATTTATCATTTGCTTATGTTGAGGGAGAAAGTCTACTGATGGCCTTAAAAGATGTTGCACTTTCATCTGGGAGGTTAGTTATTACTCAGATAATCATGAAAATCTTTAAATATGAGTTGTGTTTTACTCTGTGTTAAAAGTTGTCTTGCTAAGAATAACTAAGAATAGTTCCTTGTTTTTAGTGCATGCACTTCTGCTTCTTTAGAACCTTCCTACGTACTTAGAGCAATAGGAACAGATGAGGATCTTGCCCATTCCTCAATTCGGTAGGCATTAGGTTTGAAATTTGCATATGCTAATTAGTGTGCACATACCTTAGGATAACTGCAGCTATTATCTGCACAGGTTTGGAATTGGGCGCTTTACTACAGAGGAGGAAGTGGACTACACAGCAGAGAAGTGCATTCAGCAGGTTCAGCGTCTACGGGAGATGAGGTAACTTACCTTTACATTTCCTTGGTGAAACAAATGCTTGTAGCTTTTTCTGACTGTTTTTATTTTACAGTCCACTGTGGGAGATGGTGCAGGAAGGCATTGATCTGAAAAGTATCAAATGGACACAGCACTGAAGAACTTGATAGGATGAAGTGATTGGAAAATACTGAAGTGTGAATAATTTGTTTGAATAGTGTACCTAGAACTTCTCTCATAATTTGAGCAATTATTGTTTTGTCTTAAAAAAATCATTCAGCAGTGTTTTTGAGTGGACGTTCAACAGGAAAGGCTTCTTAGAATTTGTTTTCAGGTTCTTGTTTTCAGGTAAATCACACTGCATAATACAATCATTTATATATGTAGTGTTTCTCAGTACAGTGTTTTGTGTTTAGCTTTTATATAAAGCTTGCACTTAGCTTTGCCAATCCTCCAATTATATTCTCTACCATGTGTTATTTGTTGTTATAAATTTGTTGTTTAAAATAAATTAAATTTTTATATCTGGGTTTCTTTAACTAAATGCTCTGCAATGGGCAAGTCAGTCACTTCAGATCTGAATCCAACTGGCCTTTCATTTCACTTGTTGAAGGCAAAACTGAAGGTGAAACATCCAAAGAATAAGCAGGAACTGAAAACACATACTGGCAGTATTGGCAGGCCTGGCAGAGCATTGGGGAGGAATCCCAGCACCTGGCAATATCTAAGGGTTCCAGACTTCAGGAAGTCAATGACTGTAAAGGACTTGTAACCAGATATGAAAATTTATACAAAAATCCTGTTTTGTTAAATTATTTAGTTCCTTAAAACAGGGAGTGCTGTTCACCCAACACTGTTCACCCAAGTTGGATGTAGATACCAAACTGCAAGTGAACTGAGTGCTAATAGTTGTGTGTAATGGTATTTTGTAATCAGTGCAAAATTTCACTGGGATCCAATGCAGTGGGGATAAAATAGGAGTGATGTGTTCATACACTATATTGCCAAAAGTATTCGCTCACCTGCCTTGACTCGCATATGAACTTAAGTGACATCCCATTCCTAATCCATAGGGTTCAATATGACATCGGTCCACCCTTTGCAGCTATAACACCTTCAACTCTTCTGGGAAGGCTGTCCACAAGGTTTAGGAGTGTGTTTATGGGAATTGTTGACCATTCTTCCAGAAGCGCATTTGTGAGGTCACACACTGATGTTGGACGAGAAGGCCTGGCTCTCAGTCTCCGTTCTAATTGAGGTCACGACTCTGTGCAGGCCAGTCAAGTTCATCCACACCAGACTCTGTCATCCATGTCTTTATGGACCTTGCTTTGTACACTGGTGCACAGTCATGTTGGAAGAGGAAGGGGCCAGCTCCAAACTGTTCCCACAAAGTTGGGAGCATGGAATTGTCCAAAATGTCTTGGTATGCTGAAGCATTCAGAGTTCCTTTCACTGGAACTAAGGGGCCAAGCCCAGCTCCTGAAAAACAACCCCACACCATAATCCCCCCTCCACCAAACTTTACACTTGGCACAATGCAGTCAGACAAGTACCGTTCTCCTGGCAACCGCCAAACCCAGACTCGTCCATCAGATTGCCAGATGGAGAAGCGCGATTCGTCACTCCAGAGAACGCGTCTCCACTGCTCTAGAGTCCAGTGGCGGCGTGCTTTACCACTGCATCCGACGCTTTGCATTGCACTTGGTGATGTATGGCTTGGATGCAGCTGCTCGGCCATGGAAACCCATTCCATGAAGCTCTCTGCGCACTGTTCTTGAGCTAATCTGAAGGCCACATGAAGTTTGGAGGTCTGTAGCGATTGACTCTGCAGAAAGTTGGCGACCTCTTCGCACTATGCGCCTCAGCATCCGCTGACCCCGCTCCGTCAGTTTACGTGGCCTACCACGTCGTGGCTGAGTTGCTGTCGTTCCCAAACACTTCCACGTTCTTATAATACAGCTGACTGTGGAATATTTAGGAGCGAGGAAATTTCACGACTGGATTTGTTGCACAGGTGGCATCCTATCACAGTTCCACGCTGGAATTCACTGAGCTCCTGAGAGCGACCCATTCGTTCACAAATGTTTGTAAAAACAGTCTGCATGCCTAGGTGCTTGATTTTATACACCTGTGGCCATGGAAGTGATTGGAACACCTGACTCTGATTATTTGGATGGGTGAGCGAATACTTTTGGCAATATAGTGTATCTCCTGGTTTTATTTAGGACTTTAGTTGCTACATTCTGGATGAAATGATGCTTGTTTATGCACCTACTGAACCATTCAGACAGTAAGGCATTGCAATAATCCAACCTAGAGGTAACAAAATTATGAAATAGTATTTCTGCATCATATAGTGGCAATATATTTAGAGATAAAGGAGAGGTTTGATATTGGCCTTTAGTTGGTTAGCGGACACAGGTTGAGGCCGGGATTTTTAAACGGGTTTGATTCTGGCTAGTTTAAAAGATTTAGGCACATAATTATATTAGCGAACCCCTTCTTTAAAATAAATAAATAAATTCTTCCCTTAGTATTAGTTAATACTAAGGGAAGAATTTATTTATTTATTTTAAAGAAGGGGTTCAGTTGTTAGTTATTTGCTGTTCAAAGAAGCATGTTGGTTTGAGATTTAGTAAGTTGATTTTGAAAAAGAAATTAGTGAAATTAACTCAGTCTCTTGAAGGGGAGTGAAACATTTTAAGCACTGATCAGATATAGTACTATTGTTATCTATAGGATTACATATCAAATTGGTTTAAAATTAATAGTCTGAATTCTATGCCGAATATTCTCAAGCCTGATACTGAATTGAAATATTAAAAAATTATTATACCAGGGTGATGTTTTTCTTCTTCTCTCTAATTATTTTCTTCTAAGTGGAGCTACATTTATCTAGAGTGTAGTGAAATGTTGACTCTAAGTAATCAGTTGCTTTGTCTAGTTCTGTGGGGCCAGATGGTGATCCAATCATGGATGATAATTATGAAAAACTATTGATGAACCTCTCTGTAGTAGCAGATCTAAATATACCAGCAATACCAGCAATGCCTTCCTCCCAGACGAGCTCAACCACTTCTTTGCTCGCTTTGACCAGGACACACACACCAGGAATGATGATTCCTCTATGGCTGATCCTCCAATATCACTCTCCACAACAGAGGTACACTTAGCACTGAGTAGAGTAGATCCACGTAAGTCGGTTGGCCCTGATGGCATACCCGGACGTGTGCTCAGGAGTTGTGCTGACCAACTGGCGCAAGTCTTCACTGACATTTTCAACCTGTCATTGGCCCAGGCCACTGTTCCAACATGTCTGACGTCTACAACCATCATACCAGTGCCCAAGCATTCTTCTGCGAAGTGTCTGAACGATATCCGCCCTGTTGCACTCACTCCCATTGTTATGAAGTGCTTTAAGAAGCTGGTTCTAAGTCACCTCATAGCATGTCTCCCACCTACACTGGACCCACATCAGTTTGCCTATCACCCAAATAGGTCAACAGAGGATGCTATTTCCACTGCTCTTCATCTTGCTCTCTCCCACTTGGACAATAACAATACATACATTCGGATGTTGTTCATTGACTTCAGCTCTGCTTTTAATACAGTTGTCCCTAGTAAACTGATCACTAAGCTCAGTGACCTGGGTATCTGTACATCCATATGCAGCTGGATTATGGACTTTTTAACAAACCGACCTCAGTCTGTAAGGTTGGGTAATCACATATCCTCAACCCTCATTCTGAACACCAGTGTCCCACAAGGCTGTGTGCTGATCCCACTGCTCTACTCCCTGTTCACCCATGACTGTGTTCCACAACATAACTCCAATGTCTTCATCAAGTATGCAGATGATACCACAGTTGTGGGCCGAATCAGCAATAACGATGAATCGGCCTACAGGGAGGAGATCCAAAGCCTGTCAGCAGGGTGTTCCATGAACAACCTCACCCTCAACGCCACAAAGACCAAAGAGCTGATTGTAGACTTCCGGAAATCTAACAGCAGCAGACACTCCCCTATCTACATCAACGGGTCTGAAGTAGAGCGTGTCTCCAGCTTTACGTTCCTGGGTGTCCACATCTCTGAGGATCTGTCCTGGCATCTGAACACCTCAACTCTGGTTCAGAAGGCGCAACAGCGTCTTTACTTCCTAAGGAGACTGAAGAAAGTTCACCTATCCCCCAAGATCCTGACCAACTTTTACCGCTGAATCATTGCGAGCATCTTGACGAGCTCCATCACAGTGTGGCGTGGCAGCGCCACGGTGTGTGAAAAGAAATCACTGCAAAGGGTGGTGAAAACCGCCCAACGCTTCATCGGCACCCAACTACCTGCCATTGAGTCTCTTCACCACAGTAGATGTCTGCGCAGAGCACACAAAATCATCAAGGACTCCTCCCAAGCAAATCACAAACTGTTCAACCTCCTTCCATCCAGGAGGAGATACAGGTCCATCTTCACCAGAACCAGCAGGTTTAGGGCCAGTTTTTTTCCCTCAACCATAAATCTGCTGAACTCTACACTACACCGCTAGGACACTCATGTCTTACTACACTTACCACTTTACAGTTCTGCTCCACCCTGTACATTCTGTTAATATAATATTTTTCACTGTTATACATTGTTATATACATTCTCTCTCTTGTATAATATAATATTTTCTCACTGTGTAATATAATTAATTGTACATATTGTCCATTTCATAGATACACCTAGTTTTTCTTATCTATCTGTCTATCTATTTATATACATTTATATATACTTTATTTATACATACCATATACTATCTGTATATTCACTGTTACATTATCTGTTATTGTTGTACATACAATGTACATAATGCACACGTTTTAGCACAATTATAATTACACCTGTCACTTTATCTGCTGTAAATACTACCTGCACATACTTTTCCATACACATTCTGACATAGCCTTATTTATTTATCAATGTACATAATTTACATATTTATCTGCACTTGTTCATTTGCACAATTTCTACTATTTGCACTTCTGGTAGATGCTAAACAGCATTTCGTTGCTATGTACCTGTACTTTGCAATGACGATAAAGTTGTATCTATCTATCTATCTATCTATCTATCTATCTATCTATCTATCTATCTATCTATCTATCTATCTATCTATACTCTAACACAGTAATGTGGCAAAGTGCATATATCATGTCTAACACATTAAATGAAACAAGATAATGGTATGAGATAGCTTCAGACTGTGGAAATATCATTTTAAACGTGTTGAATTTACGTATAGGTTTACCTAATTTACCAGGCTATATCTGGGCAGACTGTTCATTTAATGCTACATATGCATTTGATTTAATCCACTGGGGGAGCTAGGCTGGGGTCAGGTGTTTTGTCACAGGGACATATTAGACTCAGAGACAAAAAATGTATGTAAATGTATTAAATGGTCTTTTAATTACAAAGTGCATGAGAATGAAAGTAGGTGTGAGTGAGAGAGAGAGAGAAATTACGTAATTGAATAATTCAGTTATTTTGAATACTCAGTCCAGGGGTGAATACCAGGTCACTGTGTATCTTATTCTGTCCCCCATCAAGGTCCCCGAGACATAAGATTTGGCTGAACTGGTAGGTCTCTCTGCTGATATCTGTGTGTGGTGACCAGTGAAATTGGATTAGTACAGATTTAACTGCAACTCGAGTTTCTTTATGTGAAATGTGGAATGTTAACAATACCCTGATGTTGGTTTTAGATTGCACAGGTATGTTTCTATTATAAAGAATGGTCGGCATGAAACATGAATATAGTTACAGAATACAAAAACTTTATTCATATAGAAGTCTTTCCTAAAATAAACACAATATTAAAATGTTATGTCTGACAACTCCCAGTTACAAATAATATAATAATCTTAAAGGAGAAACAAATACAAATATAGTTGCAAGCAATGATGATCGATGATCATCGTCACCCAGGCGCACCAGACACAGTGAGCACAGTGGGTACATGCATTTAAAGGGGGATTACCAAAAGGACAAAAGTGACAATTTGGGTCTAATGAAAGTGATCACAGTAATGTACACTGATGGCAAAAAGAAAATTGACTCTCCCTCTATATAAGGACAAAAGTGAGTTTGGGTGTAATGAAACCATAGCAATGTGATGTCAAAAGGGACAGGCTCTCCCTCTAAACTATATTACTATATCAGTTTTTATATATATATATATATATATATATATATATATATATATATATATATATATATATATATATATATATATATATAAAAAGCATTTGGGGGTGGCGTCCTTGTATCGCGGATTTTCGTTTATCGCGGGTGGTTTTGGAACGTGACCCCCGCGATAAATGGGGGATTACTGTATATATCAATATATAACATATAGCAATAAATTTAATAATAAAATATTTATATACATTTTTCTGGGTGATTCTCTCTCTCTCTCTCTCTCTATATATATATATATATAGAGAGAGAGAGAGAGAGAGAGAGAGAGAGAGAGAGAATCAGTCTCTCTCTCCCTCTATATATATATATAGAGAGAGAGAGAGAGAGAGAGAGAGAGAGAGAGAGAGAGAATCAGTCTCTCTCTCCCTCTATATATATATAGAGAGAGAGAGAGAGAGAGAGAGAGAGAGAATCACCCAGAAAAATGTATATAAATATTTTATTATTAAATTTATTGCTATATGTTATATATTGATATATACAGTAATCCCCCATTTGTCGCGGGGGTCACGTTCCAAAACCACCCGCGATAAACGAAAATCCGCGATACAAGGACGCCACCCCCAAATGCTTTTTTTGTATTATTGTTTAAGCCGTAAATTACCCTCCCACTCTTTAAACACACACAGAAAACACTTGCAAGCATATAGCAAGATGGATTTAGGATAAATTCATAGAAATATTTATAGTGAATACAGTATGTATGTATGTTCCTTGTCAGAAGCCTTAGGGGTGCAGAGCATTTGGAGGCATAATAGGGCTTGCAGGAAAACCGTAAAAAAAAAAAAAAAAAATGCGTCCACAGAACAAAACAAAACACTGACACTGACAAACCAAGAATTAGGATGCTGGAGAAATCTGCTTCCCATTCCACAACTGCACGCATAGCCAGCAGCCATTTCACAACCATGATTAAATGAATGGGCATTCCGATTGGCCAGACTCGTTCCTCCAGCCGTACTGTATTTTGATTTTCAGCATCCCCGCACCGTGCTTTCCTATACAATGCTACGTGTTCTTAATAACATTTTACTTCATTTTCAATTAATGTTCATGTTTTGTAATTAATAATTATATTTTTATTAATAAATTACCTTATTTTAACATATCAATGTCTTGATCATATTAGCCTGGCTTGGTGGCAGTTGGGTGTGTTGTACAAACAACTCAAAATAACTCACTTCCTGTGGATTAGACTTAATGAAATGCATTGAGAAAGTTGTTCAGCTCAATGAGATCTAAGTGTGTACCTGGTTTTACATGTATACGAGCAAGTGTGTATCAGTTATGCAGCAAGATTTTCCAGGGGGCGCTGTGACGGGTGTGTGCCACACCCAGGGCTGAGCCACACTTACCTCCTAATGGCTGCAGATTCCAAACTGTCTGCTGACTTTCATGAGTTTTTGAGCATGTTAAGACCCCCAAAAGAGCCCGGATGATTGAAAAAAAATAATAAAAAAATAAAAAATAATAATCCTTAGAAGAACAAGAGGGCCCTCCACACTACTAGTGCTTGGGCCCTAATAATAATCCTTAGAAGAACAATAGGGCCCTCCACACTACTAGTGCTTGGGCCCTAACAAGGAGACAATTTACATACGAGATTGAAACCAAGACAATAAACAAGCAATACCAACCCACAGGGCTAAGGCTTCCAGGATAGGAAACAATCACCTGGTTACCTAAAGTAGTTATGCAAAAGCACACTTCACACAGTTCACCATGCACTCAGATCAAACCAGCACACACTCAAGGGTTACACAGCACACACTGAAGAAATCACCACCACCTCAAGAGGAGAAAAGATCCTTCCACATGTGAGGACCCCAGCTCCTGAAACAAATTAAAAATGAGTCAGTAGATCATAAATGACGTAAATGTTTCAGTCACAATTAGCTGTAATCATCCAACTCACAACAGTCACAATAAACATTACACAAAATAAAGAAAATAACCTCTGATAGGCATTCATGATTCATTTAATCAAAGCTGTAAATTACCTCCCACTACAGGAAAACCCTCCCCACAAAGAAATAAAGTACATACAGAAAGGAGGTAGACAGTTTATGCAGAGCACCCACATAGATTGTACACCGAGGATTTAGGTAACTTTCTGAACACAGTCTTCCAATTAGTGTTAAGGACCCAGACACAGTCTCAGTGTTTAAATCCAGGCTGAAAACACATTTGTTTAGTCAAGCTTTTTATGAACTGTTTTTTTCTTACGTAAAGGAGCAGATTTGGACGGTTCATGGACATAGAGTGTTTGTTGAACTGGGATCTTTGGATGCTGCCCCCCTACTTTTGCATGTTGCTTTATGTCCAGGGAAGTCCTCATGTCTATGTCACCTTCTGACTCTCCCTGTCATAGCTAGTCTTGCTGGAGTCCCTACCTGCACTTTGCACATAATGTACATTGTCTTTAACCATTAGATGATCATTTACTTTTAACAATGAATATTGTCTCAAACAGCTTTACAGGAAAATAAAAACAGAATAAAAACAATAATCCCTAATAAGCAAGCCTGAGGAGGAAATGATATAAGGAAGAAACCTTGAGAGGAACCAGGCTCAGAAGGAAACCCAGCCTTATTTGGGTGACAGCAGACAGTAAAGAATGTAAATATAATGTCCTTTCTATGACTGTTTATAGTCAAGTGGAATTGTGCAACCAAGAGCTCCTGAGCAACAAATAGTGTAATTTTTGAGTTCATTATAGATGTAACACTAACACAGACATGAAGGCTTTCTGGGACATAAAGCGTCCAATCATTATACAATCAGGAAACCTGACTAATCGATTTGTGAGAGCAGTAAGGCGACAGCATCCAGTTAACTAAACGCTCTATGCACAATGAACCATCTAGATATGCTCTTTTACCTAAGAAAACTATACATAGAAAGCTTGACTATACAAATGTGTTTTCAGCTTGAACTACCAAATAGCCTGTACCTTTTGATCGAAGTAGGCATGATAGGTCATAAAATAACAAAAGCTCACTCAGGTTCTGTGGTGACCATTCAGTGCTTTACAGTTCAGTAATAGTATTTTATAATCAATAATATAATTTATAATTTTATAATCAATTTGACTGGAAGCCAATGCAGTGTGGATAAGCTAGGAGTGATGTGTTTATATCTTCTAGTTAGGGGTCTAGCTGTTGCATTCTGGACTAACTGGAGCTTGTTTATATTCCTACTCAAACAGCCAGAAAGTAAGGCATTACAATAATCCAACCTAGAGGTAACAAAAGCATGTACTAGTATTTTTGCATTATGTATGGACACCATATTTCTTCACCATATATTAATCGTAGCAATATATCTGAGATGATAGAATGCAACCCTAGTGATATTATCTACATGAGCTTCAAATGAGATACTGGAGTCAATAGTCACACCAAGATCTTGTATTGCTGAACATGATGAAACAGAAAGGTCATGCAGAGTGTAAGCTCTCTGTAATCAGAAAGCTTACTTCTGGCTCCATGTGGTCCTTGTACAAGCACTGTCTTGTGTCTTGTCAGAGTTAAGCAGGAGAAAGTTAGTATGCATCCACTCTCTAATGTCCATTACACGTTCTTCAATCTTAATTAGCTAGTGTCTGACTTGAAACATATAACTGTGTGTCATCAGCATAACAGTGAAAGATAATACAATGTTTATGAATAATTGCACTAGCATATATAAGGAGAAAAATCGTGGTCCTAAAACAGAACATTGTGAAACACCAAACACAACCTCAGTATGCTTAAAGAAGTCACTATTTAGATCTACAGACTGATAATGATCAGTCAAATACAGCCTGAGCCAGAAGAGGGCTGTCCCCTTAACACCAACATTTTCTAGCCTATCTAGTAGAATAGTATGATAATTGGTTTAATTGATTTCCTGACTGGGAGACCTCAGATCTGACTGGAGACCCCAGTCAGTCCGGATCGGGAACAGCATCTCCAGCACCACCACACTGAGCACTGGAGCTCCTCAGGACTGTGTGCTCAGTCCACTGCTGTTTACCTTGCTGACTCACAACTGTGCAGCAATGTGTGATCCAACCACATCGTCAAGTTCACCAATGACACGACCATGGTGGGTCTCATCAGCAAGAACGACGAGTCAGCTTGGTGTTCATCTGGCAGAGGACTTCACCTGGTCACTCAACACCAGCTCCATCACCAAGAAAGCCCAGCAGCGCCTCTACTTCCTAAGGAGGCTGAGGAAAGCCCATCTGCCCCATCCTGACTGTGTTCTACAAAGGGACCACGAGAGCGTCCTGAGCAGTTGCATCACTGCCTGGTTTGGGAACTGCACCGTCTACACTTCAGCGGATAGTGAAGACAGCTGAGAAGATCATCGGAATTTCTCTCCCCTCTATCACAGACATTTACACTGTACGCTGCATCCGCAAAGCCAACAGCATTGTGGATGACCCCACACACCCCTCACACACACTCTTTACCCTTCTGCCATCTGGAAAGAGGTGCCGGAGCATTCGGGCCCTCACAACCAGACTGTGTAACATTTTCTTTCCTCAAGCCATTAGGCTCCTCAACACCCAGGACTGAACCATACAAAACTCTCTCTCTCACACACACACAGACACTCAGGACTGAACTGTACAAAACTCTCTCTCTCACACACACATACACACACACACACACACACACACACACTCTCTCTCTCACCTGTGTGGACACACACACACATAACTTATATTGTTCAATACATGCACTACCTTGTGTCAACCCTTGTGTTTATTACATCTGCTGCTATATTTATATTTATGTTTATTTCTATTTTGCACTACCTCAACCGCTGCTATTGTATTTTTGCACAATACATATTGTCAGGTCTCATAAGTTGTACATCATCTCATTTTATTTCATTTCATTTACATTTCATTGCACATGTTCTTTTTCTTTTTTCGGCACTAAGTGTCTTGTGTTTTTGTGTTGTCTTTTTTTGTACTTATTGTTTTTGCACTGTCTTGACGTTGCTTTGTTTGCACCTAGCTGCACATTTTGCACTTTATGTGGCTTGGACAAAAACTTCGGTCCTAGCTCTGTGTTGTTTTTTGTGTTTGATCTTTATGTTGTATGTTTATGTAGCACCAGGTCCTGGAGAAACGTTGTTTCATTTCACTATGTACTGCGTCAGCTATATGTGGTTGAAATGACAATACAGCTTCTTGAATCTTGAATCTATACACCAAGCAGGCATAACATTATGACCACCTGCCTAATATGGTGTTGGTCCCCCTTTTGCTGCCAAAACAGCCCTGACCCATCAAGGCATGGACTCCACTAGATCCCTGAAGGTGTGTTGTGGTATCTGGCACCAAGATGTTAGCAGCAGATCCTTGACCCATGAAGGCCCCACCTTGCAACTTACAGGACTTAAAGGATACTTTTAATAGATACTGAGCACTGCAGACCGGGAACACCCCACAAGAGCTGCAGTTTTGGAGATGCTCTGATCCCCTTGTCCAGCCATCACAATTCGGCCCTTGTCAAACTCGCTCAAATCCTTACACTTGCCCATTTTTCCTGCTTCTAACACATCAACTTTGAGCACAAAATGTACTTGCTGCCTAATATGCCTAACATGTCACCCACTAACAGGTAGCATTATGAGGGATTAATCAGTGTTATTCACAGCACCTGTCAGTGGTCATAATGTTATGGTTGATCGGTGTATTTCGGTTAGCATTACAGCATACGTACTTTGAAATATTCACTTCAAGGAACTACCCATGATTAAAATGAGGAATCATCAAATATGAAGTGGTTTTACCTAATTTCTTTAATATTGTTTTAAGATTCTATATATAGCGCCACAAACTGAACTATAATACATGCAAGGATAAGAAAGACAAAAATTAAAAAAAGAACATGGTGACAACATGAACAATATAGGTCAGTGTCTCATTAAATGCAATGCAATTCATAAGATTTAAACAGTTCTCTATCTGAAATTAAACATTTTTAAACTTCGACAAAGTTCTCTGAATGTGTAGTAGCACTGCTACTAAAAAAAAAAGTGATCATGCTGATGGTGTGTCTTAGGTAGCCATGCTTCAGCATGCTGCTGGCAAATTTCCTGGGATCACGTCTATCTTTAAAGCCCTCCATCCATGAGTACAACCAATCTACTTCAAACTTCAGCAGCTAAAAAAGGAGATAGAAGCGAACAAGAAACCCACACAAATAAAGATGGATGGCTGAATTACTTAAAACAGCACCACTAAGAGTTACTTATAACAGCACCAGTGATGCATTCCAGTGGTCGTTTTTAGCCACATTCTATCCATGATTTTTAGGGCTGAGTCCAGGAGCTGCATCACCATTACAAAGATCATCTCTAAGAAGCCCATAGACATGCAGATTTAAAGGGAGAAAGGTGAAATAAGCAATGATAAATAAGCAAAAAACAGAGAAAAGATATATCATACTGAGGGTACGTTTCTGCAAGTGAAGTTGTATGAGATATCCAGGCTGCAGGATCAATAGGTTGTACAGGTTCATGTGAGTATGATGGAAGCCAAACAGGGCACATTTCAATTGGAGAGAAATTTGCTCCTAAAATGTGTAAGTGCATCTATATTTTCTCAGCTTAAAATTTTAGCCTCAGCCATAGCCTAATATATTTGTGTGAATATACTGCTCCTGCAATATAATGCTTGTGCCTTCTCATTTTCTCTGTGGAACTGCTCAGTCTGAATGAGTTCTGCTATTTGATTGGTTGTTTACATAAAAAAAAAGTCTGAAAGCACTGCTAATAAAAAAGTATGCAATGTATCATTAAGAGAGACATATGCATATTTTAAAACATCAACCTGCTGGAGTTCTCATCTTCTTCTCGTCTGTTTGCTTAATCCAGGATAACCAAGTGCATCATGTCTCAGCCCTCCTAGATTCGTCAATCTTATTCACCACCAATTAGTTCAAGATCTCCACCTACCTACAGTGCCATGATCACCATGAAAGAAATGGCAGTGGACAACCAACCCATTGATGATGCGTGATCAGACATTGTTTGTACCAATCAGCCATAACATTATGGCCACTGACAGGTGACGTGAATAACACTGGTTATCTCTTCATCATGGCACCTGTTAGTGGGTTGGATATATTAGGCAGCAAGTGAACATTCTAACCTGATGTGTTAGAAGCAGGAAAAATGGATAAGTATAAGGATTTGAGCGAGTTTGACAAGGGCCAAATTGTGATGGCTAGACGAATGGATTAGAGCATCACCCATCGAACAGTCCCATTAAGGCTTCAAATCAGACTATATTACGAAAAGGAGCTCACTTTATTTGTTATCTGTCAACAGAATGTGTTCACACACTGGTCACTGTACTGCTGTGAACACTGACTGAATGTTGACCTTTAACTACCATGCAGAACCACTTCCATTGAGAGCCCAGAGCCCAAGAAAGTCACTGACATACCCACAAGTGATTAGTAAAGAAAAGGCCACTCAGTTACCTCCACATTGTAGAGGTAGAAAGGAAAACAGCCTTAGTCACCACCAGAGGGCACTACAAGTACAGGGTTAAGCTGTATGGCCTGGCTAATGCTCCTGCAGTTTTTCAGTAAATGAAATATTCAGATCAGGCTTATTGATCTTTTTCAATTCCAATGAGCTACACATTAACCATGCGTGAATGGTCCCGTCATTGCTCCTGCAACATTAACCATATGCTAAGGCCGAAAAATGTGAGTTCCACCAAACCACCATAACTTTCCTGGACTACACTATCAGTCCCCAAAGGGGGAAATGGACCATGGCTGATACCTAAAACAGTGAAGGAGTTTAACAGATTCCTTGACCTTGCTAATTTCTACTATCACTTCATTAATAATTATAGCACCATCACAGCCTCACTAACTAAATAACTAAAATAAGCTGGGATAAGGCTGCTCATGCAGAATTCAAGAAGTTAAAAATCAATTTAAAAAAAATCAACTACAGCTGCCATTTCAAAGCATCCAGACCCAAACTCTCCCTTCGTAATGAAGATAGATGCCTCCACCTGTAGCACTGTAGCAGTTTTTTCATCATGGAAATCCAAGTAAACATTTTTCCTGCGTGTATTACTCCATACCAACCATAACATTATGACCACTGACAGGTGAAGTGAATAACACAGGTTATCACTTCATCATGGCACCTGTTAGTGTGTGGGATATATTAGGCAGAAAGTGAACATTTTGACCTCAAAGTTGATGTGTTAGAAGCAGGAAAAATGGGGAAGTGTAAGGATTTGAGCGAGTTTGACAAGGGCCAAATGGTGATCAAATCAGTCTGTGATCAGGAGCTGTGAACTAGCTGACAGTTGGGGGTCAACTCCGGGGATCTTCCTCCCATTCAGTGCTTTGTTTAAGAGTATCACCTCCAGGCTTTTGTATTGTCACACCTTCAAGGCCTCCCCACTCAAGGCCTTTAAAACCGCAACGCATAATAAAAGATCCAATAAAAGATTCCTGTTGAACACTACTTCCGAGTCCCCTGGTCTGCTTCGGTGAATTTACAACAAGTCCAAGGAAGGAACAGTGGTGAACTGGTGACAGCGTCACAAGCGGCCAAAGCCCATTGATACATGTGGGAAGCGAAGGCTGGCCTGTGTGGTCCGATCCAACAGATGAGTTATTGTTGCTCAAATTGCTGAAAAAGGTAATGCTGGTTCTGATAGAAAGGTGTCAGAATGCATAGTGCATTGCAGGTTGTTGCGTATGGGGCTGCATAGCCGCAGACCAGTCAGGGAGCCCATGCTGACCCCTCTGCACTGCCGAAAATGTCAACAATGGGCAGGACTGGCGGCAGTGCCCCCACCCTCACTACCAACCCAGTCAAATGGTCTGTATTTCCACAAAAGATATCCCCCTCCGACTCCCAAGTAAAAATCTTAGCCCAAGGTATAATGGCCCATTCAAGATTCTCAGGCAAATCAATCTCGTCACATACCACCTATTTTCAACTATAGCCAACTGTTTCTCCCCCTTGTTCCACTAATCCCTGCTCAAACCGGCTCATAATACACAGGACACCAGTCTCACAAGCTCAGAACCCCCCTCCACCACTGGAGATTGATGGCTCACTCGCCTACCTTGTTAAGGAAATCCTGAACTCAAGGAAGAGTGTAAGGTTTACAGAACAGATGAATGGTCATGGGTTGGTCAGGGGTCACTGACCATATCTATATCTTTTCTGTAAGAGAGCTAACAAGCATACACTTATCAGAAGTAAAACTAAGGCTAATGACAAAGGAAGAATTACTAGGAATTACTAAGAATTACTATGACCATGAGTGTGTGAGCCTGGCAAGATATGTCTATGGATGCACTTTGGAAAAAAGGTAAGCCAGTTGTGGCAGTGTGATCCTTTGGGCAATGTCATGCTGGAAAACTTTGGGTTAATAATGATGTTGAATTAATAATGATGAATTGGGTTAATAATGATGAATGAATGATGAATGAATTAATAATGTTACTTTGACATATACTACCTTCCTAAACATTATTGCAGACCTTAAAGCAATGGTATTCCCTAATATAAGTGACCACTATCAACAGGATAATGCACCCTCCCACACTGCAAAAAACCTTAAATGATCCTGTTCTAATGTCTTGGTGTCCAGCACACCTTCAAATGGTTTTCTGAAGGCCATGCCTTTATGTGTCACAGCTGTTTTGGTAGCACAATTGGGACCTACAAAATATTAGGCAGGTGAATTTAATATTATGGCTAATCAGAGAGATACTTTGCTCCACTGCTTAAGGGGAAAAATAGAGCAAACAATTTTGTTGATGACCTCTTTCTTGGCAATTAATTAAAATTTCTGAAAATTACTATTAATATTATTTACTTAAGATAAAAAAAATTCTTAATGAAAACCAGAAAACCAGAGGGATTTTGGCAAGTTAAAATTTCATTTGATTTTTTGTTATTTATCTAGTTGTTGTTTTTTTTGTTTTTTTAAACAATAATGGAAAACCAGAGACACTGATGAAAAATGAGTGGAACTGGGAGTCATAAAGACCTTTACTATTCCATTAAAATGCAATGAATGTTCAGACTATTTTAATAAACATTATACCATTACACATTTTCTGCCAAAGCAATACTTAAAAACAAGCAACAGCAAGAGAGCAATTATTGTAAGCAAAACGAAAAAGAGGAAATGAGGGTTTACACAGAGAATGAATAAGAAAACAAAAACATAAAAGATGAGCAACTCCAGTGTGGGCTTTATGGAGGGCAAGGACGGTACCATGATAAATATTATGTAGATGAGCCAGTATGATGCTGTATAAACAATACAGACAAGCAATACATACAAACAAGAATACAATACATACAAACAAGACTAAACAGCAGATTTAAAACCTATGTATGGCATGCTTTTAAGATCTGTAGGCTATATAATAAATAGAAAATAATAAATGTAATCACACAGTGATTTCAGCTTCATTTATACCATCTAGTGTTTGGAAACTGGCAACTTCTGCAAATTTCAGCTTGTTTTTTTATTGTATTATTAAAAAGCATAACATGGTCTTACCAGGAAAAAAAACTATAGAAAAAACATAAATATATAAAGACAGTAAACAGCAGAATGGCTAGAATCCATGCTTTAATAAAAAGCTTAATATGGGATAAACTTACTGTTTAAAAATATTGTGACTTCATGCTAACTTTAGCCACTGTGTTGAGCTTTCTTATTATATACAGAAAGTATAAATGCAGGTCTCTAATTAAATGACTAATGCACAATAAAAGTACATTATCTGCATTTGTTTGAAGCTTAATACAGTTAGGATGCTGGAAGTGAGCTGTTTAAGAAACTTAGAGTCACCTGCAAAGAGCATCGCTAGTGCTTTTGCCTTCTTGAGTATAAAAAAAAGTTTGACCTTATTTTAGCATACCACAGAGATAAAAGGCAAAATTTCTTTACTGAACTTGAAACAGCAAAGATCCCACACACACACCCTCAAATACACAGACATGCCCATCTTCTCTTCCATGATCCTATTTTCTTGACTGCATTCACCACTAGACCAGCCAGTAGCTTTTCTTACTTCCAGGATTTATTCATCTCTGCACACAATGCTGAAAGTGCAAAAAAAGAATGCAAATAAAATCACAGGCATAAAATTACTAAGTTTACAAGTTTACCTCTGTCCTTGTCGGTGAACTTAGAAGAGCAAAGATTGGACATCTCAGCTTCTTTCAGAAGGTTGTTTTTTAAATCTAAGGAGAAAGAGAGTTCTGCCCAGCTCAGGCCAGTTAATTAATTTCAGTAATAGGGAGGGTTGAATTAGATAAACTCACCCAGTTTTGTCTCTTCTTGATTGCATGTCTTCACTTCGGGGATTTCACTGCCAAAGTCCTTGCTTGTATGCACTACAAAATCACTTCATGTACAAAAAAAGTATGCAACCTTGAATAAAAATTTTATTGATTGATCAATCATTTTGACCAATCTCTGGGTGGTGTGCTAATAGCTTTGGATACTCACGTGTATGACACAAAAGTTGGCTGTACTTTTTTTGCTGCACCTGGATCATATTTCATAGTTGATGCCAGACATAGACATAAAAAATGTTAATTTAACGATTAAAAAAATAAGAAAAAATGAACATGCCAAATATAGCTGCTGACCTTGCACCTTCCGTCGGTGGACAATGGCAAGAACAGTGAGGGCCAGCAGGAGAAGTGTGGCCAGGATGTAGCCCAGCTCCTGAAAACAGTGACTCTGATGCCCTGGCAAGATGAAATTGATGACATGAGGCTGCGCATCCACTGCCATTGTTACTGTAAAGAAAGAACCTCCTGTTAAATTACTATAATCTGTTAGCTACTATATTACGCTGATGTCTATTCATTTTTTATAATAGCATTGCTACACTTAAAGTAGATCCAGCTGTGCATTTTCTAATGCATTAATGTTTCTATTGAGCTCATACACAGGGATTTGGCACATCTTCTATAACATATAATGGGAAAAGGGAAATAGTAAACATATTTCTCATTTTCAAAAGAACTGTTGTTTGATGTTGCTAGCTGCTACAACATAAGTGATAACAGGACAGGAACTAACCTGTCTCATGGACATTCCAAAACATTACATGTCCGCATCTTGAAATGCATTGAGCTTCATATTATTATCACGATCATTAACCACAAGAGGGCACTGTGTTCTCATAAAGTCTCTTTTCTGGAGCAATGTACTGTAAGAATACAGCAAAAACAGAACTCTAAACAAGTTAAACAAACTAGTCAACAAATGTAAATGACTTGTCCAATCATCCCAGTCTGTGCTTAGTCTAGATTTGTTTAATCCAATTACCACAGTCCTAAACAAAAAATAAAAGCTACAAGCCTGGAGTAAATTATGCTATGAATTATTCTGAGCAATGTTCTGGGCAGAATCTCAAATTTCATTAATTTTTGCATCAAATGTTCACATTTTTAGCAGTTTAAGAATGAAGAACATTCAGAATCAGAGCAAATATTTAGAATTAAAGTGGAAAAAACTCCACATGAAAAAAAAGGTAAAGATGTAGTGTGTGTTTTTTTTCCCTGTGCTCAATTCTTTTCATATATGATCTAGGAGTCTTAAATCATAATAATACTGTCTACTGTTTTGTGACTTTTATGTTTGAGTAAAATGTAAATATGAACTTTTAAGGACAAACAAACAGGAAGAGCGAGATGAAATACATAAAAGAGATTAAATGTATGTGACACACAGTCAAAATAACAGGCATACCACTTGCCTGGGATTTTGAAAGGATTTTATATCCACAATATTTTCAAAATTGCACCACCCTTGCAGGAGACTTGAATAGTCTTATTACCACAAAACACACAAAGAAGCGACAACATGCCTTTAAAATAAGATGTCAAATCTATGCAGATATCTTGCAAATAAAAACAAATATATAGAAACACTTCTTAACTGCTACTATATTCTCATTGTGAAAATGTACACCAGGGTGGGGGAGGTGGTTGGTAGACTTCAGTTTTCAACACACTGTAAAAGAGGTTGCTGTAGGACCATTATCTTTACTCAGCCACAACTTCTGCCTTCCCACAGCACAAAGGCCAGCTGTGAAGGTGATCTAACACTGACATCTTCCCTAATGGCCAGGTAAAACTGAGCAAATTTCATATTTTTTGGGTGTCATGAATAATCCTGCTCCTTCAGAACTTTCATTGTTTTTAAATAAATCATTCTCTATTTAAACAAGTAAAGAGTTCTTCATTAAAATCAGAGCCAATTGAGCTCTAGAACTGATTTGGCTCTTCTCTAGACAAAGTTGTACACAATGAGTAATGCAGAATGTCCTGGAAAGTCCTGATTTTATTGCCAAGTACTCATGAAGCAGTGGAAAACAGAAACCTCTCCATGTAAGGATAAAGATATTTATACAGACAATTTCATTCCCCTTTGGAACTGACTTAAATCCAAGACAACCACTGCTAAAATGATCAGGATTCCAGCTGCAAATGAGACAAACATCCCTGATGATAAATAAAAAGTAGCCCATGCAAACTTCAAAAATTGAAGGAAATAAGAAGGAGAGTAAATAAATAAATAAAGGACAAAGCATTAAAACAATAAAGAAAGCATGTGTAAGGGAAGAAAAGAAAATACTCAAATTCAAACAAAGAGCAGACAGAAACAAAATACAATAAAATACATTTGCTTGCTTTAGCACATCAGCTTAGACATTTCAGCTGGAAAATTAAATTATTATTTTAATGAAATAAATAAAAAATATATAAAAATAATAAAAAATTCCTTAAAATGTCTGGACTTTCCAAGACTAACAAATGTCCCAAATAGCGTTATTATGTATTAGTAATGTGTTTAGTAGTTTTTCTCTTTACTCCCCTTCTTAAGAGATGTGCTGTTATTCCACTTGATTCCACTTTTTTTTTTTTTTGCAGAGCCTTGTCCAGGACCCTCAGACATGTCTCAACCACAAAAATCTGAGAGAACTGGGGCAGATGAAAGGAACATAAAAATAGGAGCGGAACATGGAAGCATGCAAGGCTTATTATACTTAGCTAATTATTGTTTAATGGCAAGTATGACTCAGGACTGAAAGCATATATGCAGGCTAGATTCAAGGCTGACTGTGCCTATTCATCTGGTCTCTCTTATAACATAAAATATCCAATATACTGTATAAAAACCAATTTATTAAATTTCATTATTCCCTACTTGAAAGAAATCTAACATGGAATCAGACAGAAAAAATGGAGGGCAAGAGAAATGAAAAACAGTGAGAAACAGCAACAGCTGCTGGGTAAGTAAACTGAGGTCAGCACATACTTAAATTACTGACCATAATAATAAAACATGTCAAACAGCAAACACTGGGATCCCAGGCAAAAACTCCTATTAGCTCGATACACACTTGCTAACAATGCTAACTGTAAACTACAAGAGACATACAGTTCACCAGCAAAACACTTTCCACTGTTCTATACATTATCTCCTCATTAGACACTTCAATCTGTATCGGGGAAATTAATCAGTAAGAATCACTATAGATATTTATTTTATACAGATATTGCGAAGAAACTAGATTAACCAATTAAATAATGTGTTTGTAATTTGACCAGACATAATTAGGAGTAGTGTAGCACCAAATTCTGTCAACTATCTATACCATTGATAATTGATAAAAATCTGTACTTATCTAGATTTTTTGTTTGTATGTTTGTTTATTTGTTTTGTTTTTTGTTTTATAATCTGAATCTTTTATTCTAGTGCTTATTTGGGCAAACCAGGCAAACCATGCAGAGGAGGAGAAAAAAGTACTATTTGCATTTGGCTGCAGTGTGTGGTTTGTGAATTTTCACCAGCCACTTTATTAGGACTCATGTAGATACAAAGATAATTGTATTTGAGATTGAAACACAAATATAAAAAACTAGATCACATCTAAAAAATAGATTTCTCTCTCTCTCTCTCAATTTAAAGTTAAGGCTCAGGGTTGTTCAGCACAAATGCATGGCTCAAGTTGTGGTATTCAAGGTTCATGTTTGGCTCCTTATCAAGGCCCTTAATCTTCTCTGTTCCAGGGGTGCTGCATCATGGCTGACCCTGTGAACACACCCCCAACTTCCAAAGCTGGGATATGTGATGAAAGAATTTCACTATGCTGTAATGTGTATGTGATTCTTTTAGATCTATTATACAACATAGAACATGCTCCTTTTTGAGCCCACCCATAAGTTTAAGTGATCACAAACAAATGCATCAAGTTGGCAACCCACTCACATCACCTTATTGTTGTATTGCAGCTTCTTTCAGTTGGTTGTTTTAGAGGTTTTTTTTACCTTTAGTCTTTTCTTCAGAAGGTGAAATTCATGCTCAATTAGTTATGTACTAGTAACTGACTTGGCCAATCTTTTATCCCTGGATGAATTCTTTTGTTGTGTTCAGAGTGTGTTTAGGGAGCACTGTCTGGCTGCATGTTGGCATTCCTTCCTATTAAATTGGATGAATTTGTATGCAAATTGGCAGACAGAATATTTCTGTAGACTTATGAATTCAGTCTGCTGCTAACATCAGCAATTACATCAGAAATAAATATTAGTTTTCTATTACTTTGATAGAGGTTAATCTTGGTATATTCTATTGCCTATGCCCAATGTTTGTGCAGTAGCTTTGAGTTCTCAGTAGATTTTCTTAGCTTCAAAGTGGCATGCTTTTCTATCACATACAGTTCAGTGGTCTTCATGTTGGTTTATCCTTTTTTAATTTACATTAATATTTTGCATTTACATTTATTTTTTTATTTTTTAAAAATTGTATCCATTATCACCAAAAGCTGCACCAGGATACATATGTAACCCGATCTTCTGAGAAGGGAATGAGATGCTGTGTCATGGCTGATGCTAGGGGGACTCGTCTTTGAGCACACCAGCAAGACCATAAAATGGCATTTATGTCACATTAATCCAGCTTCTACTTGTCTGAAGGCAGTGCGAGTGGACGCCTGAAGAGTGGCCAGTGACACAGCTCATTCTCTTCTCATGGAACTGGGTTACATACAGGGAACTCGACGCTGCATCATGACACTAATACCAATGCCACCACATGCCAAGAGGTGTCTGTCCTGGGGGTCGTGAAAGGGCATGAACGAGCCAGGAGCAGAGCACCATTAGCCTTATAAGACCCAGGACCCAGGGGTGGGGTCCAGATCCAGGTTCTAGAACCTGATAAGGGTGTGTGGACCACAAATATCCTGGAGGGGAACGCCCCTATCCAGAGTGCTGGACAAAGCTATACACATAGTGGAGTGAGCCGTAATCCCTAAAGCAGAAAACAGCCAAGCGAGAGCTGAGCTAACGGAGAGGAAAAGTTCCGCAGTGCATGCAGCCGGCTCCCTTGTGATCCACATATGCATCTACCACACATGCATCTACCAAACAAACAATGCAGAAAAAGTGTGAGTTGTTCCCCTTAATGTAAGGGGGCATAGATGCACACACTTTCTGAACTTGTTTGCCATCTTTTCTAATCTTTTTTAATCATCTTTTTCGCCAGTCTATATATGCTCTTTTATGGTTTAGCTGGCATGCTCTGCTTTGCCACATGACTTACCTGAGTTGATAAATCAGTGTGATTTCACACAGAGCATCAGACACAACTTCTACCAACAGTTAAATATTCATAACAAAGAAAATACAACTTGGAAAATGAAATGAGTATGTCTGAGATTTTTTTGTAACACACTGTTTCTCAGACATATCATTGACATTTTGGCATTACTATATGGACACTTGAAAACTGATGTACATGGAGAACTTAAGGAAAACGATATCTATACACATCTTAAATTAGGTACACCTTTAAGTTAGAAAGGTTAATGCACTCCATTAGTAGTCAAAGATATCACGATAAATGTGTAAAGGCTGACATATTTTGTTTATGATGTTTCATAAGCTGCTATCTATATGTTCTACAAAGATGTGCTGCTAGAAACAATTATCTGTTAATCTCCTTTCCTGGAAAATATGTGATACAAATTCTTATTCATTTGAGTACACAAACAAACAAACAAGCAAACAAAAACACACACACAGACACACATAGAATAAAATTGCAAACAGTAATTTTTCTGTTAAACCATTCTTACTGGGGTTTTCAATGGGTAGCCCATGTGGGGCATCTGTGGGCTCCTGCTGAACAGGTGGACTGACAGTGAGCTGGAAGATGCGTCTCTCATGCAAGCCACAGTAGTGATGATGCAGGTGGCAGGAGTACAGACCTTGATCTGCAGGCTGTAGGTCTGAGATGATGAGTGAGAAGTTACCATAGGAAAACGCAGAAGCTGAGATATTCATCTTCTGCTGGATGAAACGTCGCCCATAGTGGCGTTGTTTTCCTGAGGCATACAGGTCAATGAGGCGATCAGCTTGGTCATGATGAACCCCTGGTGCTTGGTGGTCCCAGTGAACAACCTGCTGCTCCTCCTCATTTTTGCTGTCCATCCAAATTGACCGGCGGTTCACGCAAGGCAGCACCACTGTCCTTCCCACTAACACCACATACACAGCCTTCTGGCCATCCCAGAATCGTCGCTCCTTGCGGGCTGTATTAAAAGATTTGCACCAGTTAGTCCAGCTTCCTGACAAAAATAATATCCAGAAAGGATGCCAGATCAACTGAATACACAATGGACTCAAATGTTCTATTCAAATAATAGTTTTTAGAGAGGAAAAAGTTAAAAAAAGTTCTTCTGAGTTAAATTATTATTATTATTATTATTATTATTATTATTATTATTATTATTATTATTATTATTATTATTATTATTATGACACATGTGGCAGGGCATCCAGGTGATCACTAACTACAGGACTGCTTCACCTGCCTGTGACAGTGATGCCTTCCAGATGTGCTGAATGACTTCTACGCTCGTTTTGAGGGGCAAAACAATGGTAGGCGAGGAAGACCAGCATATATATATATATATATATATATATATATATATATATATATATATATATATATATATATATATATATATGCTGCTATATTTATATTTATTTCTATTTTGCACAACCTCAACTGCTGCTATATTGTATTTTTGCACAATACATGTTGTCAGGCCCCAAAGTTCATCATCTCATTTTATTACATTTCATTTACATTTCATTGCACATTCTGTTTCTTTTTTTCGGCGCTAAGTGTCCTGTGTTTTTGTGTTGTCTTTTTTGTATTTATTATTTTTGCACTGTCTTCTTGTTACACTTTACACTTTATGTGGCACACTTTACACTTTATGTGGCTTGGACGAACTTTCGGTCCTAGCTTTGTGTTGTTCTTGTGTTTGATCTTTATGCTGTATGTTTATGTAGCACCAGGTCCTGGAGAAACGTTGTCTCATTTCACTATGTACTGCGTCAGCTATATGTGGTTGAAATGATAATAAAGCATCTTGAAAAAAGGTAAATCAGGCATCAGTGTTGCCAAGAGGAAAGTTGTGAGATCAACCATCGAGTTAAAAAAGATTAATTCATTTTACATTATTTCCTATGGGGAAAAAGTATTTGGTTTTCAAACAAATCAGTATTCGACCAGACTTTTGGAACGAATTAAGGTCGAACACCGAGGTACCACTGTATATAAATGCATAAATAAGGAAAGCAACCTGATTTGGTGATATTGAGCTTCACTTTGATTGACTCAAAGAGATGGCAGTAATGATGGTGGAAGTTGCAAGAGTAGATGCCTCTGTCACCAACCGTCACATCTGCAATAAAGACCACAGTGCATCTACTCAGTCACAAACCCAAAACAAAAGGGATTTTTTGTGCTCCAGCTCAGAGAATAATGCTCACAATAAATAATACTCACTCTTTATAATGAGTGAAAAGTTTCCATCCTTAAATGCAGTCATAGGCATGCTGATGCGTCCCTGATTATGGGTGTTATAAACACGCTGATCCCCAGCTGAGAACATGTCCAAGACACGCTCCATGGCATAATTTGGGGTACTCCGGAGCAGATCCCAGTGCACCACACGTAGACGGTCCTTCAGTTGGTCTTGGGTCCATACCATTCGCTGGCTATGGCACTGTAACACTGCTTTAGACCCCTGGGAGGCGCTGATATTGTACATGACCATGACCACATTACCACCATCACTCTGACCTTGAACTGAGGGAAAATCATTTCAGCATATATAGATTTAGTATATACAAAAGTCTACACACCCCTGTTTTGATGCGTTTTATTTTTTGCTGTGCCAAAATAAGATTAATCTTATGAGATCTTATTCCACCTGTAATATGACATATCAACAAGTTCAACAAAAAATGGGAAAAAATGGTAGCAAGTGTGTGCACACCCTTTTCACAAACAAAATATTAATTCTCAAATTTTAAAAATATTTTGAAATACAAGTAATAAGAATCAAATCAAAATATTATCAAAACAGATTACCTCTGATTCATGGTCATTTTGCTTTCATTTGTTTCTTTGAAACTGGCTAAAAAAATCAGACAGTTCCACATAAACCTGAATATAATATGTGACTGGAGGACTTACCAGTGGTAAAGAGCGATGACACAGCAACTGTGTAAACAATGAAGATTCACAGAAGTAAACAAAGAGGATTCACACAAATACACAAACCAATGGTCACGAGTTATGCCACATGCATTAGACTGGGCCCCAAGTGCTTCCTGAAAGCCAATATGTTCCCAGTCATCTCTTGTTTGTTATGCTGGCTGCTAGTTAAGCAATTACTTTGGAACATCTGCAGAGCGCTAATAGCATTTGCCAATCAAGTGTAGATGTAACATTCAATCGTGCCAATTCTCTATTAAGCTACATAAACATTTTCCATGAAAAGTACAAAAATATATGAGACATCTGTTATAAAATACTAATAGTACAATAGAACTGGTTGCCATGGAAACCATAGGCCTAGGAAGTGTGGCAGTATTTATAGTTCCTATTGTGCTTTATGATAGTTATCTACAGGAAGTCTGACTTCAAATTTTCAGGAGAAGCCAGTCTGGAAGCAGAATCCACTTGGCCATTCATCAGGTACCATGAGCATGGCCTCCCAAGATGGTTACTGACACCTGACCTCAACAAGCCTGTCTCAGCCTTATCAACTAACCCTGGCAAGCCTGTCACCAACTAATTGCCTGCATCTTACCAAGATGCCCTTGGTCTGCTTAATAGTTCCACAGGAAGAAGTCAACATGGCAGACAATGCCTGCTTAGGACCTTGAGTTTTGCATGGACATTTTGCCCAGAGGGGCAGTACAAGTATTTGTACTGTTTGTGATTTCCCCCTTGCTGCATGCAGAACTCAGTGGCTGTAAACAGTCTGTAGTGTTACAGCATGTATTTCCAGGTTTGCATTTACAGCATTTTACAGATGCTCTTATCCAGAGAGATATACAAAAGTGCTTTCAAGTCTCTGTCAATTAATACATCAATGCTGGTTTGCTAGATCACAGACTAAGCATACCATAAAACTCTGATAAGATTGCAAATAGACAAAAATTAAATAAAAATAAAAACAAGTGTTAATTTAGGTATTTAAGGAAGAGGTAGGTCAAATTGTGAGTTGAGTATCATCTGAATAGCAGTGGTAGGAGAACCCATGTGAGGATATGACTTCACCAAGAGAGTGACTACAGAGGAAGAAAAAAAGACGACCGAGTACTGAGCCTTGTGGGACACCAGTGCAGAGTCTGTGTGGAGCAAATGTGAGTACTTTCCATTTTACCATATATAGGCAACCATCCAAGCAGGAAGCAAACCATTAAGATGCTGTTCCATGAATTCCAAGACTCTTGAGGTTGGGCAAGTGAGTCTTGTGGTTCAGTGTTTAAACACTGATGAAAGGTCGAGGAACATGAGGACGGATAACAGTTTGGCTGATTTAGCAGCATGTAGTGTCTGTGACAGACGAAAGGGCAATCTCTGTGGAATGTGTTGCTCTGAAACCAGCCTGGTTGGGATCTTGGAGTTTGTTCTGTGGGAGATAGAGAGATAGTTGAAAACAGTGCGTTCAAGTGAGAAGTGATACCAGTTTGTAGTTGCAGATGTCTGATGGATCCAGAGCAGGGTTTTTCAGGAGGGGATTAAGACTTGCTCTCTTGAGGGTATTTGGTACATGAACAGATTTTATGGAAACATTGAAGAGTCTAGTGATGAAGGGCAGGAGGTCTTGAGCGATGGTCTGGAGTACTGTGGAAAAGATAGGATCCAGGGGGCAGGTGGTATGATTGCAGGACAGGATGATATGTAGAATCTCTTTTGTTGTTGTGGTTGAAAAATGTTACAGTGAAGGAGAAGAGGAATCCTGGTTGTGCAATGGAAGGGTAGTCAGGGTAGAAGTCTGGCAGATGTTCTTAATCTATTTGTTGTAAAACAGTAAAGTAAAGTAAAGTCTCCACTAGTCAGGGAGGATGAACAGGTGAAGAGAAGTGAACAGAAGTTGTTGTGGATATGTCACATGTTTGTGTTTTGTTTACATGGCCATGTATGTTGTTGTTTGATTCATGTCTTATCTCCACCTATGTTTCCCCTTGATTATTTCATGTATTTAAACCCTTGTGTTTCTGTGATTGGCACATGACTTTGCCAAGTGATTTCCTGCTGTGTTGCTACCTCCTGGTTTTACTCTTGTTCTGGTTTCTGGTTTTCTTTGTTTTGGATTGTCCTGTTATTGTTGTTTGCTTATTGCCTAACCCCTTCTTTCCTGTTCTGATTGAATTATGTTGGGATTTTTCTGCCTGCTCTTCCAATAAAATATCCTTTTCTTCAACTCTATTTGTCTCAACACACAATACATGACACGCATCACACATCTCTAATTACTGTGGTCTCAGTCAAACTTACACAAAATATACCTATAACTACAAATATATGACATTATTATTAGTTAATAGTTTTATAATTTATAATATAATTTATAGCATGTATAGCAGCAGTTGGTGGCAGTTTGAAATGTGTGCAAAAACAGCAACAGCAGCAACTGAGTAAACAACATGTAAACAGTTCTAATATACATGGAATTATAGACATGTATGAATAATGAATTTAATTGAATTGAGTATGTGTTTGAGTTTCGGGTTTGGAACAGATCAGTTTACACAGTTGAATGAGTGAGTGAGTGAGTGATGTGGGTGTGTGTGTGTGTGTGTTCAGTACAGTTCAGTTCTGGGTATTATTAAGGAGTCTGATGGCATAAGGGAAGAGGGCCCAAATGCTTCAGTACCTCTTTCCAGATGGCAGGAGGGTGAAAAGAGTGTCACTATCTGCTGTAGGGTCTTGAGATCTGAGGTGCAATTCCCAAACCAGGCAGTGATGCAGCTGCTCAGGATGCTCTCAATTGTTTCTCTGTAGAACATGGTCGGGATGGAGTAAGGGGGATGGGCTTTCCTCAGCCTTCGTAGGAAGTAGAGACATTGCTGAAAGCCATCTTACTGATGGAGCTGGTGTTGAGTGACAAGCTGAAGTTCTCCGCCAGATGAACAAAAAGGAATTTGGTGCTCTTGACAATCTCCACAGAGGATCCGTTGATGTACAGTGAAGAATGGCCACTACAACCATGGTCAACAACCATCTCTTTAGTTTTGTCAATGTTCAGAGACAGGTTGCTGCCTCTACACCAGGCTGCTAGTTGTTGCAACTCATCTCAATATGCTGACTCATCGTTCTTGCTGAGGAGACCCACCACGGTCGTGTGAACTTGATGATATGGTTTGAGCCATGAGTCAGCAGTGTCGTCAGTAAACAGTGGGTTGAGCACACACCCCTGAGGGGCCCCAGTGTTTAGTGTGGTGGTGCTGGAGATGCTGTTCCCCATCCAGGCTCACTGAGGTCTCCCAGTCAAGAAGTCCAGGATCCAGTTGCAGAGGGAGGTGTTCAGGCCCAACAGGCTCAGCTTGTCAATTAAGTGCTGAGGGATGATTGTATTGAATGCTGAACTGAAGTCTATGAACAGCATTCGTATATATGTATATGTATATATTGTCCAGGGGGGTGAGGGCCAGATGGAGGGTTGTGGAGATTGCATCGTCTGTGGAGTGTTTTGGACGATACACATGGGACGATGTTCAGATTGAGGCAGGATACTGTAGACTTCTTCGGCATGGGGACGATGGTCATTGTTGTAGGAACAGCAGCCCTACTCAGGCAAGTAAAGACATCCACAAGCTGTTCTGCATATTCCCTTAGCGCTCTGCCAGGAATGTTGTCTGGTCCAGCAAACGTCCGTGGGTTAACTCTGCATAGAGTTCCCTTTACATCAGACGTGGATAGACAGAGCATCTGGTCATTGAAAGGAGGGATGGTCTTTCTTTCCGCTATGTTGTTCCACACCTCAAACTGAGCGTAAAAGCTGTTTAGTGCGTCCGGGAGGGAGGCACCACGGTAACAGGCAGGTGATGTCCTGTCACATGCGCTGGGTGTCTCCGCTGTCCTGGAAGTGGCCGTGGATTCTCTGGGCATGTGCATGCTTCGCTGGTCTCTCTGATGGCTCAGGACAGTTTGGGCCTTGCTGTTCTTAATGCCATCTTGTCTATAGACTTCAGTAGCGCACATACTTTTGTGGTCATCCACAGCTTCTGGTTGGAGCATGTGGTGATGGTCTTGGAAACAGTCACGTCATTACTGCACTTGCCAATTTAGCCTCTGATTCAGTGTACTCCTCCAAGTTGATTGGGTCACCATTCATTGCAGCCTCCCTGAATTGTGCAGTTTGTATGCTGGAATTAGCATAACAGAGATGTTGTCTGAGTAGCTGAGGTCGGGGCGAAGCTCCGCACAGTAGGCACCGGGGATGTTAGTACAATCAAGATCCACTGTGTTTAGCCCTCTTGTTGCATAGTCCACATGTTGATGGAATTTAGGGAGCACTGATTTGAGATTTGCATGGTTGAAGTCTCCAGCGATAATAAACAGGGTAAGCATTCTGCAGATCTCTAATAGCCCCATAGCGTTCACTTAGTGCCTCCTTAGCATTAGCGCTGGGGGGAGTGTACACTCCGATAATGAAAACAGTAGTGAATTCCCGAAGTAAATAACTTCACTACAGTCATGAACTCTACTAACGCTAACGATGAACAGTAACTAGATGAACAGTACTAACGATGAACAGTAACTAGAAGCAGAGTCAGATGTAGTCCAGTTTATTGTCTAGTGAGGAAACATTTGATAGAATAATGGATGGGAGAGCCAGCTGGCTAGGGTTTGTTTTTAGCCTAGTATGGACACCTGCCTGCTTGCTGCACTTCTACTTTCAATGGGCAGCTCCAACGTCCCCTCTCCCAGGCACCGGGATCAGGCAATGCAGAGGACTGGAGGCCTGGTCTTCGCAGCAAGCCAAGGTTGTGAGGCTTCTTAAGCACATCATCATGCAGGTTGGTTGTTGCATGATTTCTGAACTGTAACATTGTCTGGCAGTGGTTCACATGAACATCGGTGTCTCTGGTGTCCATGTATTTTGAGAAGTCTGTGTTAATCATGCAAATAGCAATATTTTGGATCCAGAGTGGCAGCTGCATGCTTCTGCCGCTCTGCAATCTTGGAGGTATGTCAGCCAGCTGGTGGACTGGATCCTCTAAATTGCCCCTAAATGTGAATAAATCTGTGAATGACTGGTGTCTCATCTAAGGTGCACCATTTTCCCATGATAGGATATGGCTCCACTACAACCCTGACTGGTATCTCATGATCACACCTAGAAACACTATTTGTATATTTAAATGTTGCATTCATAAAACAATTAAAGCTTCTGTACACATTTTTGGTGTTTGTTATTGGAAAGAATCCTAATGCATAATTCACAGTACAATACCATTACAATGATATACAACAGGGGTGTCCAATCTTATCCGCAAAGGCGTGTGGGTGCAGGTTTTCATTCCAACTGAGCAGAAGCCACACCTGAGTCTACTGAAAGCCAAGATCTACTGATTAGCCAGTTGGAATCAGGTGTAGCTTCTGCTTGGTTGGAATGAAAACCTGCACCCACACCGGCCCTTTCTGGATAAGATTGGACACCCCTGATATACAACCACTCTAATCTTTAAAATATGACTAATCACTAACACACACAGTCATATGATTATATGCTGCAATCCAAAAGAGGATTGGAAGAATATTTTATGATAAAACTGTCACAAAGTTTTAATGTAGTAATGATTGAACAGTCAAAGCAACAGGTGATTAAATGGGTTGGAAAAAAAGACATTTGTCATGAAGGTAGTCATTACAAAAGTCTCTTTTTAATTGTCCAACCCACACAACCCACAATGTCTCATTACAATCTTATTAGGACATTATACTAAAACAAATATATACACAAACAGGAAAAAAGCCATAAACTGTAGTGACACAGATATACTGTATATTACACACAAGCATAATACACCAACCCATTTTGATAATACAAATTCTGAGTTGAACAGTTGAACTGAGTTGACTGACACAAAATATGCATTTAGAAGTATACATTTAACACCTACCAAAAAGTTCCACTCAGTAAGTGTTGAATTTAACAAGCTAGACAACTTCTTCATCTACTATTGATGCTGCACATAAATGATAGAAAGAAAGAGAAGGGGGTGGTGGTAGTTAAACTATTAACATAATAACATAAATCAAATTACCTTAACTGATCTAGTAGACTGATATGCTTTACAATCATAAGTGTTACTGGGTGAAAATCTGCACTTGAATAACAGAATACAAAGAGAAACAAAGAATATAATGTCAGAATATAAAATGTGATTGGAGGACTCACCAGTCGCAATGAGAGACGCAACTGTAACAGAAGTAAACAAAAAGCATTGCACATATCACACATATACACAACCCAGAGATCATGAGTTATGTCACATGTATTAAACTTGGCCTCCTTCTATCCTCCTCTAGTCTATCAGAGAGTTAAGATAGGTGAGAGCCAATATCTTCCCAGCCATCTCTTGTTTGTTGCTGGCTGCTGGTTAACCAGTTACTTTGGAAAAATCTTCAGAGGGCCAAAAGCATTTGCCAAGCTGGCACTGATGTGGCATTCAATCATGTCAATTCTCTATTAGGCTACATAACATTTTCCCTAAAAAGTAGAAAAACTGGGTTTGACACTGGTTTACATCTTTCTGTAGAGTCAAGTCAGTTAATTTTCCTGATGCTCTACAGGTACATGTTTCTCATGTGAAGGGATTATTGCATGGTAAATGCATAACATTCATGGGGAAAAAAACATCACTTTTCCTTTGCATAGTCATGGATTGCCAGGGATTTTAAGAGCCTGTCAAACCCCAAGCCAGAGAGCGAGAGAGAGAGAGAGAGAGAGAGACAGAGAGAGAGGTACAGAATGTCCAGTCAGAAATAACACACACACACATACTGTGTTGCACAATTTAACTTCTGTGAGAAATTCACACTTTTCCACCTCTCTGTTTCCACATCTGTTTGTCTTCTCTCCTTTACCCTTCTCTCTGTTTGTCTTCTCTCCTTTACCCTTCTCAGTGCAAACTTTAATAGTGGCAGACTGGTATAAGAAAATCACCAAGTGATAAAATTTTAATTTATTATATTGTAGTACAGTGAAATTATTTCCTTTGCCTTTCTAGCTTATTAGGAAGTTGGAGTCAGAGTGCAGTAACAGCCTTGATACAGCACCCCTGGATCAAAGAGAGTTATGGGTGGGCATTCTGGTCATTAAATGACCCCACTTTAGAGTATATGCTATATCTGCTTTCTTTTTTCTAGAGAAAGTGCACAAAACAGTGACTGCTTCACGTTTCACTTTGTCCATAAATTTGGATAGCGTGGTCAAAACAAAAGAAAGAAACATTTCTTTTATACAAAAATGATGAAATGGGCATTGATCCCTTACACACCAGGTGGTTGCGATTTTGGCTTTGATTATAGATAAATAATATAAAAAGACTTATAATGAGAAGTTTTAAAAGACACCTCACATAATCTAATCCAACCATTGCTGAACACTCCCTTTTCTTCTTTTAACCTTTTTAAAAAGTTATAAATGAATAAGAAGTAATCTCTGTCCATTTAACAGTTAAAAGCTAAGCTACACTTGGTAAATATAAAGCCAGTTTGGGCTGTTTTGAAATAATTAACTTATTTATATACAACATACTGTTATACAAATTATACAAATACTGTTATACAAATTATACTGTTATACAACATACCATTATACATCATACTGACCAAAATCTCACTTGAAGTCAATTATGCTACTCAAAATTTACTAGAACATTTAGAATATGAAAATGTCATGTAACTGATTTTTAGTGAATTGTTTCATCAAAAAAATTAAAAATTCTTGTTTTCATATAATAGAACATAATCATCCTACTGAATGGGGTTAAGCAAGCATCTCTTTCTGAAAGCATGGTTAATCTAGCTGACCGTATATTGTAAAGTCACGGCTTATTAGATACTTAGCGGTAATAGCGCTGAAAGTGGAAAGCGAACGTCCGCAAGTTCATACACCACAGAACAATAAGTTAATACAAAACGATTATTTTTAATAAATATATAAATAGTATAAATAGCATGTATGAGAATAAAGGCTTAAGGTTTTAATAATCCATTAAAATCAACCAATTTTACTGTGACATTTTTAAATAATTCCTCTTCAATCTCACCAAATCTGTCAATATAATTGTGCCAGTAATTACTTTTTAATCCATTATAAAATAAAACTTTTAAAATGTTAGAAGATAAAACCAACTAAAATAACTTTAGAGGGAGCTACTCTATGCTGACAATAACGATCAATAAATTTTACTGTGTAATTTTTTAATGATTCCTTTTCAAAATCACCACTTCTTCTTCTTCTTCTTCTTCTTCTTCTTCTTCTTCTTCTTCTTCTTTCGGCTTTTTCCTTCAGGGGTTGCCACAGTGAATCATCTCTCTCCACCTATCCCTATCTTCTGCATCCTCAACACTTGCACCCACTAGCTGAACATCTTAATCCTCATCTGGCCTCCCTAACTTTGTCCCCCAAAACGTCCAACATGAGCTGTCCCTCTGATGTTTCTAATCCTGTACAACCTTGTCACTCCCGAAGAGAACCTCAACATCTTCAACTCTGCTACCTCCAGCTCTGACTCTGTCTTGTACACCTTCACCTTGATTCTCGCTGATATTTTCCTCACACAGAACTCCCGACACCTTTCTCCACCCATTCCAAACCTGCCTGCACTTGCTTCTTTAGATTCAAGAAGATGCTTTATTGTCATTTCAACCACATATAGCTGACGCAGTACATAGTGAAATGAAACAACGTTTCTCCAGGACCTGGTGCTACATAAACATACTACAAGAAGTTCAACACAAAAACAACACCACAGAGCTAGGACAGAAGTTTGTCTTAGCCACGTAAAGTGCACAGTGTGCAGCTAGGTGCAAACAGGGCATAGACAAGACAGTGCAAAAGACAATAAATACAAGAAAGACAACACAAAAGAACACAGGACACTTAGAACCGAAAAGAAAGAAAAGTGTGTGTGTATCTGTGTGTGAGAAAGACAGAGAGTAGATATACAGTTCAGTCCTGAGTGAGAGTGTGTGTGTGTGTGTGTGTGTGTGTGAGAGAGTGTAGAACAGTTCAGTCCAGGAAAGAAACTGTTACACAGTCTGGTTGTGAGGGCCCGAATGCTCTGGTACCTCTTTCCAGATGGCAGGAGGGTGAAGAGTGTGTGTGAGGGGTGTGTGGGGTCAGCCACAATGCTACCTCTTTCCCACACTTTTTATTACTCTGGACTGTTGACCCCAAGTACTTAAACTCCTGTACCTTCTTCACCTCTTCAACCTGTAGTCTTACTGTTCCCATTCACACACATGTACTCAGTCTTACTACGACTGACTTTCATTCCTCTTCTCTCCAGCTCAAACTTCCACCTTTCCAGGTTTTCCTCAACCTGCTTCCTGCTCTCACTACAGATCACAATGTCATGTACAAACATTATTGTCCAAGGAGACTCCTGTCTGACCTTCTCTGAAAACTGGTCCATCACCACAGCAAACAGGAAGGGGCTCAGAGCCGATCCCTGATGCAGTCCCACCTCCACTTTGAACTCCTCTGTCTGACCTACAGCACACCTCACCCAGGTCCTGCTCCTCTCATACATGTCCTGCACCACTCTGACATACTTCTCTGCTACTCCTGACTTCCGCATACAGTACCACAGCTCTTCTCTTGGCACCCTGTCATACGCCTTCCCCAAGTCTACAAACACACAGTGCAACTCTCTCTGACCATCCCTATAGTTCTCCATCAAATTTCTCAGAGCACAAATTGCATCTGTTGTGCTCTTTCTAGGCAAAAATGCATCTGTTCTGCTCTTTCTGGGCTTTTCAAAATCACCATATCTGTCAATACATTTGTACCAGGAAGCACTATTTAAAACATCATAAAATGAAGATTTTGAAATGTTAGTTGATCAAACCAACTGTGAAATTTTTAATAACTGCTTTTTAAATTCACTGCATCTGTAAATATAATTGTTCCAGGAGGCATTTTTTAGTCCATGATAAAATGTATATTTCAAATTGTTAGTTGATCAACCCAACTCAGATCACTTCAGGATGACCTACTCTATGCTTAAAATAAAGATCACAAAATTCTACTGTGGAATTATGAAGTAATTTTTCTATATATGTCAACATAATTCAGCCAGAAGCCGAATATTGAAGTTATTCCATTTAAAAATCATTGCATTAATTATATAAATAAATCAAAATAATTTAGCCAGTGGGAAATTTTTAATCCATTATAAAATTGAAAATTCACATTTCTCATTGATCAAACTAAATCACATCACTTTTGTTTGACCTACTCTATGCTCACAATAAAGATTAATCAAGCATTTTATAATGGATCGAAATAAATTAGTATATTTATAATTTTATAATGAATCACAGACAATTTGAATTTCAATTTGAACTTTGAATGAAAATGACCTAAAAGCTCCACAGTAAAACTGATTCATCTTTTCTTTTTTGCATAGAGTTTGAAGTCATTTGAGCCAGATTAATCAACATTTTAAAATGGAGATTCCTACTTGTCCCAGAGTAATCAACTGCAAATTTGAATTCGAGAAACTTCAGTGGGTTCTTCCTCAGAAGCTGGTGGTCAGTCTTATACTGAAGCTATGCATTGATGATTGCCAGATCATAAAAGTGAAAAATTACATGCACTGTCCATTTCCAAGTTGCGAGTGCCCATCCTATTGAAACGTAGCATCCTTTTCACCATGTCCAAACCACCCAGGCTGCTGATGTACTCAGCAATTGCCAATAGTCTTGACACTTGGACATACCTTTTGTCTTTCTTAGACCATCCACTGCTGGCTCAAAGCCATAGACAGAGAATGCCATTATCACTGGGTTGCTGTCAAACCACTTAATGACAGCGAGTTTAGGAGAACTTCATCTGACCACCATCTCAAATGCCCCTACTCCTTTCATTTTAATGGTATGATCCCCTATAGTGTTGCACTCCTTTGGAATTCTGTTCTTCATGAGAGTTCCAGTTCCTGCCAGCCCGTTCACCATCAAAGCATCCAGGAGGTCAACAGTTGTAAAGAACCTGTCAAAGAACAGGTGGGTTCCTTTGGGAATGAATTTGGCCACATGAGGGACAGCTTGTTCTCCACTGCCCTGTCCTGTTGTGATTCTGAACGTGGCTGCCTTGGTAGACCACAAAATCTAAGACCATATCATTTGGTGTGGCCAAGACAAACACCTTCAATCCAGTCGGATATGGTTTTCTCTGGTACATACTGGAGAATTCAGCAGCAACTGGTTCTGCTTACTCTGCAGCAACTGGTTCTGCTTTTTATAATAGATTAAAAACTGCTTCCGGACTGAATTATAGTTACAGATAGAGACTTTAAAGAGGAATATCGTAATTTTACAGTAAACGAATATATGTTTATTCTGGTTTACTACAATTTTCTTATTCTTAATGTTATTCTTCCACATGCTTCAAATGTAAGGGTTATCAAAACGTTTAGCCATTATACTCTGTGAATCTTATACTGGGAACTGTTGTGTATTCGTTTTGTTACGCTTTAAAAAAATCATTCTGTAGTAAACTCTGGTGCTGAGGAGAATTAGCTCGCGAACGCTCGCTTTCCATTCAGTGTTCTAAACGCATCTTACCTAAAAACCGCACCTCTACAATAGAATTGCTGCGAATTTAACCTTGCTTTCGGAAAGAGCGGCTATCTTAACCGCAGTTACTAACTGGGAGACTTTTACACCTAATGAAATTTGCAGACAGTGCCCTACGTAACGTAGCCTCTCAAAAGAGCGCATTTAAGCATTTCAGGCATAATTTTTAAATGACAATAAAAACTTTTTTTTTTTTGAAAGAATGATTTTTATATAAATGGTATTTGTTTATGACGATAGATCTTAAAGATCTACACGGCATCATGCAGTTATCACATATTGTTAATCTATCATCCAAATAAGGCAGACGCTCACACTGAAGCAACAGAAACAGTAGAGTAGAGTACAGACCTGCGTTCTTCATTATTCGTATCGCCTTTATAATTATCCAGCATAGAAGTGGATTATTCTCGGTCTTTTGATAACAAAATTAGCACGAGATTATGTTCGTAACACCGTATAGGATCCGAGTCCGAACCCAGATTACACCCATGTGGCCCCGCCCAACCCGCGCCCGCTGGCAGTTCAAAGCTCAGCTGTAGCCAAAAAATACACCCATCAGCAAATTTCCGGAAGGTGGGATGGTAATTAACATTCATGACGGGAAACACTACCCAAATAAGACGTGTCCGTCTCGGTCCGTGACGGTTCGCGACTGTTGTCAAAAGACATCCTGACAACGTACATAAAACAGTGGCTGTTTCAAATCTCACTTTGTCCACAAATTTGGATCTCTATTTCACTGAGGCCTAATCAATACATGAAAAAAATAAACATTTCCTTTAATCAAAAATGAAGAAATGGACATTTTGCCTCAATCATAGATAAAAAATACATAGCTAGGCTTGTTCTGAGACCATGTGCTATGCTGCAAGAAATAAGAGCAGCACCATCCGGCCATAACAGGCTGCTTTATGGTGATCCTATGAATCAACCAGGCATTCATTTTAAAATCTGACATAGCTTCAGTGCTAACTATGACTGAAACTAACATTTAGCTAGTATAAGATAATCAAAAACATAACATTTACTTAGTTGAACTTACCTTAGGTGTGCTACCTAACTAGCTTCATAAGTTTGCACTTTTGCCTTGCTGCAACACAGTCCTGGTAGCACATAATATTTAGTGCAAGCAGAGAGGATCTGGCATAGACATGAGTCACTGCCTGATCTGTTGCTACATGATCTGAGTAGTGTATCGCATTTTTCTCATCAATTCAAAGGTGCTTGATTGTCATGAAAGTTTCAAGAACGACTGTCAGACTTTTAAATATCTACTTCCAAGAAGGATCAAAATAAGACGTCCAGATACTGAACCTCATTTGCACATCATGCAGACATAGAGATATAGTCTTGGACTTACTCATGCAATATAGATTTAATCTACATGTCTGGCAGATGTCTCATTTTTTCTGGGGGGCCTTTTGTTTTTGTTGAGCTCACCAGTGCTTCCTTCATTATAAGAATGTACCAGATTGATTATTTGGCCACTCCTAAATTTTCTCTCTGATCTCTTTGATAGGTCTGTTCTACTTTTTATCAGTTAAATGATGGCCTTCACTTGCTTTAACACCTCTTTTGGTCACATGTACATCTGCTCATGAAAGATACACTATATTGCCAAAAGTATTCGCTCACCTGCCTTGACTCGCATATGAACTTAAGTGACATCCCATTCCTAATCCATAGGGTTCAATATGACGTCGGTCCACCCTTTGCAGCTATAACAGCTTCAACTCTTCTGGGAAGGCTGTCCACAAGGTTTAGGAGTGTGTTTATGGGAATTTTTGACCATTCTTCCAGAAGCGCATTTGTGAGGTCACACACTGATGTTGGACGAGAAGGCCTGGCTCTCAGTCTCCACTCTAATTCATCCCAAAGGTGTTCTATCGGGTTGAGGTCAGGACTCTGTGCAGGCCAGTCAAGTTCCTCCACACCAGACTCAGTCATCCATGTCTTTATGGACCTTGCTTTGTGCACTGGTGTACAGTCATGTTGGAAGAGGAAGGGGCCAGCTCCAAACTGTTCCCACAAAGTTGGGAGCATGGAATTGTCCAAAATGTCTTGGTATGCTGAAGCATTCAGTGTTCCTTTCACTGGAACTAAGGGGCCAAGCCCAGCTCCTGAAAAACAACCCCACACCATAATCCCCCCTCCACCAAACTTTACACTTGGCACAATGCAGTCAGACAAGTACCGTTCTCCTGGCAACCACCAAACCCAGACTCGTCCATCAGATTGCCAGATGGAGAAGCGCAATTCGTCACTCCAGAGAACACATCTCCACTGCTCTAGAGTCCAGTGGCGGCGTGCTTTACACCACTGCATCCGACGCTTTGCATTGCACTTGGTGATGTATGGCTTGGATGCAGCTGCTCGGCCATGGAAACCCATTCCATGAAGCTCTCTGCGCACTGTTCTTGAGCTAATCTGAAGGCCACATGAAGTTTGGAGGTCTGTAGCGACTGACTCTGCAGAAAGTTGGCGACCTCTTCGCACTATGCGCCTCAGCATCCGCTGACCCCGCTCCGTCAGTTTACGTGGCCTACCACTTCGTGGCTGAGTTGCTGTCGTTCCCAAACACTTCCACGTTCTTATAATACAGCTGACAGTTGACTGTGGAATATTTAGAAGCGAGGAAATTTCACGACTGGATTTGTTGCACAGGTGGCATCCTATCACAGTTCCACGCTGGAATTCACTGAGCTCCTGAGAGTGACCCATTCTTTCACAAATGTTTGTAAAAACAGTCTGCATGCCTAGGTGCTTGATTTTATACACCTGTGGCCATGGAAGTGATTGGAACACCTGATTCTGATTATTTGGATGGGTGAGCGAATACTTTTGGCAATATAGTGTATATCAGAGATGTGTGGCCCATTGTATGAATGTAACTAACAGAATTGTTAGTATTAAAACTAGAAGTTCAAAAGTTGGTGGCACGAACACCAATCTATTTATGTATTGACGCTTTCAATAAAGACTGTTTGACTGGTACCAATCAGTAACAGAAAGGCCAGAAAATAGACTTTAATTTATATGAGCTCAGCTCTTTCTCTTCTGCAGCTGTACAAAATCAGTAAAAATGAACCAAGTATGAAAACAGTGTGGCCTCTAGTAGCGATGTACAGATCAAATTTTATTAGATCTACAAATTTATATATCAGTCATATTACATAATACAAACAATTAAAACAGTTTATTCAAATAAAATTAAACAATCTTTCCATTGCATGAAAATTAATTAAGTAATGTAATAGCATTTGTTAAGTAAAACAATTCATACATTACAATTTGATAACAAAGTAAACTTGGAACAGCTTAATCATTGTATTTGGGAGGGGAGTTACTGCAGTACAGTACAAACAAGCTGTAAACTGATTATGATCAAAATTTAAGAAAAAGGAACATGGATTCAGCCCAAAGTGTCAACAAGAAAGTAACATGGAAGCTATAATAAATATTACATTTTCAGTACTCTAAGCCTAAAGAAACAAAACTACACAAAACAGATTGCAAGTTGAATGATGTATAGCATGATTTTGATCCATCCATTTATATATTTAAAGCTACAATGTTAAACAAATACTTTTTTCTTTTTGTGCAATTTCTTCAGGCAGTCAGCATTTATATAAAAATGCCCCTGTGACAGAAGACCTTGAAAATACGTGTCAATGTTGTAATTAGTGTTTTTTAAATGCACTGCAATGAGATCCACATTCCTTATTATCTTAATTTCTTTCACGTTTGCCTTTATTGGCATGTCTCTGTTGCACCTGCATAGACCAACAACATAACAGCTAATGACATTTACTTCAGGTGCTTCAGCTACTATAGCACCCTATAGGAGAGAGCAGAACAGGGTAAAATAAAAAAATTAAAAAAAGAGTCTGACCTCTGATAAAAGAGATTACGTAACCATGTCACTCCTTTCATTTGACAAAAATAGATTAAAAATAAACAAAAAGTAAAAATAAATAAATAAATAAAAATTTGATGCTGAAATGCAATGAGAACAAATTTTGTGGTCAGAATCCACATGACCAATCAGTCAAAATATCATTTGGCATGCATCTTAGAATTTGATTTGAATTGGTTAATTGGTTGAAAATTGGTTGTACTTTATTGTGACCATCAAATAGGCGCATTATTAAATGATATGACTCAGTTTAATCAACTAACAGTTTAAACTGTCCTTTCAATAATGAATCCGATTTGGTTCTTGGCACAGTTTTATTGACAGATATAGTGACATTGTGAGCATATTGTAGGTCATGTTGAAGTGATTTTAGGTAGATTCATCAGCTAATATCTTGAAATGTTCATTTTATAATAGATTAAAATGTGCTTCCTGACACAACTATATAAAAAGTCCAGCTGTAGCCACAAATGCATCCATCTGAAGAAAGGTTGCAAATTTCCATTCACTTCATCCTCCAGCTACTGGACTCTGCAGGAACATATGCTAGGATCCTGTTTGTGGATTTCAAGCTCTGCTTTTAATGGTACCATACAAACTTCACTACAGGACAAGCTCTCCCAGCTGAGTGTGCCTTATTCCACCTGTAAGTGGGTCACTTCCTGACTGCCAGGAAGTAGCATGTGAGACTAGGAAAACATGTCTCTGACTCACTGACCATCAATACTGGTCCCCCACAAGGCTATGTTCTCTCTTCTTTACTCTTCTCCCTGTACATCAACAGCAGCACCTCCAGTCACCAGTCCATCAATCTTTTGAAGTTTGCAGACACCACCCTCATTGGGCTCATCTCTGATGGGGACAAGTCTGCCTACAGGAGGGAGACTGATCTTCTGGTGACCTGGTGTAGTCAGTATAACCTGGAGCTTAATGTTGTGAAAACAGTGGAGATAGGAGACACCTATAATACTATGTGACTCCCTAGTCAATACTGTGGATGTTTCCTGGGAACCATCATCACCCTGGACCTCAAGTGGGTGCTGCATATAGGGTGCTATAAGTCTTGATTACTCATCCAAATTTTAATGAGCCCTTCCTATTCTCAGTGGATGCTTCTAGTAATGGGCTTGGAGCTGTATTGTCACAACGGGACAACAGTCAGACCAGCTGCTTTTGCGAGTCGCTCAACTATGCTCAGTTGATATATCCTGCTCATAGGTTAGAATTCTTTCCATCTTTTATTGATTCCCCTAGCTCAGGGGTCAGAAATTTACCAAAGCAAAACTGGATGCTAAACACAGATTGCTAAACTAGCACCATATCAATTTGACAATAGATGCATTCCTGGTCCAAAGAATGTAGTTGCAGATGCCCTAAGCCAAGAGCCCTTTGTCAATTCTAGTGTACTCCATCATCTAACAAGAGTTTCTTATGATAAATTGTGACAGAAACTGCAGCTGTGCACACACTTCTTCCGCCGGGAAAAGCACAGATGGCCCCAAACACTAACGTTTTTAACCTTTGCATACAACTGCATGACCCATGAAACAACAGAACAGCTAAAGAGACATGCTGACTTGTACAATAGGAAAGTCAAGGAAGGACCAGTCGATGTTGGTGATAGAGTTTTGCTTGCCAACAAGGGAGCCAGTGGGAAACAGAAGCTTGTTGACCTTTAGGAGGACAGTGTACACTGTTGTTGGATTTAACACAAACAGTCATACCTACAGAATTCAGCACAATCCAGTCAACTTTCTTCCACTTCCTAATGATGATTTGAAGATGATTGGAAGTCTGGATGCATTAGGCGGAGTTAGTAACCCCCAACTCTGGCATTAGAGCCCTCACAGCGGGACAAATGGGTGACGACTCGGCGGCATAGTCGCATAGGCAAGGCTAACGCTAAGGCTTGCCCATGGGAGCACCACTCTTCTCCACCTCACATGTCTAACAGGTTTGCTCTCCTCAGCGAAGCACCCGCTGAGAAACCTGCAAGAGCTCTGTTTATAGGAGACTCCATTTTAAGGCATGTGAAATTAGCTAAGGGCTCCAGCAGCACAGGTTAGGTGTATTCCGGGAGCCAGGGTGCCGGACATGGCAGGTAATCCTAGGCAAGCACAGGTTCTCAGAGGTAGTCTTCCATGTAGGAGCTAATGATATACGCCTTCGTCAATCTGAGGTTACCAAGAGTAATGTTGTAGAGGTGTGTAAATTAGTGAAGGTGATGTCCGATGCTGTAGTATGCTCTGTCCCCATCCCAATGCGGCGTGGCGATGTAGTTTACAATGTGGGCTTCATAGACAATTGGAGCTCTTTTGAGGGCAAGGCTGGCCTGTTAGAACGGGACGGTGTCCATCCCACTCGGGAAGGTGCTGCTCTCATTTCTTGCAGCATAGCACATAGTCTTAGAGCAAGTCTAGTTAATCGGTGACAATCCAGGGCCAGGGAGCAGACAAGCAGGCTAATCCAACCTAAATATAGAAAACATAGTCACTCTTCCACAGTCGGAAGCTATCTCAGATAACTATTTTATTTCATTTAAAATGCGTCTTAGTCGTGAGATACGCAATTTGCCACGTTTATGTATTAAGCGTACATTTACGTCTGCTACTGCAGAGAGATTTACCAGTAGTTTCCCAGAATTATCATACATGATTGGTTCAAAGTCTGACCCCACAGAACTTGATCAGGTGACTGATTACCTGTAGTCAATGTTTCACAACACCCTAGACACTGTTGCTCCACTTAAAGGAAAATAATTAAAGAGAAGAAACTAGCACCCTGGTACAAGACCACACACAAGCTTTAAAACAATCAGCTATTGGCAGTATTTTGGTTAGTGTGGAAGGAAAGCCTTCTGAGCTACAAAAATTCTCTTAGTACTGCTAGATCAGCATATCTCTCTGCCCTAATCGAAGATAAAAACAATCCTAAATTTTTATTTAGTACTCTAGCAAAACTAACTAGGAGTAAAACCACTGTAGAAAAGCGCACACCATCTATATGCAGGAGCAATGACTTCATGATTTTTTCAATGAAAAAATTGACAATATCAGGCTAAAAATTCAGACTATTAGTTTAAAACCAAATTATCTGATAGATAATCCTTTAGATAATATAACTATTTCTGATCAGAGCTTAGAATGCTTTACTCCACTTCAAGAGCCTGATCTAATTTCACTAATTTCCTCTTCAAAACTTTCAATCTGCATTCTAGATCCTTTACCCACGTCTTAAACAGATATTTCCAGTAGCTCCCGAACCCCTTCTAAAAATGATTAATTCTTCCCTTAGCACTGGCTATGTGCCTAAATCTTTTAAGCTAGCAGTTATCAAACCTCTGATTAAAAAAACGGACCTCGACCCCCGTCAGCTGTCTAACCAATATCAAAACTGCCCTTTATCGCCAAGATCCTAGAAAAGGCTGTAGCACAGTGGTTATGTTCATACCTGTATAGGAATAACATTCATGAAATGTATCAGTCAGGATTTAGACCTCATCATAGCACAGAGACAGCACTGGTTAAAGTGGTAAATGACCTGTTACTGGCTTCTGATCAGGGTTGTGTCTCCTTACTGGTGCCACTCGATCTTAGTGCAGCTTTTGACATCATTGACCACACTATTCTACTTGATAGGTTAGAACATGGTGTACCAACATAATTGGTGTTAAAGGAACAGCCCTCTCCTGGCTTAGGTCTTATTTGACTGAACTCTGACAAGACAGAGGTGCTTGTACTAGGACCACATGCAGCTAGAAGTAAGCTTTCTGATTACAGAGTAACAGTGGATGGTCTTTCTGTTTCATCTTGTCCAGCAGAAAAAGATCTTGGTGTGATTATTGACTCTGGTCTTTCGTTTGAAGCACATGTAGATAATATCACTAGGGTAGCGTTTTTTCATCTCAGAAATATTGCCTAGATAAGAAATATGATGTCACTTCATGATGCAGAAAAATTAGTTTATGCTTTTATTACCTCTATGTTGGATTATTGTAATGCCTTACTGTCTGGATGTTCCAGTAGGAGCATAAACAAGCTCCAGTTAGTCCCGAACGCAGCAGCTAGAGTCCTAACTAGAACCAGAAGATATGAACACATCACTCCTATCTTAGGTTACATTGGCTCCCAGTCAAATTTAGCATTGATTATAAAATACTGTTACTGACCTATAAAGCATTAAATGGTCTCGCAGCACAGTACCTGAGTGATCTTTGAGTCTTTTATGATCTGCCACGCCTACTCCGTTCAAAGGGTTCAGGTATTTGGTAGTACCTCAAGTAGCAAAGGCTACAGCATGGGGCAGAACTTTTTCTTTCAAAGCCCCACAGTTATGAAACAGCCTTCCAATTAGTGTTCGGGATTCAGACACAGTCTCAATGTTTAAGTCTAGGCTGAAGACACATTTGTTTAGTCAAGCTTTCAATGTATATTTTTCTTAGGTAAAGGAGCAGATATGGAAGGTTCATGGGCATAATGTGTTTGGTGTACTGGGATGTTTGGATGCTGTCATCTTACCACCCTCGCAAGTCGCTCAGGGTTGCTGACTGTGAAGTGTGAAGTCCCTGCACTTTGTACATACTCTGCATTGTCTTTAAACATCACATGATCTCTCTCTCTCTCTCTGTCTTACTCTGTCGAGCCTGTTTGCAGGTTTCCAATGTGACCACTGCCTCTACCCCGGTCGGATTCTCGTTGCTTGGTGGTGCTCACTGATGCTGTGGATGGATCTGTATGGACAGCCTGTGACCCAGGAGACAGCCATGGACAGAGCCACTTGGGGACTTTCACACCGTCACAGATCTGCCGTTTCATCTGTCAGTTTGCGACAGCAAGGAATTAGTGTCTATAATGAACTCAGAAACTACTCTGACCTAATAGTTCCTCATGGTCCATTGATTGCTGTTGTAGAAAGGACATTAATCAGTTACAGTTGCATTATTTACTGTCCAGTGTCACCCAGATGAGGATGGGTTCCCTTCTTGGTTCCTCTCAAGGTTTCTTCCTCATATAATCTCAGGGAGTTTTTCCTTGCCACCGTCACCACAGGCTTGCTCATTAGGGATAAAATAAAATAGGGATAAAATAGTTTCATAATTTAATTTAATAACATATTTTTATTTTTAGTTATTTAGTTATTTTTTTCCCTCTCCTTTCTCTGTTTCTCTTCTTTTGTAAAGCTGCTTTGAGACAATGCCCATTGTAAAAGGTGCTATACAAATAAATTGAATTGAATTGAATTGAATTGAATTGATTTGGAAGGTGATACACCCGAAAACCACTTCCGTGTCTCAGACAGTGTTGATTCTGTGGTTGTTGATGTGTCCAGGGGTACTTCTATTTATAGGACATGAGAGTGGGTATCACTTCCTTCTTATGGCACACAAGACGTAGACAAGGGCAATGTGGAGGAACTTAGAGATGTTCTTGAATCAAGACAGCCTTTCGATACGACTCGTTTTAGTGAATTTGAGCATGATTTGATTGTCAGCCCTGATAAAACTCAGCTGGGACCTGAGGACGTTGAGGGTATGGACAGAATTTCGGTAAGTGCTGCGATGCCTAACGGGTGGTCATCATGTAGAAGCCACTTCAGTGTCTCATATTAGTGTTCGTAACTTTCTTGATGGAATTTCACTGTCATGTGAGATCTAGAGCTTATAAACTGTTTAAACCAGTTACAAAATTTATTGAGATAATGAACCAACAAAAAGTTCTGGGGTAAACATAAGTATGTAGCTTGATTATTTTATTTGGTATCTCATTCTTTTCTCATTCTGTATTCTCTTTTCTATTATATACATCTCACTGTATTAGTTAATGAATATAATACTGTAATGATTATATTGTTGCGTTTTGGATGTTTTAAGGAAGTGTAATATATTGATTTGAGACACAACTGAAATCTCTCTTCCGAATAACTTGTGTGTCCAAATGTATGAGTTGTCATTGTTTAGCAGACATTTTGATTAGAATTAAAACCAGCACCCACACCAGCACATTGCAGATAAGATTGGCCACCTTTTTGTCATGATCCCTGCTCCGCTGCCTAACCTGGATCCTGCTACTCCACTTCCTGGTTTTCACCTGCTCTCTCTCTCCCCCTCCCTCTCCTGTCTGCTCACTATGCCACTCTATTTACCAGATGACTTTCACCTGTGCTCCTTTCTCTGTCCTATATAAGCAGCTCCTCTGGGCCTGTTTCTCTGCCAGATTGTGCTTTGTGCCTGAGAGCCTTCTGAATCCGACTATATTTCTGAGCCATCTTCTGCCTGATCTTTGCCAGACATGAGTACCTGTTTGACCCTTGATCTGTCCGCCATCTTGGATTCCCCCAGCTCTCACTGTCCAGTTCTCAGCCCCAGCACGCTGTCACTACAGTTTCTGGGTTGACTCTCCAAGAAACTGATGAGCCGCTGCCGCACCTGCATGCTGAAGGACTCTCACCTTGAAGACTGTCCAATTAAGTTATTGTTCAATAAACCTGTTTTATTTCTACTCCTGGTGTTCTCACTGAGTTTAAGATTCCTGCAGGGAATAGTGTCTACACTGACTTGAACTGACAGTTTCATGCCGTTTTAAACAATGTACGTTTGTTTGTTTTTTTATTCTGCTTCCTCTCTTTTCTTATTAATGTACATGGTTCTTGAGGTCATGTACCCGATGGTATTTTGTGGTCAGTGATTTCATTTTTGTTTTGGTACTCCTTTTTGTGTATTTGTGGTTAACATTAACACACATTAACATGTGGTTAAAAATGTCTTTCCACTTGCTACAATCATATCCATGTATGTGCCCCTTTAACAACACTACCTTCAGGCTCTGCCAAGCTCTGGTTGTATAATTAACTGGTTCCAGTAGAGTCATTTAGATTCATGCCAACTAAGAGTGAATGGCTGCAGTGAGTGAGTGCTCCATGAAAAAATATTACATCAATAATGTAACAGTCTTATGGATTTTATTATTTATATATACCCGTGTCAACGTGTATGATTTCTATTCATACCACTGTTATGCTTGTGGTAATATAAAGTTTGTTCACCTCTTTTAAGAACAGGCATAAAGGTGATTTCTGAATCTGACCAGTGCTGTTTAGTGTTGTTAACAGGTATATATTTCTCAGTTATGTTGTATAACTGTCTTTGTAGTTCATGCAAATGTTAGTGTGATTTAGGCTTGTGCCAACTGAGAGAGTAAATGGCTGCAAACATGCACAAGCATGATCTCCGAATCTGATCACTGCTGTTTAATGCGTTGCTACCCGAATAAAAGTCTATCCTCTTGTGTTCATCGTGAGAGATACACAACACAGTGCATAGACAACCCTGTTACAGAGGTCCACAGAGTTGAGCATGGTGAGGCTATGCCTGTAAATGACAGTAAAACTAAAATGACAGTATGAAGTACTAAGAGATCATAAGCACTATAAACTGATGGAATATTTTTGTAAGTACAGTACATGTAACTTCTTGATGTAGGGAGACTGCAGTTTCTCCCAGCTGGCTTCCTGCTGTCTTACTCAGTGTCTGAGGAAAAGTAAAACAAAAACAAAAAAGCAGGCTCCAAGAGGCATGTAGTGCATAGCACACCTAACATTCTACAAAGCAATAATTTCCCAAAGTATAATATACTGTACAGTATTGTTGTTATTATACTAGTTTGTAGTATGGCATACATGCTCAGTCTTGGTTCTGTGACCACAAAACAATGGTCTCTCTCGCCATTATCTTGGGTGAAATTTTACTTAGTCTTGTCTATGAAGGCTTAAAATATTTTTTTCAACAACCAAAACCATAACATAATTTTCATGTGACTATGTTTTTAAATAATCATCATCTTACGTTCAAAATAAAATAGGTATTTGAAATGCATAACTGGTCTCAGAAAGTTGTATGAGCCAAAACTAATTCTAGTTTTTCATGCATTTCATTCACCCTCTGTGTGCTTAAATCAGAAAAAAAAAAAGCAAATCTTTACATGTTCTGTCGAATTTAAAAATCTTTTGTGTTGTTGGCAAAATCTTTGTCATTTCATTTAGGTCACACATCCTGCAACACACCCCAAAGCAATGACAAAAATTTAGAACTTACTAGAAGAATCGGCACTGTTTAGCATGCCCTGTGTATGTACTCAACTGGCTATAGTCTTGGTCTTGGCTAAGGTTGTCTTGAACCCAACACTAACATTTTGTTAAATCTGTTGGAAAAAAAAAATAGTGACTTGAGCCTGAAGCTAAATGGGAAACTGAAGACTTCTCACAGCATGTGCCTGCCTGCAGAAGCCTACATGGATCAAGCAGAGTTTAAATGTTTAAAGGATTTAATGCTCATAGTGTCATACAGCATATATAAAAAGTCAACACACCCCTGGTAAAATAGTTTTTGTAGTGTAAAAAAACCAAGATAAATCATGTCAGAACCTTCCATTTTTATTGTCAAATTGCAACCTCCATATTAAAGTGAAAAAAAAGAATATTAAAAGTTTTAGGTTGAAAATAAATACTAATTAGCATATACCTGCCATCAGTTAAAGTGACTGATTAACCCCAAATAAAGTTCAGCTGTTGCTGTAGAATTTTTCTGACATCTTGGTAACATGCAACTGGAATGTACACAGACTGTGCACTTGGTGCAATTTTTTTCATGTAGTGTATTGTATTGTCTGCCTGCACTGTCTTTTGTCTTGCACAGTTTGCACAAAGTTGGACACTATGTACGTAGATAGTCACCATCTCCACCATTACCCCTCCAATGTACAGTGGGGATGGTTCCTCCTTCTGTTTCTGGAAGTCGATGATGAGTTCCTTAGTTTTGGAGGTGTTGAGTGCCAAGTTGTTATTCATGCTCCATTCTGCCACCTCCTCCCTGTAGGTAGACTCATCAATATTTAATATTAGCCACAACACAGTGCTGTCCTCTGCAAGTTTAATTATTGTGGTTGTGCTAAAGTCCACAAATAGCATCCTTGCATATATTTCTCACTTCTCCAAATGACTCAACATGGTGTAAAGAGCTATGTTAATGGCATCATCTGTTGACCTGTTAGCATTATATGAAAAATGATGCCAGTGGATGGTTACAGCACAGATTCAGTCTCATCCATTTTGACTTCAAAGCAGGCAAAGAAGTGATTTAGTTCCTCTGCCAATGAGTCACTGGTGCTGGTAAGGTCTGGTGATGTAATGTGGCTAGGACAACTAACTCTGTGTTATGTTGTCTTTATGTAGCTCAGTATTGTTTTATGTAGCTTTGTGTTGTTTTATGAGAGGACCATGGTCCTGGAAAAAACTTTATTTAAAAAAAATTCCAAGACATCGAATATACCATGGAACACTAATCAAGTGGAGAAAATATGGCACAACAGTGACATTACAGGGTTTCACCCTAAAATAGATGAGAATACCAGGAGAAAAGTGGTCATAGAGGCTGCTAAGAGGCCAACAGCAACATTAAAAAAAATTGCAGCAATTTCCGTCAAGTATTGGTTGCTCCCTATATGTGACAACGATCTCCCAAAATCTTCATATGTTTGGGATACAGGGCTACAGAGGAGGGTGGCAAGATGTAAGACTTTCATAACATAAACATCCAAGCCCAGCTGAAGTTAGCAAAAAACAAACAAACAAACAAACAACATCCAATAGCATGGACTGAAGATGTGGTGTTATATCTGGCACTAGTACTTTAGTATGTAAGTTCTGAGGTGGGACGTCCATGTATAGACTTGTTTGTGCAGCATATCCCACAGATGCACAATAGGAAAAAGTTGTGGGAAATTTGGAGGCCAAGTCAACACCTTGAACCTTTTGTCATGCTCCTGAAATCATTCCTTAATAATGTTTGGCATGTGTCATGGCAATTATTTGTCAATTATTTCTTTTGTCAAGCAAAGAAGAACAAGATGTCAATTTGATATGCACTTTGCCCCTTTGAGCATTTCCTGTCTGCCTGTACTGTAAAAAAAAAAAAAAATGTGGTGGCCTCAACATAAAAATTAGTCAATAATCTGCACACAAATTTGAGTAAACTTAACTGTTCAATAGAAACTCAAATTATTAAGTTACAGTTTAAGTTGAGCAAACTTATTTAAGGTTGTTATACGAACTAATTATGCTGTTATCCTGTTTAACGTTTCCTGTACTTGATCATTTAATTTAGTGTAAACTATAATTATATATAAAATGTGTTTTAACCATTAACACAAACCTGAGTTTTTCAAAACAACAATTTTCAGTTTCTAGTAATTACAAATAGAAGTTAGCATGACTTAACATTTGATCTGTATTATTTGTAAATATAAGGATACAAGCTTTTGTCATCAACATTTTGCAGAACTCTTCTGTATTACAATTCTATGCCAGTTTAGATTCACTACAAATCACAAACATATCAGCACAATATTGTAATGTTCTCAAATACATCATATGCCTTAATGGCCATTATTGAACCTTGTAGAGCAAATCAATTAATAAAAAACATTTTATGTGGCCAATGAATAAGAATTTTATTGAAATGCCATTTTCAAAACAGTGACCAAAACAGTATGGCTGAAAAAACAAGGTCACCAAGCTCCTTCATGACTATGCCATATCTTGTGACGTTTCAAAAGAGACTCAGAGTTGTTGTGTGAAAATGAGTAGTACTTGCACTGCATCAGGCTACTCCACTTAGTAAAAACATAAAAACAAACAAAAAAATGTTACTACAATACCAAACATGCTTCTATAAAACTGAAACTACTACTATTTTAGATGTGAAGGACATGGCATATGAAACTGCTAACAAACTATCATCTAGTAACAAATTGAAAGAAAACCCCATAGACTTGATTGCTCATGTATGTTGTTATCAATTCTTAGCAGTGGTGCTACTACTACTAAACACGTCATAGTCAGCATGGGGATGTGAGAGTCTCGGAGGCCGTGGATTGTTTAGCTAAAATTCCCTAAACTATTTTCCATTCATTTTCAATGGTACTGCTAAACCACTATGGCTGCGGTATATTTCATATATTTTTATTACTTCGTAAAAATAAACAGTAAGTAACTGGGTTAACTTTCCTTGCCGCTTTGAAAGGACCAATGAAGTGCTGGGAGAGTTTGCGGGACTCAACTCGTAAGGGAAGGTTCTTAGTAAAGAGCCAAACCCTTTGCCCGGGCCACAGAGATGGAGCAGGTCTGCGTCTGTGGTTTGCCCGTCTTTGGTATTGCTACGAGGCAATTTTTGTGCCGAGCCTTCTTCCACATCAGCCGACAATGTTGAATGAACCGTTGTACAGAGGAAACTCCAACTTCGACTTCCTGGTCCAGGAACAGTGGAGGAGTATAACCAAACTGGCATTTGAAGGGAGACATGTCTGTAGCCGAGCAACAGAGTGTTGTGGGCGTACTCTGCCCACATAATGAAGGACGACCAGGAGGCTGGGATTTGTCAACAATTACCAGCGGAAATTTAAAATATTGCACTGACAATGCGCAAGTCAATTTGTAGGCTTCAAAAAGCCATATCTTGGGGAAGTAAGACATCATGTTTAGCCATTTTGCCTTGTATGTTGGCCTTTTTAACATCCAAAATGCAAAAATGTTCCAATATACTGTGAATTACCCCTCATGAGACACCTTGTCAAAATGGCACGTAATAAATGGTAAAATGGAACATGGGAGGGTGATATGACCAAAGCAACAGATGATACCATCCGACATATAGTTCTTTTTAGACAAAAAAGCTTATATCATCTGTTGAGGCTGAGGACTGAACAACCATTATGCCAGTGTCATGAGACACTCTAGACACTCTAGTCAGGCTTAGAGCTTTGCGAGGGACATGTTAATGCCACAGAAATCCAGGTGTGAAAGGAGGATCAAGCACCCCTTGAAAATTTTTCATCTTTTGTTGAGAGCAGAATGTTGTCCACATACATGAGGAGGGTAGAGCCATCTAATAGATGGAGGGAGGACAGATCGGTATACACTGTCAAAGAGAACACAGCAGAGGAAATAATGAACATTTGAGGGAGGTGCATCCAGATACTGTCATAATGTAAATGCAAAGAAGGGGCACATATATACAGAACTTGGTGTGCAAGTGGTGCCAAGTTGCGGCAATATGTTTTGATGTTTTAGAGGGTTTTGATAAGCACAGTAGTGGTTTTGTCTAAAATGTTTAGTATAAACTTAAGGAAAGACAACAAGAGAGGTGGACAGAGAAGAACAGGATGTTTATCTGGGCACAACTGCACAGAAAACGGTAACTAACATCTGTTTTGAACTGGTTTTAGATAATAAAATGAGAAACATAAAATAACCAATCAATTGCCTTGTTTAATTGCATTGATTATCACACACTTCTGAAAAATCAGACCACTAATGACAAAAAATGTCACTAAATGTTAGTCAGGTTTGCAAGGAATTTATAGTGTTATGTATGATGAAAAATAAGGAAGACGTTCTGACCTTCTGTGTACGTGACTAGAAGATTGTTTGGACCACCTCCTCGACCATGTCTGTAGATGGCTACAGCACAGCCACAACCACCACTGGCCCACAATCACCAGCACCAACTCCTGATTCAACAGTGAGACCAGCAAGACCTTGGCTCAACCTAGACCTGCCTACATGGGAAGGTCCATTCACACCACAAGTCACAGCGTGCATGCACCTCCACAAAAGCACAGACGGAAGAAAGATTCGCCACCACCGGTCAGTGGTGATCCTCTGTCTGTCGATGATGATGAGGAAGTTCCAATCCTGGATCTATGTGATAATAATGGACAGGTTCACAGCACAATCACAATACCTATGGTGGAAGTAGCAGGACCTGACGGTGCACTGATGTTAGTACACTGCCCATGGACAATGAAGAAGACTGAACATGCTCACGATTGCCTCCCCAAACCGAAAGAGGTTGGAGGAGAGAAGTTTGGCACAGAGTTAGAGTGATTCTGCAGGGAATTCCACCCTACCTCACATGAAATGAGGTGCCTGCTAGAAAGACAATTAGGGACTGATATCACATGAATCAGGTACAACTGGCCTGATGGAGAATGACAGTGGAAGAAATGCCCACTTACAGTTAATTACAGTAATCTCATAACTCTACTCCAAGATGCATGTGTCAAAGCCTTCCTGATGAAAATGGACATGATAAAAATTGCAATGTGCAAGCAAGACAGATTTCGTTTACCACCTCATGGAAATGCACAGCACACACAGTGGACTATTCCCTCCAGATGACCTTAAAGAGGGGAATATGACAGAATATGAGGCGCACTTGAGAACCCAGAAATATCCAACAAAGTGAAAAACCTATGTATCACATGGGAAAAATAAGACTCATTAAACAGCACACTTATTTTCATTCAGAGAAATTGCTCACACAAAGCAGGCTGCAAAAGATGAAAAAAGAGAAGCACAAGCTCACAAAGTTTAACTATCAGTGATGCAAGCACTGGTTCGAGTAGTCACATCAAGGAAAAGGACAACCTCAAGGAAGAGGAGGAGGAGCCAGAGGAAAAGGCAGTGGAGAATGAGAGAGTGTGGATGCTTTATTTGCGGAGCGGAAGATCACTGGGCAAAAGACTGTCCTAAGAGAAACTATGAGAGAAAGGATTTCCAAGAAGGGAACTGATCATCAGTGCCTCAGGTCGAGGAGGAGTAGTCCTGAAGAGAACCACATTTCTAATGATGATCCCAATTTACATAAAGTTCCTAAGGAACTCTGAGCAACAGGAAAACATTATGTGGGCCTAATTAAGAATTGTACACCTGTGCAAATAACCCCCAAATTTGATAACAGGGCTTGTAAAATGCATTATCTCTAATTTTGGTTTTGTGTTTTCTTTTAATGGAAAAATCATATTGTGAATCTCCAACCATTTATAATGAAGCTTGACAATTGCAGTTGTACAACAACAGGTAAAATTCTTGGGGCATCTGATATCAGAACAAGGCAAAAGCATAGAACATTTCAAAACTTAAAACAAAGAAACAACTAATGTTTTTAAGCATCCGTACCTTGCATCTCCCTTGAGTGCAGTAGGATCCTACCAAACCATTTGTACCGACATCTGTAATGTTGCAAGACCATGGTGGAATATTACAACCAGTAGCCTATTTTTCAGCTAAAGCTTAGTTCACACTACAGGATTTTAAGCCCGATTTGCAAATTAACGAGCTCGCCGACAGATCGGGCTGTGATCGTGGGAAAATCAGCGGGTGATTAGCGCTCGGCAATCTTTATTTGTGAACTACTCAACAATGCATCAAAGAGGCAAGCTGACGCGTCGCTGGCACCTCGCTGACAAAATCCAGATATCTGGCATGTTACATATCTGGGACGGTCGGCCGACTCCACATCACGTGGTGTCAATTGTAGCTACGACCTCCAGCCAATGAGAGAGCAAGTCAACAGAGTTGAGGTCACCGGAAGAAAAGCAGCAGCAGCAGCAGCAACATGGCTTCAAAAATAGCGTGGACACAACATTTATTTTAATAAATTAACATTTATTTAGAGCGAGACTCCTGCCGACGTCCATTTTCAAAACAAACCTCTACCGAAAGTCTCGCGTCATTTCCGGATCCACCCGTCGCGTGTGTTTTCGTGACAAAACGTGGTTTGGGGACGGCGTTGAGTGACAAGAGTTGTTGTGAGATCGTGTGGGGTGCGACCCCCTCTTGTGGATCATTTACGAAGCGTCGCGTAGTGTGAACACCACAAGGACAAAAAGACATACAGTGAAGTCATGTAGTCTGAACAGCAAAGCGATCTGCCGACGGTTAAAGTCTTGTAGTGTAACCAGGCCTTTAGTTTACATGCAGCATTACGTCTTCATGAACAGAAAACTACATATGTCAGTAGCCAGATTGCGGAGATATAATTCAGTCTTATGCCGGGTTCACACTGCACGACTTTTCAGTCGCCGACTAGTTTTGCAAAATCAAGGCAAAGCGGAGCGCATGCACGTGAGTGACAATCGCGAAGTGTGAATGACCAAAAACTCGATCTGACCGAGTCATGCAGTGTGAAAGGAGCTCTGACTGAAACATACCTCGGCGATGACCTACAGCCAATGAGAGAGCGAGATACAGGGCCGCAGGCAGTTCGGGGAGGAGTTATAGACCACAATATAAGCAAGCAAGGCTTCGGTTGGAGCATAATATTATAGTTTAATAGAGTTTATAGGTTTTTATCAGACAAAAATGTCTCAAATACAGTTATATCAGAATAAATAAGCTTTACAATAACATCAAACAGAAATAAAGCAGAAACATTTGCTTGACCAGCCGCATCAGCAGCAGCATGTTGCAGAATTATTCATTTGTTCAATTATGCAAAACGCACAATCGTTGTTCCCTGTACAGACCATTTGGCTTGCAAACTTTTTGTGGGGTAACATTTCCAGTCTCGCGCGAGAACTCTGACATCACGTGTGATCTTACGTTATTTCCATATTATTTCTTGTGTACATTCGGTTGTGAAACGCAGTTTGCGTGCCAGAGTTGTCGGTGATTCTTCCTATTGTGTAGTCATGTAGTATGAAACCTCCTGTCACCGATCCATCATGCAGTGTGAATACAGCAGAGACTGAATGCTGATCCGATGACTCTGAAATTCGTTCACTATGAACCTGGCATTACTTGAAATGCCAAATTTTAAAGTGAAATGCTGTACTGTACTAAATCCTGCATTCCTTTCACACAGAAGACGGTGACCAACAGAACTGTGCTGCACATGTTAATGATATTTGTGTTATGTTTTGTAGGGGTGTTTCTAGGGGTGTACATGGAAGCAACAAAAATAAAAGAAAAAACTATGTTTTTAAAGATCACTATTCCTTAGCCTTAACACCAAGAACAAAGTATCTTCAAGATTTTTATTTACAACACAGGGAACAATGGCAATAATGACATTATTATTATTATTATTATTATTATTATTATTATTATTATTATTATTATTATAAAGATGGCAACTTCAGGAGGGGCAAGGCCAAAAGAACAAACAAAAAGGGCACCCACCTCCCTACAGCCTCCAAATAAACAAACAAATAAGCAACCATTAAGGTAGCTTATTAATCTGCTCAATACTATAATAGCAAACAAAGAAAAAAACAAACAAAGAATAGAAAGGACTGATGAAGGTAATTGGTAACATTAGTAGCTGAAAAATTTAACAACCAGACTAGGTGCTGCAACAAGCTGGGCAGGACAAAGACATTGCTCTGGAGAAAGTTCTTGGGAGGAAAATAGTTTTCTCAAGCTCTTTCTTCTTGGCTTTATACGGCCTCACTCATGACTAGTAAGCTGGAACAGCTGAGGACAATTAATTACCTGTCAAAGGGGGTGAGTAGGAGGAGAGAGAAAAAACAGAGGGAGGAAAAACCAGAACATACAGAAACACAAACAAAAGAAAACACAACTCTTGACACAAAATAACAAATCTTGAATCAGAATTCAGATCTTGACCTTTTTGTGGACATACCAGCCTTCAGAAACCATAAAACAGGCTGTAGCTGCATAGGATATGTTGTAGTCACACAACATGAAATGGTGAAAGCTGGACACCTCTCTGAGGAAGCAGCAGAGTTGATCACTTTAACAGATGTAGAAGTTTCCTTACTTCTACAGATAAATAAATTATGCACATTGCCCTGATTTCTGAGCTCCTGGATGCAATCCTATTACCAAAATCTATTGCTATATGTAAATGTGAAACACATACAGGAAAAAATGATTCAGTTTCACAGGGTAATGCCAAAGCAGATGCAGCAGCAAAAGCAGCCACACAAAAATCCTTTGTGTGCAAAGAGACTTTGTGTACTTTGAATACATGTACTCCCACAGCTGACCAAAGCAATCCACAACAGAAAAAAAGCAGCATGAAGAAAAGCAGAATGTGTGGAAAAACTTTCCTTACTATTCTTGATACAAGTTGATGCATGGGCGAGACCACACATCAAAAGGAGGGATGTACAACAGTATCTTTAGATACTGGTATACCACGGGCTTTTTACTAATTACTCCTATTGCTAAGTACTGATGTTGAAATGCTGTGTTATTGTGCAAACTTGTCTTCTGTTTTGTCTCAAATCACCAAAGTATACGAAAACAGATCTGCACAATCTCAAGCCAGGTGATTGGGTGGTGGTGAATGATTTCTTAAGGAAAAGCTAGAAAGCCTGCCGGTGACTGGGACCATTCCAGGTACTTTTGACCATGCAGACTGCATTGAAGGGTGCAGATAGAGTAACATGAATTCATTTTAGCCACTGTAAGCGAGTCCCAGGGCCCAAAGAAAAAAACAGCAGACATACTCATTGCATGGCAGAGCACTAAACCAACCCTTTTGAACAGGTCTGAACAAGGACTTCTCAGTTTTCATGAACTATTACACTAATATTTGGGTTGTGACAGTTAGCTGAAATAGTTGACTAAATTGCTTAATTTCCGCACCTGCACAACAGCTTCACTTGGCGGTATTGTGCCTAAATTGTCCAGATTTATTAACAGAATATGCAGAAGTCTGAGCAATTTTGCAAGAACGGTACAGCCATACCCTGTGGCAAGATCAAGACTTGGGTGTATTTGTTTATGACCACTTTGCACAACATGACATGACCGGCTAGGTATTATCTGATAACCACTTTGAAGTGTCTTATCTTTTGATGGAGAGAAGAGGCATTATAAAGAGACATTCAGTATACCATTAGTGTAAGCAAATACACTCTTAATACATTAAGTTGTGTCAGGACCCTGATCCTCTCACCTGATGACTTGTTGGTTTAATTCATCTGTTTAAGACCTCATGCAATATCTGTGCTGCTGAAAAACTAGTTGTTCTTTTCATATTGTGTCCTTTTAAAACATATAAAATGTATTAAAAATAACATGCTTTCATGTTCTAGCAAAGAAATTTGGTAAAATAAGACAAGATAAAATAAAACAACCATAAAAATTTAATGCATATAAAATCATGTACTGTTTCTACATTGTTACTTTTTCAATTTACAAATTAAGTAAAAAATTCTTCTTCATTGTACACACAGATGCCTCAAAAATAGAAAAATTCTCATGGCTTCAGTAATCTACAGCTTTCGGACTATTAATCAAAGCCATACACATATAATATATGCTGTTTGTTAGCCTCTAGCTGCATACATAGTAAATGCAACTGAAGGTCCCAAAAATATTTATATTTACAGCACAATGACTCAGAGGTAGTATGCATTAGTGCTGAATCAGCCAACTTGCTGACATAAGGTATTTGGCACAAACTCTGAAAGATTTGTAAAATTAAATTTAGGTAGATTTGGTATACCAATAATCTGCTTGGAGTGTTCTGACAACTGACTCCAAAATGAACAAATACTTTAACTGTACTTCTATGCAGTTTTTGTGTACAGCTGTATCTCATGTTATGTGTCCTGTCTTAGTAAGGCATTGTATGATTAAATTCAACAATATATTTTCTATATGTAATCACCAACTGTAAGAAAACATTATATAAATGGGAATCAATTAGTTAAATAGGTAAATGGCTCGAGTTAATCTGGGGGAGATCCTATTCTCCTTTTGCTTCGTGCCCACTGCAGGACAGATTACTTTCATCAAGTGCAGAACCTCAACGACATAACTGGTTACTTATGTGCAAAAAGATCACACCAACACACAGCTCATGAAAAACATGGAACACTTTTATTTATTTATTTATTTATTTTTGCTGTTGGCAGATCCATATGTGAAAATATCACTGATTTGTGACGTAAAGTGACTGAAAAAGAAGAAAACCACAACACAGAACATTTTAAACCCCACTTTCAATATAGCAATTACCTTTGACACTCCTGCAGAAAACATGGGTCGAGTCATGGACTATGATTTGTAAGTTAAACATTATATTACCAGATAAATTCAAGGGCACATACATATATATACAGTTTTATTAGTGTCTACAGGCCCTCATTGTGCCTTTTTTTTTAGTTGTTGTTATTATAATTATCACCTGTGCACGGTTTCCTGTTTGTAGTAGCTCTGCTTTACGGTTTCTTTGCACATTGTTTGTCTCCAGATGTTATGTCTCCAGCTTCTCCTGTTGCCTTGGTACACCCCTTTATCCTCTTTTCTGAGTATATATTTATTTTGCCTCATTTGAGTTCCTGATTTTAGTTTGCTGTTTCCTTTCTGTTTTCTTAAATTTTTGTCCTGTTATTGTTTAGCCTGTTTTCAAACTTTTTTTTTTTTTTTTTATTATTATATTTTTTAGCCTGGCTTGGATGCCCTTTTGTATGGACTCCTTTATTTATTTTTGTTGTATTTTTATTTTAACATTTATTTTTTTGTACTGCCACTGGGGCCTAGCTTTTGTAATAGCTTTACTTTTTTTCAAACCATTTGACCACAGTTTTGGTTTTACTTTGGCTTGGTTTTTCTGTGGCCATAATTATTTTATTTTTTATTTTTTGGATACCTGCCCACTGGGGAAGAGTGCTGTAATTCCTGTTCTGTTTCCTTGATTTGGAGGTAAATACCCCAATACTGGCCCAAGCAAATTTCTTAATTATTTTTGTTATCCATGATAAACTATTATATAGTGTGATTTTAACCTTTAATCAGCGAGAAATTAATATACTTACATTTACTTTTTGTTTTGTATAAATTGCCATAGAGTTCTAAATTGCTATAGTATTGCTATATGCTAAATAGGTAAGATAATCTGACAAAATTAAGGCAATATTGATTCACTATACATGTTTCACATTGGCTCCTATTTATGTTTAATGGATTTATGATGTTACAGCTGTTTACTGATTAGTTCTCCAGTGTCCAGAACCTTCACAGCTGCTATGTCTGATATGATTAATTAATTATTCTGGATTTGTCAGAAAGCATTGTTTCACTGTTTGCAGTAATTTCTGATCAGGTCTATAACTGTAACATTAGATAGCTTAATCTTGAAAAAATATATTAATTGTTCTGTTTTTTTTTGTTCTGTTTTTGTAGATATGAACCATTCATTCCTTACTGTATGTCATGACAGTTGCAGTTGAGTGCAAAATGTGATTCTCATAATTAATCATTGCAGTATACAGTATAGTTCCACATAGTTTCTCTGGTTTCCTAATACCTCCCAAAAATATGCCAGTAGATGGCCTGGATAAGATAACTTGCCTGTTGTTGCATGTGTGAATTAAGTTGAGTGTGGACTGATGTCCTATTTATGAAGTATTCCACCCATAAATACAAGGAGAGGTTTCAGCTCCACCACAACCTTGACAAGGATAAATCAGATGTTGTTCTTTCAGCTGCTCCCTATTTGGGGTCGCCACAGTGGATCATTTGGTCTGCATGTTTCAATTTGGCACAGGTTTTATGCCAGATACCCTTCCAGATGCAACCCTCCAATTTAACCTGGGTTTGGGACCGGCACTGAGAGTTAACCCTTCAGTGGCTGGGTTAGCTCCCTGCCCAGGAATTTGAACCCAAGCCGTGGCAATGAAAGCATGGGATCCTGTTGCTGGACCACCAGGAGGCACAAGGATAAATCAGATATTGAAATTAAATAAAAAAAAATGAATTTCTTTAATGTGAATATTAAGATTTTTAAACTTAAAAAAATCATTATAATGTCTACGATCCCCCCCCAACACACACACACACAATTTCTGAATGGTGGTCTTTCTGATTGGCAAACAATATGATATATTTTCATATTTCTCTCCAGCTATGTGACTCTTTATTTTATCTTTAGATTTGAAGTCTTGTGATACTATTTTTGTTAAGTATCATTTAACCTCCCAAGACCTGAGCTTGCATTTTAGATTTCTTCTACCTATTTGGGGTTAGGAGGAGCCAATAAATATAATTACCAGATATTATCATTGAACATGAAGCCACTTTTTTTGTGTACAACAGGTTCTAGTTACAAAGAATTAAGTATTATGGTGCACACAACCAAAAATGTGATGTCCACATATGTTGATGCCAGGTTGTAGGAGGTTATGGAATGATCAGTTAAACTGTGTTGTTTGTATTAGGTCATTAAACATTAAGAGTGACATTTGTAAAAATGAACTAGAGTTGGTCAATGAGGATGTTATTATGCTAATTCAGCTTGTTAATAAAACATACCTACTGATTTAAACTGTTGTAATGTTTATGCAACTTTATAAGCCCAGAACCCAGAGAGGATACAAACTATTAAACTATTATTTCACTTTTATATTAAGAATTTGGATTGAATTTATAGTTCTGAATTAAGTTTCAATATTTATACTTCATATTTGTGATTAAATTGATTTATTTAATTGGTTATCTCAGTTTTTATTTTTTAGAATGTGATCAAACAATGTGGCAAACATTTGTTTACTTGAGATTTCCTTAAACTTAATTTCCTTAACATTTTAAATGCCTGTGGTCTGTTTTAGTAATATGATTAAATAACAATGAAATGTTGTTCTATTTTCATTTCAATTTAATGTTTCAACAGTCAGTTGTTTACAACAAGATACAGAAAGGAAAATGGTTAAACTTGATATAAGGATAAAGATCAAGCATTTGCAAATTAGTGTACAGGTATTTCATTTTGAATATCTGGTGTCTTTGGTACAGTAGAACAAGGCTTTATCTATAAACCTATACCTAGTCTCATATAAAATGAACATTGTGTAATACTTATTGACCCTGTCAATCCATTACATATATATATATAAATGGGGGAAATGTGCTATTGCAAAGACTTTATAATAGAAAATTAAAAATATCTGGTTATGATCAGATAAATGATTAAAGTTTAGACCTTAAAATCTCAGCAACTCCTCGTAGATAAATGCATCAAAACAGGGTTTACCTGGTTTACCAGATTTTGTTTATGTTGGTCGCAAGCCATTTCATTACAGTCTACACATCCAGTTTTTTTTTCATTTGTAACTTGTAAAGAATCTGGTACCCATCATCCCAAGCATAGACTAGCTGTTCCATGGGACTGTATTTGAGGCTTGAGTGAGTGCCATAACGCTTTGGAAAATACACTGTAGGTGCATCATCATTGGTTACCATATCACTCACATCAAAAACACACTGGATACGGGAGCGGCTGGGAAGCTTGGAGTTGTAGACTACATAGACCGTGCCACAAACTACAAAAGCTGCCTCTGCATTCTCCCTTGAGCAAGGTGTATCCCACATCTGCACAATGGTCAGATTTTGAGGGTCAACCTTGGCTAATGACACATGTTTCTCATTATTCTTTGTGGCATAAATGGCCCACATACCTTCTTCATCTATAGCCAAGTCAATGTAGGTCTCGGAATTAAGACTGTAGACTGGGAGCTGGTCTTTGGCTGGGAAGACAGCACTGTCAACCACAGAACCTTTCTGTATGTCGAACTTCACCAACCTTATCTCCTCACTGACGTTTACATAATACAGGTGATTTTTGTACACAGCATGACCCATACCTTGCCAGGAGGAGGGAAGTTGGACAGCTTTGCCTTCTGCAATGCCTAGGGAGGAGGTGAAGTCCCGCACAGAACTGAACTCATAGAGTGTATCCTCCCCAGTACCATTGAAGAGGTACACCTTACCAGTGGAGACCCCCATGTCTTTAGTCCACATGCCTTTAACACCACCAACCCTTTTGAGAATCTTCATGCCCTTAATGCTTGACACCATGTCACTGCAATCTTTGAAGACAATAAAGATTACATAATAGGTTATATGTCAGTTAATTTATTCAGGAATATAAAAACACCAGAATAGTTGACAGCATAACAGATTTGTAGTCAAGACTGCATATTTTTAACATCTAGACCTGTAACATCTAGACTTACATTATGATATTCCTGGTAGTAATCGTAAAGTGGATCTCATGCAGAATCCTTTGGATTCTAACACAAACATCAGTCATAACATTTAAATCAGTGACAGGTGAAGTAAAGCAAGTGAATGATCGATTTTCAAAGTTTATGCTGATAGTTTGCCAACTGGGTCAGATTATCTCCAAAATGACAGGTCTTTTTGGGTGTTCCTGGTAGGCAGTATACACACTGATCAGCCCTAACATTAAAAAACCTGCCTAATATTGTGTAGGTCCCCCTTGCACAGCCAAAACAGATCTTACCTGTCAGAGTATGGTCTCCACAAAACCTATGAAAGTGAAAGTGTGCTGTGATATCTGGCCAAACAACTTTAGCAGCAGAACCAAATTCTGTAAACTGAGTGGTGGGGCCTCCATGGATCTGACTTTTTTGTGCAGCACATCCTACAGAAGCTAAATCATATTTAGATCTAGGGAATTTGGAGGGGTAGACAAGACCTTGAACTGACAAGATCTTTTTATCAAGTTCCTCAACCATTCTTGAACAAATCCTGCTGAAAGAGGCCAGGGAATGCCACTGCTATGAAGCAGTGTTCTTGGCCTGTGAAAATGTTTAGACAGTGTTTAGACAGGTGTGACATGTATAAGGAACATCCATGTCAATGCCAGGGCCCAAGCTTTCCCAGCAGAACTTTGCCCACAGCATCACACTGTTTCTACCTGCTTGCCTTCTTCCCACAGTTTATCCTGCATGTCCACTGCCAAAATGTGACAGCTAGAAGGAGTGGGTCAGAACATCTCCAAAATGACTGGTATTGTTGGGTGTTTCTGGTGTGCACCTACCAGATGTGGTCCAAGTAAGGACATCCAATGAACAACTGCTAACACGGTCATCAGAGCCCAAAACTCAGTGTTGCACATAGAGAGAAAAGCTAGCCCATCGCATCCAATCTGACAATAAAACTGTAGAAGAACTGTAAAGCAAACTGCTGAAAAAGTTTATGCTGGTGTAGCAATGGTAAGGGTAGAGGAGGTTGGTGGAACCAGCAGGGAATGTATGATACCATTTTATACATTTGTGCCGCTTTGTGCTGTCAGTACTGTAATTTGTCCCTCGACTCGTAATAGGAATGGTCTAGTGGGTCCCTGGATGAAGCCATGCAGCTGTAGGAGCATAACTTGCCTGTGATCACTGTTCCAGGTGTCTCCCTTTCATGGTGTGATCCATGAAAGGGCTTGTTCAAAAATATCCACTGGTACTAGAAATTATTAAATTCTGTGGCAGAGTTTAGTCCTTAATTATTCAGGCAAATTAGCCAAGGACATGGAGTGTAGATGTGGAAAAAATTCAAACATTGTAACATCAAACTGCAACATAACAAAATATGAAAAAATGAAGGGGTATGAATGACTTTATCCTCAAATGCTTAGTAATTCTTCTGCAAGAAAGTATAGTGCAATAAGTGCATTTATAGTGATTTGTATATTACACACACTTGAAAGAGACTTCTGACAAGCTAATATAAAGGCCAATACTTCCAATACTGTTTAACTAAAAATATCAGGCAAGTAATACAAAAGACCTAGACCTGCATGTCAATAGAAACGTTTGAGCGTTTAGCAGGTTATATAGGGTTTAATAGGTTGCATAGAATCCTCTTAACATAGAATAGAATGCTCTAATCCAGTCATCTAGCCATCACAATTTGGCCCCTGTCAAACTCGCTCAAATGCTTACTCTTGCCCATTTTTCCTCAACTTGGTCATAATGTTATGGCTGATTGGTGTATATGTATACACAATACACCAGGCCATGGCATGTGGCTTTTAGCATGTCTGGCAGACATCACATCGTAAATGGCATATCAGCAGCTGAAATAATTCCAGCAAAACCGAGCTGTCTATCTCTTTAGATGCAACCTCATGTCAAGGTCATGTTCCTTGGACATATCTCAGCTGTCATTATCTCTTACTGTATGCAACCTTGGGCTATCAACAGACAACTAATGTCTTGACATCTCAGCACACATCATTTTGAGACTGGATTTCTGCAACAGGTTCCTTACTGCAGTTGGCCAAATCAGGTTTAAAACACTGATGCTTGCCTTCAAAAATGGATCACCTCCCACCTACCTTAAAGCACTTACTTGGCAATTGGAACCAACATTACTCAGGGTAAAAGGTAGACATGAATTAAGACTCTTCTCTGTCCTGGTTCCTAAGTAGTGGAACAATTTCCCCTAGCTGTCTGAACAGTATAGTCTTTAGCTATCTTCAAACAAAGACTAAAGCTTAAGTTAACACTTTGTTATTAAAAAAAATGTCTTGTGATTTACATATTGTACTAACCTCCCCAACTAGTATAATGGTGTGTTTTCAGTCATTAAGATTGTTCAAGCAGGCATGTCTAACTACCTGAATTTCAATCTGTGGCAAGAATGTGTTTGTTGTTACAAAAACTACAAACCATAAAACCATAAATGTAATGTACTGTAAATTCTTAATAGTCTTCCTGTTTTGTTCACGTTTGTATATTCTCAATTAGATTCATGAAGGATGTTCACCCAGAAAACACCTTGCAAACATAAACAGATTTAGTCCACTGTGGTGTAATAACCCCTTCTATCTTGTGAAGGCTTTGCACTAGATTTTGGAGTGTGCCTGTGAGGCCTGCCTAGTCAGCCATAAGAGCAGTTGTGAGGTCTTGCAGTGATGTCCAGTTAACTGGTATGCAGTCCAAAATCCAGTGTCCATTCCAAGGTGTGGTTGAGATCAGGGCTCTCTGCAAGCCACTCAAGTTCTTCCACGCCAACCTTGGAAAACCATGATCCCTAAATGTACTAAATGTAATACTACACAGTGTACTTCTATTAAATATGGAAAGTATGGTAAATGATCTTAAGACTTTAAATGAAATTTATAATATATTCAGGCTACCATGTGTGATGTTTCCTGTGTAACTTTAGTGATTGTGTACTTTTAAATGATTTGCTATTTGTTGCTTTTCTTTGAAGTGTGCAACAATAAACTGGATTTGCACAGTGAATGTGAAAGTGAATGCAAAAAAATAATCCCATGGTTTTGTATATTTGAATTCTTGAAGTCTTCCAGTTGTACCTAGTTTGGTTCTCAATATTTCCCAAGAGGATTTCTAGAAACATGCTTGAACACTTTCTATGCTATTCGCACCAGCCTTACTAAAACTTCATCAAACTGCCTGTCATTGTTGACCTGTTAGGCCCAAAAAAATTCTTGCCTTTATCTTGGCATCAGTTATTTTAAAATACATCTGTCTGAATTATTGAAATCCTTCACTTTACATGTTCATTCCTTCAATATTACAAGTTAATTGTTCAAAAATAAAATATAGTCAGCCCAAGTTGTATATGAATAGGAGATGAAAAATGCCCCCACACTTTTCTGGAAAAAGTGAACATTCTTTTTTATGTCTGGATAATTAATTTCCTATTTAACATTTTAACATTAACTTCATTTAACATTAATATTACATTATTTTATATTGTGGAAATTTTTTAGCTGAAAAAATGTATAAGATACACCTAAAACCTTTCAACTTTTTCATGTTGAATGTATGTAACTGAAATTAAAATCACTGTTTTCATGGAAAATTGTGGCTATACCTGTTAGCTTGGCATATTTGGACTTGTTCCTCTCTTTGGCCACAGTCACCTGCTGCTCCACCAGCTTGTCATCCACATCTACGCAGGGCTGTGCTCCATTCTGTGTCTCAAGATAATCCATCTCGCGCTCCACCCGGTCAACACGTACACCCACTGCATCCAGCTCACTCCTCAGTGTCTCTTTGTTCTTGTCTAGGCCCTCAAGCTGAGCTACAATCTGCTGCTTAAACTCATGCAGCTCTGAAGTGTAGCGGCTTGTCTGTTCATGCCACAAGGAGATACGATCCTTGCAATAAAGAAAGGTGAAGAGTCACACAAATTTAAGCTTGCTTAAATGCTTAGAGAACTTTCAACTGATTTCTAAACAAGTACAAATAAAATCTAAATTAACTACCTTTTGAGAACAATCCTTGATATAGTTTTATAGCTTCTGCTGTAGTAATTCATTACTTAATTCAATACTCATATTTGTTTTTGTACATTATGCTTATAACATCTGAGGATTCATACTCTGTCCTCTACATTCACATTTAAGACTGGCTTCATAACCTTTTGCTAAACAAGAAACTTAATTCATCTGTGAGTTGCTGGAAAAAAATATTTTAATATTTGGAGCATAAATGCACAGTAATCATTCTAACATTTTAGGAGATCCAAGAGACTGAAGGAGATAGGGAGGGAGAATGGAAAGACACACGGACTTGGGAAAGAGCAGAAAAATAAAAAGGTAGAATATGAAATTCTATATTATATGTCTACATCTGTGTGTCTGTGTCTGAGTAGACTTGTGTTATCACTGCAAGACACTTTTAAGAAGTGAAATAATAAACAGAGGTGGTCAAACGTTCAGTTTGCAGTCGCAAAGACTCATGCATGCACATATAAATGGAATTGCCTTTGAATGTGCCTCTCATTCCAGTTAAAGCCAACCTCTTTGGATTTCTGGATGTGCTGGTATAGCTGGGAGCACAGGCAACAGGAGCACAGGCAAGCTTACCTCAATTGCAAGCAGTCTCCTCTCCAAGTAGTCTATTAAGGCATGTTGTTGTGCTGCAACCAGTCCACCAAGTAAAACAACGAAAAACTGAAGAACTTTCATGATCCAAAAAGGGAAAGTTCTAGTCCGCTGCCTGTGAGTGTGTGTGTGGTATAAGTGCACGGAGAGGGAGGAAGCTCATACTTTGTGCTCACTTGGACTGGAATGTTTTGACAAGCCATATAGGAGGAGCCTGTAACATCTGGAACTGCCATAGCTTTTCTTTTCTTAACTTTTTTCCACTCTCCATTTCTGTAATTTTAAGTGTCCAAGCTAATACTTAATAGAGAAATTACATTGTTTTATGTTTAGCTCATGTCAATAAAAACATGAAAAACAGTTTAAACTATTTTTGCTGCAGAGAGAAAGCTTCCTAGAAATATCCTGATATACCATTTCTAAATATCAACAGCACTCAGTTGCATTATCATTTCCAGATAATTAAAGCTATATTAACCTGAAATGCTCCAACTACCAGCAATATTCTGTTATATGCTAATGCTAATTTGCTAATGCAAAACATCCTATGAAAGAAAGAGGACATTGTTAATTTTTACAGTTTTCAGAAGTTTTTGAGTTTGCCACAAATTGGTATATTTGTTGTTTGTGTGTAACTATACCAAAAATGTTATTGTTACAGGAATATGAGACAGCCTAAAGACTTGCTAGCTAAGCAGTGGTCAAAATCTATTTTTAGGTAGGTTTTAAATCACAAACCAAATAAAACTTCAGTCAGTTTTTCAAATTCATTTATTCTTAACTCATTTATACCACAAGGTTGGGGTGCGTTAATAAATATGTAGCATGCACCTGGCTGTGTATTTAAGCTGGTTAGCTAGTTTTCCATATGCACACATTAGAAAGGTAACAAGAACTTCAGAGAGGAAACTGTAGATTTTACATAGTCAGATGGTTAATTTGTCCAAGCTGTTGTTGTGAATTCAACGAAGCAGACCAGGGGACTCGGAAGTAGTGTTCAGCAGGACTGTTTTATAGTAGATCAGAACACACTGCGGTGATACTGTAGTCACCAAGTCTAGTGAAAAGAAACTTGCGTTACAGTTTTAAAGTCCTTTAGTGGGCAGACCTTGAAGGTTTGACATTGCAAAAGCTTTGAGGTGAAAACATTGAAATCCTCGGAGTCGACCACCAGCTGTGAGCTGGTTCATAGTTCCTGATAACCATTTGCTTTGATCCCTATTGAGAGCTGGGATATGTAAATGATTATTCAAAGAGAAATCTGTGTTGCAGTAGATTCTAACCTCAAAATATGTTTTCCTACACTGTGTAATGGCTGCATTACTTGCTAACGAATAAGGAAGGTTGTGTGTTGAGAGAAATAGTTGTTCATGAATAGTAGCCTTTCAAAATGACAAACCCAGTACTGCATCCTAAACAAGGCAGCTAACATAGTCTAATGTGTTACTCTTTGCTTTAACATAAAGTGTTTGTAATAAGTAACTTGTTTTCCTTAGGTATAATTGTGAGGTGGGAAAAGTGGGAAGGGTCTATGGAGGCAGTATTGATGCAAACAGTATGTGTCCTAGAGGACCAGTATTGATGTATTCATTGGTAGATAAGGGTGTCTGCCAAATTCCATAAAAGTAAATGTAAACAAATCATTGCGATTAACAGTTCAAAGTGTTCACTGCACTCTCTGTTGACATTTGTTGCTCTATATAAACAGAAAATAAACTTTTAATTCAATTTAAACATCAAATATTTAACTAAGTGACTAGATAAACAAATTTTGTGAGTTGTTGTTGATCCACAAAGCCATTACTTCGTTGACAAAGTTATTATACAAAATATATTCAATACATGAAAAACAAAAAAGGCCACACTTCATGAACTACATGTATCATATCATGTTTCAAACAAATAAGTTTAACCACATTTAATTATGCCAAGGAACAATTTCACTAAAAAGATGACAGAGAATAAACTAGACAAAACCATAAGTCATGTATGACAACTCTTTCGGAGGTAGAAGTAATAGCTCGCATTTCCTTGTTTTGTGACACACTTCCGGTTTAATATTGGACTTACGTTTAAATGTAATAAAGTAACAAAAGTACTGGAAGTTCTTGCTGTTAATGTTAAGACAATGACAACACCTAACGTCTGCAATCGCTCAGGTTTCCTTAATAGAAATTGTTCATTAATTGCACTAACTCACAGTACTTTAACTTTTGTTCTTTAATTTAAGCAGCAATATAAATAAAAACCTATATTTTTATTCAGAAGCAATATTTTGTATGAGCAGGGTTGTGTTTCCTTGCATGTGTTATTTCACCTAATGCTGCTTTTGAAACCACTGATCATACTATACTTTATCACTGGACTAGAAATTGTTGCTGCAGTTATGTGAATTGCTCTTTCCTGGATCAGGTTTTATTTGACTGATAGTTGTTAGGTTGTCGCTGTAAACTGTGATTTCTATACAAGTAATAATATAAAGTTTGAGGTTCTGCTATAGGCCCACTGCCGTTTTTGTTTATATATGCTATCTCTGAGTAAATGTCACAAGGCACTCAGGGCCTGAACACCAGAGGGAGCCATCGCCCGAATATTGACCGTTTCTGCCCACTTCCGGTTTATTGGCGTATTTAAGCAGTGTTACCTCAGCTCCTTTGCGAAGCATTGTTTCTGTTCAGTTACTTGCTAAGCCTTGATTTAGTCAGTGTTTAGCTTGCCCGTGTATGACCTTGCTTTTTCTATTATTAACTACAAGTTTCGGATTTGAGTTTCGGTTTTGTTCTCAGTGTTGTTTTCTGGTTTTTGACCCCTTTCGCCTCGTTTCCTCGACTACGATTTTGCCTGCTGTCCTTATAATAAATCTGCAAATGGATTCTAACACCCCGGTGTCCGACGAGTCATTACAGTAAAATTAGTTGAATTGTTGAATTTTTTTTTAAATGTATTAAGAAAAAACAAATTATAAGAAACATAGCATCACTACACATTGCAGAAAAACTAGTTCATGCCTCTAGACTAGATTATTGTAAGACCTAACTGCCTGGATGTTCCAGTAGGTTTACAAACAAGCTTGACTTAGCCTCAGACACAGTCTGAGTAAACTAAAATAATGTTCACAGAACTTTATTTTACTGAATGGTATTTTTGCTTCGACTCAGTCATGTTTTATATGTTTAGAACATTAAGAAGTATTGTTGACATAATTAAATGATCTACCCAACTACTTATTTATATATATACAGATAATTACTCTCTGCCTATACTTCCTGACTGATTTGTCTCTAGTTTTGTGTTTTGTTAAGGCCATTTTTACTGCAAACATGAGGCAATACCTGCAACTTAATTAGTTCCCACAAGTAGTCCAGCTACTCCAGGATGGCATATCCATACATGCCATCATAAGAAGGTTTGGTGTGTCTCCCAGTACAGTTTCATTTGCATGAAAGTGATACTGATAGATGGGCTATTACATGAGGACTGCAGCTGGACCAGCATCTGCGTGAGGAGGAGCACTGCCAGAGCCCAAAGTGTCAGAAACAGATTCTATAATGGTGACATTAGAGAGCAGGTTCACACTAAGCACGTGTGACAGGTGTCTGGAGATGCCACGGAGAACATTATGCTACCTACAACATCATTCAACATAACTGGTTTGCGAGGTCAGCAGTTGTCCAGGGAAGAATATCCTTAAACCATTGCACAGACATCCACATGTTAGTCAGTGGTACCCTTATTGCTCTTAGGAAACAAAATGAAATTCTCAGAGCCACTGTCAGAACTTAGGCTTGTGTAGAGGGCCCTTAGTTCCTCCTGGTGCATGACAATGCCTGACCTCACGTGACCAAAGTGTGTAGGCAGTTTTTGGATGATGAAGGCATTGATGGCATTCCTCAGACCTGAATCTAATTGAGACCCTCTGGGACGTTGTGTATCAGAGCATCCAAAGCCACCAAGTGGCACTACAGATTACAGGACCCCTAACATGCCCTAAACTAATGCCCTAATCCAGGTCTGGTAGGTGATCCCCCAGGACACCATCCGCCATCTCATCAGGAGCATGCCCAGATGTTGTCAGGTTGTGCATGCAGGACCATGGCTATACACAGTACTGACTTACATTATGAGTTGCTGTGATGAAATTCATGCAAGTTGGATGAAATGTGGACATGCAGAGGACATGGTGGCCTCCCAGGCCCTGTTCAATGCCCTGTTCCAGGGCTGATATTGCATTCTCCCGAGTCTTGTGCCAAGCCCTGTTCCATGCTGATGTGGTGGCCTCCCAAGCTTTGCTCAATCCTTCTTCCAGGCCTTGTTCCATGCTCTGTTCTGCACTGAGGCTGACATGACAAGCTCCCATGCCAAGCCACACACACCGAGGCTGATATAATGATGAGACTGTTCCAAACCACAGTCCCTGCAGAGGCAGACATTGTAGCCTTCTAGTCCCTGTTCCAAGCCATGTTCCCTGCAGAGGCTAACATGGCAGCATCTCAGACCCCTTTAGTCAAGCTGTTTCCTGTTTCCCTAACTCTTTAATGTAGGGGATGTCATAGCTGGTTAAGGTGTTGGACTACTGATTAGAAGGTTGTGAGTTTGATTCCCAGGTCTGCCAAATTGCCACTCCTGGGCCCCTGAGCAAAGCCCTTAACCTTCAATTGCTCAGATGTATGTAAAGGAGATACATTGTAAGTCCTGGACAAGGGTGTCTGCTGAAATGTAATGTCTCATGATTAAGCTCACCTGTTTTGTTTTTAATTTATGAACCATTTAAAACCCTCTTTAACTAGCCTGTGACCTTTCTTTACCTGGCCTATTCCTGAATCTGTCTTTTCTTTGCCTTTATGACTTTTCCTATGTAACCTTGTCTGATCCACATTTTGACCAGCCTGTTTTTTAAACCGGCATTTGCCCCTGCACTTTTTGGTTTTGACTAAATGTTTACCTGCAGTTGTGTCCTCATGGTCTACTTCTGTCTTGTCCCTGTGACAGGTAGAGTGTGTGAATCTGATGATTGATAAATCATTAACATGCTGCTATAAGTCTATAATATGTTTAATTGCAAGTCTTTTACTAAGAGCTTGTTCATACTATCAGTAGAGTGATAAAATATAAATGGAAAATAACATTTTGGTTTCTTTGATTATTGCAATTTTTGTATTGTAGGTGGTGTTTTTGGTTGGTTATGGAAAGACTATTATCATTAATAATGTCAGTAACATTACAAAGAGAGAAAAAAAGAGTCCATTAGAGGACAAAGAACCCATTTTGGCTTTAAAAAATTGATTTAAGTATATATAGTATACTTATAGTATAAAAATATAGAATACAAGTCAAGAATACAAATATAGATAGTAATGGCATAGTGGACTATAGGGATATTGACCCATACACATCATAAACTTTCTAACCTATGACATCTGAAGACTTCTAAGTTGGAAAAATGGACTAGTGGACAGGCAGTAGGAGAAACTGTATAGTACATTTTCTCTAAAACAAATTTAGCTAAATTTAAGTAGTGCTTAGGAATCAATGAAAACCCAGTTGGAAAAAAATTTGCAATAGCCATCCAACAGAAGAGAAATATATTACGAGGCAAAATGAAAAATAGACAGCCAATATTAAAGGCATTTTCATTTGTCCTGAAAAGCTTATTAAACACCTCAAACCAGGAAATGAGTTTTACAGTTCTGGAATCATAACACTAAAGAAATGAAAACCACAGAAAATTTTGCAACATGAAAAGGATAGTTGAGGAAAAAGCCTGATGCACCAACTACACTGAAAGGAATGCCTCACAAATCCACACCTCTTTATTGGGGCACGGTAAAACCCTGGCATATAACAACTGGGAGCAAGTCTCAGTACCAGCAGAAGGTTATCTGAACTCTGTTTATTCTGTCTGTGATTTTCAGCACATTGAAACAAAACTCACACAAAACTCTAAAAAAAAATGTTAGGCAGTTCAAAGGAAACTGACTCACAGCTTTTGCCTTGACAAATTCAGACTTGTTACAAATACGCATGCAGTTTCCCCTCCCTCCTACCAGAGGGAATGCTTGAATTCTAAGATTTCCGGGTAACAGAGATCACTTGCAGTTTTGTGCTTCTGGGATTATGGACATTTAAACATGCTCATGACGCTATTCAACATGAAGTATCGTCAGTTTATCGCTGCATACCATGCCTTTATTATCTGCTTCTGTGTTTGCCAATGGGTTTTGACCTTTGTTGTGTTTTTGGATTTAGTGCTATTTGGATTTGCCCCTGTCAGATTTGTTTGTTTTTCTCTGTTTATTTTGCAGATTTACACCGCAAATGGATCCTGCTTATCAACCATTACAACACTCTTTCAGTGTGTGTGTGAGAGTTTCGCTTGATCCACTTACTCAACCACTTTATCTCTTTATGGTAGTAACTGAAAGCATAAAGATTCAAATAAGTAAATCCACAGAAAAGAATTATCATGTGTTACCATGCTAGTTAAATTTGCCTCCTTCCCCAGCCGATGCTGGACCATGCCTCCAATTCCACATACCCCCACTGTCCACTTTAGGCTTAGGAGCCATCTGAAACTGCTGTAACCATATCTATATAACCATATATAAGATATCGGTGACAAGGGAATCTCCCATTATTATAACTGGTTATTTTCTTTTCTGATTTGCTGTTTTGTTTTGTTATCACGCCCTTTAGCACAATTTTGTTAGCATAAAGGCCAAACTGGAGCCTTCCATCAGTCAATTTCTTGGAGACAATATGGGTTCTAAGCAAACATATCAGGAATATTCTAGGCATTTCCTAGGTACCACAAGTCTATCACTGACTTCCTTTATCTGCCCAGAAGACAACCTAATGCAACCTTGGCCCCTCGCAAGCCCAAGATAACAAATTTGCACATGACATCTAGGCAACATTGATGTATGTAATCAGCAGGGAAATGCTTGATCATGTCAATAGACAGTTGTCAAAGTGAGACACTTGAAAGGAGGTGGTGTCCCCTTTTCTCTCTGACTGACCTATCTGTTCTGAGAGTAGATCATTGACATCAGGACAGATTACTCAATGACCATCCCACAAACTTTTTTTTTGTACACTTCTCACAGCTGTACCAAAGCCTTCAGTAGAGTGTCTCAGGTCATACAGTGCAAAGTCAATTTGATTTTTTATTTTATTTCCTTCATCCAATCTATTTTCCATCAAATCATGGAGATCTCTAGTAACACCTTCCAGAAAGTGAAAATCACTAGGCTTTTAGGTTCCACAAAATAAAGCAAAACAAAAAACAAATTAATTGAGGAACAAGACAAATTAATTAACTGAAGAAGGAGACAAATTAATTTTACATAAAATGACTGAATGCTACTTTTTGCTGCTTAAGCCTGGTATATTTGAAATATCTGGCAAATACAGAATACATAATTTCTTATTGATGGTGCATTGGATTCTGCATCTGGACTTATTCAATTTTTTGTTGGAATCTTTTTGCTCTTTTGTAGTGTGTTATGTACTAATGGAACCTTTTCTTTCCATTATTGTATTTGTACATCTACCAGCAGTTATAATAAATAAATAAATAAATAAATAAATAAATACATGCAAGAGTGGTAAGGCGACAGCATCCAAACATCCCCAGATCTGCTCCTTTTCCTAAGAAAAACTGGTTGCCAAATAATCTGCAACTTGATCGAAGTAGGCATGGCAGATCATAAAAAAACAAAAGTTTGCTCAGGTACTGTGGTGTGAGACTGCTTTATAGGTCAGTAGTAGTATATTATAATCAATACAAAAGAAGACTGGGAGCTAGAGGATAAGCTGGTAGTGATGTGTGATGTGTAGTCATATCTTTTGGTTCTAGGACTTGCGGTACATTGCTTATGCATCTACTGGATCATCCAGACAGTAAGGCATTACAATAGTTTAACCTATAGGTAACAAAAGCATGAACCCATATTTCACATCATATTTCTTAGTTTAGCAAATTTCTGAGATGAAAGCAGACTACCCTAGTGATACTATCTATGTGAGTGTCAAATGAAAAAACTGGAGTCAATAATCACACCAAGGTCTTTTACTGCTGAACATGATGAGGTCATCCAAATCTACTCTGTAATCAGAACGCTTACTTCTGGCTACATGTTATCCTAGTTCAAGCACTGAAGGAAGGAAGTAAGTAAGCATCCACTGTCTAATGTCCTTTGCACATTGTTTACCCTTATTATGCTGGTGCCTCTCATCCGGCTTTGCCTCTCATCATGTTTGATATTGGCCTATATTTGGACAGCTGATGGGGGTCGAGGTTGGATTTTTTTGAGCAGGGTTTGATAACCACTAGTTTAAAAGATTTAGGTGCATAAGCAGTACTAAGAAAAGAAATAATTATTTTTTACAATTGTTTTGGTAGCTACTGGTATTATCTGTTCAAAGAAACATGTAGGAACATGTAGGATCTAGTACAGATGTTGACAAGTTTGATGAAGAATCTTCATTAAAGTAGGGGAGATACTGTGTGTCTGTACCCTGGCCGTGGCTCCAATTTGTCACCAGTTAAATAGGCTTTTCGCCCACCTCTCAGGTGAATGAGCTGACATGAAGTTTTAAACAGTATTGTTTAATGTTATGACTAAGGATAATATAGTTAAGAATCATCTTTTAATGATTGATTTGAGAAATTATTGTGATTAATCAAAGGTGTGAATTGTGGATACTTCATATACTTTCATATAACCTAGATTATACTACATATAATTAATATTGCAATGTCAGTCTTAATGTGACTCAAAAAGGAACACTGAACTGAAGAGCAACTTAACAATAGAAAAACAAGTTCATTGTTATCAAATGGTCTTAATTCCTAGGAATCCTCAATTCCTTACTGCAAAGTGATGCTCATCATTATCAGAAGAAGAGGGGAACAAACATAATACATGACCTAGGCAGTGCCGGTAAGTTTGTCTAATAAATGAAGTTTGTACTAGTATATGCAGTGGACTGCATTAGATAAGAAAAAGCATAAATGCCCTGATAGATTAACAGGCAGAACTCACAGTACACACACAGGTGGTATGTACATCATATATTGTTAAGGAGGAAAGGTGAGACATCTCCTAAGTCAGCCTGACTTGATGAGGTACCATTGACTTTTGTTTGTTTTTAAAAAACATAAAACATAAATGGGTAATCTAAAGGAATGGTGAGACACCTAGAAACAGTAAAACGTTTTAGAAAGAGTAGCACAAATCAGAATTAGACAATTAAAGGAAGAAAATATATCCCACCCCTGGGACTTTGAAGACCATTACTATGGCCAGCTCCTTACTCCTCACTGAGACCAACCTGAGTTTTTTCCTTTGTAATTAAGTTTCTTGATTCTGAGATGGTTTGGTTTTCTTGCTTATTTGTGAGCCAAAGTGTGAGACTTTGGCTGAGAATTGTCCATGATATTGTTAACCTGTGAGTTACTTGGATAAATGTCATTCTAATTCTAATGTAATTTTAATCATTGTTTTAATCATTAACTGACAATCATTAATCCTCAATGTCTAGTATTTTACTTGATGGTGTAAGTAAGGATAGTCTGTGAAGGGCATAGTTCTGACATGAATTCAGTTCTGGTTGAGAAATCTAATCTCAAACATGAATGACAAAACGTACATTATAAATCATACCAAACTAAATTGGTAATATTTCAGGGAGAATTAGCAGTGCTTCCTGAGCTACAGATACCCTGGAAGAAAATTATCCTAGATTATGTTATAATATTGTAGGAAAAACCGTACCGATGCATGTACATCTACAATATGTAATAATGCTGTTGTTTTCTCGGCTGTTCCCTGTTTGGGTCACCACAGCGCATCATCTGGTCCACATATTTGATTTGGTACAGGTTTATTATTTTTTTGCAAAATCTTTTTATTGGAAACATATATGAGTTGCGTAATGATTAACATTACAGAATCCCATTTTGATTTTACATGAAAAAGGGAAAATAATTACAACAACAACAACAATAATAATAATGATTGGACAATAAAAAAAATAAAAAATAAATAGAAATAAAATATAAAATATAAATAAAGAAGGAAATAAAGAGAAAAAACAAACAAACAACCCACCCACCCACCCGGGGTCCTGGCCCTTTTCAATTGACAAATATAAAACAAGCATACATTTTAATTCACACAAAAGAGAAGAGAACCTAATCCGGCAGAACCTGAAGGCCTGTAAAATATGAAATAAACGGTTGCCATTTATGGAAAAACCTGGAAGTATTAATTATATAGTCATGGACAGAAAAAAAACATATGACTCAGGTGACATTGTGAGTTAGAACATCTGTCACAGATGGGTAAATTTGAGACAGTCTATATTTTGAAAAATGTACCCTGTAAATGACCTTAAACTGGATAAGTGCAAGCCGAGCACATGAGACATTACATAAACCACTCACAACACTATCCCACCACTTGTCCCCAAGCTGAAGTCCCAGTTCCCCCTCCCAAGCAGCCTTCGTTTTGGAGGAAGTTTGATCACAAAAATCCAGAATATGTTTATAGATCTCAGAAACAGCACCTTTTTGTTGTGATTTAAAAGTAAGCAAACTTTCCCACTGTTGGAGAGGAGGAGATGAGGGAAAGGCAGGAAAACATTTTCGACAAAATGCCTAACTTGAAAAAATCTAAAGAGGTGGTTGGCGGGTAGTCCATACAATGACGATAAGTTAGAAAAACTGTTAAAAAAATCCATCTGAGTACAAGTCAAGAAAACAGTGTATTCCTTTGCTATACCACATTGAAAAAAAAGAATCCAGACAGGAAGGAGGAAAAAGATGGTTGTTCCATAATGGACCTATAGGAGAAGCATTTACAAACTTGAAACATTTCCTAAATTGATACCAGATTTTTAAAGTGTTAAATACAACAGGATTTTTAACATACGAAGAAATTTTAATTGGAAGAGAAGAATATATAAGAGCAGATATAGAGGATGAGGAAGAACATGACTGGGCTTCTAACTTACACCATGCTAAATGAGGTGACTCAACCCAGCACCGTATCTTATGAATGTGCGCTGCCCAGTAATAAAACTGAAAATTTCGTAGCGCCAGACCACCGCTGGATTTACATCTCTGAAGTAATGATTTACCACCAGACCAAAGACCAGGAGACCCACCAGACCAAACAAAAGAATTAATCATTTTATCTAATGAATCAAAGAAGTGCTTAGGTAAGAACAATGGGAGTGTTAGAAATAAAAAGAGGAATTTAGGCAGAGCATTCATTTTAATAGCATTAATCCTCCAAATCAGAGACAAAGGCAGACTATTCCATCTCTGAAGATCAGACTTAATTTTAGTCATAAGCGGAGTAAAATTTGCAGAAAAAAGACCTGAGAATGTACGTGTCACATTAATACCAAGGTACCTAAATCCAACAGGAGTGATTTTGAAGGGCATGTCCAGGTGCTTAAGTTGCAAGGCAATTGTGTTAATTGGATAACATTCACTCTTCTGAAAATTTAATTTATATCCAGAAAGGAGCTGAATGTATCAAGAGTGGATAAGATACCGGGCAGGCCAGATACAGGATCAGATACATAGAGCAATAAATCATCTGCATACAATGATAATCGGTGTTCAACGCCATTCCTAATGACACCCTTAAACAATGTAGAGGTTCGCAACAAAATGGCTAAGGGTTCAATGGCCAAGGCAAATAGAGACGGAGACAGAGGGCAGCCCTGACGTGTCCCACATTCCAATGGAAAATACTCTGAACGCACATTGTTTCTGGTACAGGTTTTACCCTGGCTTGAGACTTGCACTGAGAGCTAATCCTTCAGTGGCTGGCTTAATTATCTGCCTGGGAATAAAATTCAGAGCAATATTCTGGTCTTTTATGATCTCTCACACTTCAAATCAAATGATGCAAACTATTTGTTGATATATTGAATAGTGAAGGCTATAGCAGGGATCTGTCTAGACTTTAAGTCTAGACTAAAAACATAATTGTTTATTCAAGCTTTTGTGCTTATTATATTTTAGGTAAATAAACAGTTGAACTGGGTAAACAACTGAACTGGAAGCCATCCCCAACCTCACTTTCACAGGTTCACTCAGGTTTGTTGACAGTACAATGGCTGGCCTGTTATGGAACAGCCTTCCAATTAGTTTTTGGGATTTATGCACAGTCTGAATGCTTAAGACTAGACTAAAAACATATTCGTTTAGTCAAACTTTTGGATACCCCAAATGGGCTGTCCAAAAGCTATGATGTACACCAGGTGGCACCCAATTACCCCGGAATATATATACACTCACCAATCATGTTGCAATTAAGCCACACCCCACTCATTACAGCCCAGCTTTGAAGCACAATTAAACTGTGCTACTCACTACATTTAGAATGTATTACAAACTTTTGCTAAGTACTTACAAGGCTCTAAATGGTTTAGCTCCCAAGTATCTAACCAGTCTTCTAACGCCCTACAATCCATCACGCTCTTTGAGATCACAAAACTCTGGATTTCTGGTAATTCCCAGAATATCAAAGTCCACTAAAGGGGGTAGAGTGTTTTAGCTCCTAAACTTTGGAATAGCCTTCTTGACAGTGTTCAGGACTCAGACACAGTTCAAATGTAGATTCAAATGAAGATTCTCATGAAAAATAATAATTTTGCATCTCAGAGTCAAACTCAAAGAAGCTTTATTGTCACTTCAACTATACATAGCTGATGCAGTACACGGTGAAATGAAACAACATTCCTCCTAGACCAGAGGTTCTACACAGAATAAAAACAAAGTACAGGTGATGCGGACAAACATAGAGCTAAACTATGCTACAAGGTGCAATTCTAATGTTTAAATATGTATGTTAAATATGTATACACATTTCAGGAAAAGAAAAATTTGTATAAATATTTTATTACTACATTTATTGCTATATGTTATATATTGATATATATGATGATATTATGATAATAATATCATATCATTGGCTGACTCGGTATATATAAATTGTGAACATGAAGCCAAAAAAAAAAAGAGAGGAAAAGAGCTTTATCTAGTAGACATAGTTTAGTACTGCAGGAGTCAGGCCAAAACCATGTCTAGTCAATGGACTGACAAATGTAAAAATTTGTTGTGACCCATTTGAGCATCACAAAATCATGAAAAATAAGCAAACCTACTCACAACCATTTGTTCTTTCTATGTAAAATGTTTTGAAACATTAGGACTTTCCACTGTTAAGATATAAGAACATAAATTTTCTTCTATTATGCCCTTATTTAAATCCTCACCATAGCAACATCATTCAAAATATCACAAATTCCTTCACAGTTTCACATCAGCCATGTCTTGACATTATTCTGACTGATTTTGAACCAAATCAGATGAAAGTAAGGGACAAAACATTAGAGATTTCTAAAAGTGACACACTTCCTGCTGCCAGTTGGTGGCACTATGACTGAGACTCACAGTAGTCATGTCCATGTGATCAGCATTCTTCTCTTAACATAAAATTGAGGTTTGATGTACATCACTCAATGTACACAGAAGTTATTAGCCACTTCCTATTTCCTTTTATTCGCCATAGGTTTAAGGGATCCTCACGGCTGAACCGTTTGAAATATCAGAATCCCTTCACAATTTTGCATTATCAATGTCTTCAGATCATATTGCACCCTGTTTGGTCGAAATCATATAAATTCTCTAGGAGGAATATATCAAATTCCATTGGATACGTTTTTCAAACATCCCAAAATAACTGTCTGGTTGCAAAACTGCAATTTCAAAGTATAATGATTTTTTTTATGTAGTCACATTAAGCACTATGTAATTTAATTGAAACAATAGCACTTCTGGATTTAATACCATATTGAACCTTGAAAGATGATCCCTGGCAGGGATACATGGCAGGCAGGGCTGATGAGTCACTTGACTCAGTCAAGTGTTGAGAAGTGCTGCACATCTGGTCAGAGGACTCCAAGGGCTAGGTAGGCAGAATTTTGGTAGAAGGCTGGACAGAGGTCGGGACTGAACAGGAGCCTGCATTTTGATGGAGACTACAGAGAAACAGATTATTTTAAATGTATACCATTTGCAAAATTACATTTTGGGATGTCCACATAAATTAAACAATTGCATACTGTGTCTTTGCCATTCAGTCTTGGTTACATAAACTTCACTGGTATATAGAATTATACCTGGAAATAGAATTCTAGGAGCTGGACAGAGCTTTCTTTTTTTTTAACTCTATCTTTTGATGTTCTGTTGTGGACAGGGTTAGGTCTAATAGGTAACGCACATTTCACTAAACTCTTTTCAGTTTCATCATATGTCCTTGCACTTTAATTTTTTTTGTTTGTTCAACAGCTGTAAAGTACACAGAAATTTTTTTGTTTGACCTTATACTTAATTTATGCTTAATTAGAACTTACTTCGAATTACAAGGTGTCTAACAGGTTATGTCAACCATGCCTCAGTGGGCAGCCCTTATTTTTTAACTACAGCCCATAACTTATCTGTGTCTTTGGGTGAATATGGTGACCATAGAAGATTCTTCTCCAGCCAGCTGTGTGGCACAATTTCTGTGCCACCATCTGTGCACCACTGCTTCATTTTTTAACAAAGTAACTCTCCTAGAATACAAGAACACTAAGGTCCCTGAGTATCACACAGTGTTCAGGTGGTGAATGTGCATTTATTTTGATTATGCTATTTTTTCTTTTTTCTTGCAGAGGAGTTTGTTAGTGCCATTTATGAAGAGTCTGAGTTTACTGGTGCAGGTTAAGTGAAGTTTCCTGGTAGAGATTGTCAAGTTTCTGATGAGTTTGCTGTTCCTGTTTCTGGAGATTGTGAGATTGTGAGAGATTGTGAGATTTCTGGAATGCTTGACTGCACTGTTTTATATTCAAGCACATATCACCAATTAATGAGTCAGATGACTGCGATAGTGACATTGACAGTGGTCATTCTGGGTGTGACAAATTCTGGCAAGTATTGGGGTGGAAAAACATGATGACATACCCTGAAACAAATGTAATACTACGAACTGATGCAGATTTTGATGCAATGCTTGGTGATGAACATCACTTTGAACAAAAGCTTTCTTCTTTAAGTGGCATAGTGAAAATGGTCTCAATGTTCCCATTAGACATTAATGCACTTCTGCTGTTTAGGTGTCACTAGGAAGCTACTGTACATGTGAAACGTGGAAAAGCACTGGCCACATGGCTATCTACTCAAACCATAAGGGAAATTTCTACAAAACTGATGATGCTTCGTGCCCACACACCTGTCGAGTTTAACTGTAAGCCCAGGGCACTACGCTTTTCCATCTGGCAATCTGATGGACGAGTCTGGGTTTGGCGGTTGCCAGGAGAACAGTACTTGTCTGACTGCATTGTGCCAAGTGTAAAATTTGGTGGAGGGGGGATTATGGTGTGGGGTTGTTTTTCAGGAGCTGGGCTTGGCCCCTTAGTTCCAGTGAAAGGAACTCTGAATGCTTCAGCATACTAAGACATTTTGGACAATTCCATGCTCCCAATTTTGTGGGAACAATTTGGAGCTGGCCCCTTCCTCTTCCAACATGACTGTGCACCAGTGCACAAAGCAAGGTCCATAAAGACATGGATGACAGAGTCTGGTGTGGATGAACTTGACTGGCCTGCACAGAGTCCTGACCTCAACCCGATAGAACACCTTTGGGATGAATTAGAGCGGAGACTGAGAGCCAGGCCTTCTCGTCCAACATCAGTGTGTGACCTCACAAATGTGCTTCTGGAAGAATGGTCAAAAATTCCCATAAACACACTCCTAAACCTTGTGGACAGCCTTCCCAGAAGAGTTGAAGCTGTTATAGTTGCAAAGGGTGGACCGACGTCATATTGAACCCTATGGATTAGGAATGGGATGTCACTTAAGTTCATATGCGAGTCAAGGCAGGTGAGCGAATACTTTTGGCAATATAGTGTATATCGCCATATTCTTGCATCCAAGCCCTTTATCGTGGTTTTTATTAACCATCTTTGCTGTGTTTTCTCAAGATATCAGAATGGAAAACAACAAGAAGCAATGATGCATTGTTCAGTTTCAAAATGGTGGCATTGAAATAGTACCCTACAACTGGCTTTGTGGTGACAAATTGTCATGACTCAATTTACTGCCAAAGACAGATCTGAAATTCATGCTGCAGTAAAAAAATTGCCTCCAGCCAGGTGACGGATGGATTTTTATGAGCCAGCAAGACATCTAATAAGTCATGGTAAGTGACTGACCTAAGTTCATAGAATAACTGGATCCTTGTTAAAAAAAAAAAAAAAAAACTAAAATTTGAACGTGTGAACTAGAACTGTTACAGAGGTTATACAGTATATCTTAAGTTTGAAGTATATCTTATGAAGAAGACCAAGAAGCCTTAAGAGATACTTCAAAGACAACTGGGACACAACTGATATGCAGTCAGAGGAGGAGTTTGATCAACCAAGATGAAAGTCAAAGCAATGTTATTTAAATATTAGCAAAAATGACAAAAAGATTATTTACTTAAGTAAATAATAAAAGATTAAAGATTATTACTTAGAATTTTGCCCATCATGCTGATTCTTTTAGACCAAACCTTGTGGGCAGTCAAGATGAAAAACAATTTCCTCCGGCTCCAAGAATTCTGCTACCAGGTATCCTGTTTGTTTGTTAATTTATCTTTCCCCCATTGTTGCAATAGTCTGTTTTTATGTTTTTCATTCTATACAAATCTGACAATAATCAGGGTACCTTTTTTGTAGTAGGACACCAATGGTTAACTACTTTGCAACAGAAGGACCAGGAATTGTTGGTGCAGCCACCTGCAGCAGTGGAAAGGGGAAATTCTCAAATGCTAGGCTAGCTAATATCAGGATGAGATTGTTTGAAAATTCCTACATTTGTGCTTATCAGTGTTGTGTACATTTAAGCACATTAATCTGGGCTTGGTTATTCTAAAGCATAATAAATGCTTAGTTTCAGCCACTCATCTAATACAATGAACTTTATAAAGAACTTTAACTTGACAGTGCAAGATATTTGGAAATACTGTATTTCGGGAAAATGGTTTTTGCTCTGTTTAACAGTCTATTTTACCTCTATCTATTTTAAATCGGACCCCTGACTTTAAAAAAGACTCATGCTCTTCTTCTACTCATACTGCAGTCCGTGGCTGTAGTTTGGCTCTCTCGCATTATAGGCTTTGTTTTGTTTTGTTTTTTCATTTTACAATACACGACAGGCACAAATGTACATGTGATAACATTGAAATACATTTTATCGTGATTATTACTAATCTTCTTTTAATAGATTCATCATTGTATAACCCAGAATGAAACACCTTGTGGTTGCCATGCAACCACATGCAGGATATGGTATGCATTTGTTTTTGCATTTAGATCTGTTGTATGAAAGCCAGAGTACCTCTCACGGTTAGTTAAAAATAAATATCTCAGCACATCATTCACACACATATGGTAAGAATTAATTTCTGTCATTTTGTGAAGGAAAGTCAACTGAATTCATTCTAAAATCTGTTGGCTACAGTAAAAATGACTTTATGAAAACACTGCTTTTTTGCAGCTGCTTTCTCTTTTAACTGCTTTCTCTTTCTTTTTACAAAATGACTGAAAACTCCAAAGTGTCCACAGTGAAAGAACTCCATCTAGAGGTCCAGGGTTTCATAAGATTGTTGCACCAGTTGCACCCCAGTTACCTCTCTTGGTTCCTCTAAAAGACAGGAGACTGGAGTTAGACAAAGCTGAGTGGATTCTTCACAGTGAAGATGCCTGATGTGTGATGCTAATTTAAATGTATTTTCATTCACCACACACATCTACAAAGCAAATACTGTATTATTAAAACATTAAAAAAAAATATGTTCCTGTGTACCACATGCTATTTCTGTAATGTGTCCATTTTTTATGCAAATATGTCTTCAACCCCTTTCAGGTAGGCTGTTTTGCGATTGTGGGGGGAGCATCAGTTGAGTTGCACATTACAAGGATGCTGGTTGGTGCTCTAACCAATCAGGTGACCTCTCAAATGAACTGGGCAGAGAAGAAACTAAAAGAAGTGCATAAACAAAAAACTCCATTCAGAGACACCAGGCTCAAAATGTCCATGTTTGCTAAGATTTTGTCAGTAAAAAAAATATAGAAACTTTTTAAAAGGCACTAAATTACTAAATTATAGTGTGATTTCAGTTTCGGTTATTTCTTAAAATATTTCTCAACTCAATTGGGAAAAAATGCTGTAAAGTAAGAATACTTTCAAAAATAGAATTGGTGGGCCTGATCTCCAATAACAATGAGGTGGTCTACCTAGAGGAGATTAAAAACCTGGAGATATGGTGCCAGGTCAACAATCTCCTCCTGAACGTCAGCAAGACTAAGAAGCAGATAGTGGACTTTAGCACAAAGAAGGAGAGGAATTACCAGCCCCTAATTATCAACAAGACTCCAGTAGAGAGAGTGGACAGTTTCCGATACCTAGGTGTTTACATCACACAGGACTTGTCATGGTCCTGTCACATCAGCACCTTGGTGAAGAAGGTCCAGCAGCGTCTTTACCATCTTAGACGCCTAAAGAACTTTAAACTGCCCTCAAAGGTGCTAAAGACATTCTACACCTGCACCATTGAGAGCATCCTGACGGGCAGCATCACAGCCTGGTTTGGAAACAGCACCAAGCAGGACAGGCAAGCTCTCCAGAGGGTGGTGTGATCAGCCGAGCGTAACATCCACACCAAGCTTCCTGACCTGGAGACTATATACAGTGAACAAAAAATGTCAATGTCTCAATAATTTGTCATGTGCCCTTGACCATCAATTACAGCTTGACAACAATGTCTCATGCTGTTCACGAGTCGACTTATTGTCTGCTGAGGCATGGCATTCCACTCTTCTTGAAGGGCGGCTCTCAGGTCATTGAGGTTCTGGGGTGCAGGGTTACGAGCCTCTACACAGTGGCTCAGCTGATCCCATAGGTTTTCTATGGGATTCAGGTCTGGAGAAAGTGCAGGACACTCCATTTGAGGTACCCCAGCCTCCAGCAGCCATTCCCTAATGATGCGACTTCGATGAACTGGAGCATTGTCGTCCATGAAGATGAAATTAGGCCTGTGTTGTTCATGCAGGGGCACAATGACTGGATTAATGATGTTATTCAGGTAGTATTGGCTTGTCACAGTACCATTCACAAGATACAGTAGACACACCTGCCCAGACTTTAACACCACCACAACAGTGGCTGATGCATAGCGCTCTCCTTGACGTTTCCAACATCATTGGTGGCCATCATTTCTGCTCAGTGTGAATCGACTTTCATCAGAAAACAGCACTAAGGCTCACTGGTCCCTCGTCCAGTGCAAATGCTCCCTGGCCCATGCAAGACGCTGATGCCCGTGCCTGGTGGTGTGGTCAGGTACCCTTGCAGGACATCTAGCACGCAGACCTCGCTGATGTAAACGGTTTCGAATGGTCTGACGTGACACTTGGGTGCCTCTCACCTCCCTTAAATGTGCCTGGAGTTGAGTGGAATACATCATCCAGTTCCGCAGGGCACTGTTCACAATGAAGCGATCATCAACGTGTGATGTGGCCAAAGGACGTCCACTTCTATGCCTTTCTGTGACTCTTCCAGTCTCTCTGTATCTCTGCCGCATCCTGCTGATGATACTCTGTGACACTTTAAGCTCAGTGGCCACTTCCCTCTGAGGACATCCTGTTTGAAGCCTTGCAATGGTGAGGTACTGTTGATCAATTGTTAGGTGTCGTCTTGGTCTCATGATGTCAAAATGTGAACAGCATGATGATGAGGACTGTTTAAATACCAATTCTAACTGAACCAGAAAATTTATTGGTCGATTCATGGATCAAACACCAGTTGTGAATTTTGCCATTAAGCACCTTGTTAGAGAACAGCAAGTTATGCAAAAAGTACTGAAACACTGAACAGTTGGACATGTGCATTCAAAAGTGTAGAGAAGGTCAAATTAAGTTCATCTGTAAAGGTTATAGTGCATTTTAGGTGCATCCTGAAATTTCACCCAAAAGCCGAATATCCTTAACATTTTGTGAGTAGTATATATTATTCTATATTATTATATTATATTATATCATATTATATAGATATTTACATATTATATATATATATATATATATATATATATATATATATATATATATATATACACACACATATATTTGTATATGCATATCTGATGACTATTGGATTTTCATAATTTATCATGTCTTAATTTCTACTATGTTAGTTTTTATTTTTCTCTAAATATTGTATCTATATCCCTATATGTTTTATGTCCACACACTTTTAAATGTTCTCTTCTTCTTTCTTCAAATGTAGGACAGTCGTTAAAAGCATTTCACTACATATCGTACTGTGTATGATTTCGTATGTGATAAATAAAATTTGAATTTGAATTTGTTAATAGTTACTTTTTACAAATTAACAAATTGGAAAGCAAATGAATGGAAGAGAAATCCAAATCAAATCAATATTTGTTGTGACTACCTGCAAAACAGCATCAATTCTAGAGTTCCACAGAAGATCTGTGTTTATTTCTCCAAGATGTTTGGAACAACTTCAAAAACTCAAAGTCAAACTCCTTATAAACTGTGTGCAAGTCAACCTAGAAGAACTGATGCTGTTTTGTAGGCAAAGGGTGATCACACCAAATATTGATTTGATTTGGATTTCTCTTCTTTTCATTTACTTTCTATTTTGTTCATTCATAAAAACTGGAGAGGTTCGAGTGCTCCAAATTCCTTTGTGTTAACCTCGTGAAGAACCTCACCTGGTCACTCAACACCAGCTTCAACATAAAAAGAAAGCCCAGCAGCATGTCTGCTTCCTATAAAGTCTCAGGAAAGCCCATCTCCATATATATATATATATATATATATATATATATATAGGTGAATTACACCATCTTGGATCGCAAGACTCTGCAACAGATAGTGGGGACAGCTGAGAAGATAATCTGAGTCTGTCTTCCCTCCATCACAGACATTTATTCCACATACCACTCACATTCACTTTAGTGTACTTGTATTCTCTGATATTGCTGTCTTTGGACAACACATTTCAATGCTGCCACCAACTGCTGCTATTATATAAGTGAATAAGAACCCTCTTTGTTTACAATCCTATTATTTTTGCACAATGTACTGTACAATATACAGAATGTACACTGGTCAGTGCTATTTTGTGTATCTTTCCTGATGTGTTTTGTATTCTCTGTTTGTCTTTTGTCTTGCACTGTTTGCACTACGTTGCACATGATGCACTTCATGTGGCTAGGACAACTTAATTTAAGTCCTTAGCTCTGTTCTGTATGTAGCACAATGGTCCTGGAGAAACATTGTTTCATCTCCTTATGTATTGTGTCAACTACAAATGATTGAAATGACAATTAAAACTTCTTGGCTCGACTTGACTTGATATATAAATGTATATATATTGTATATTATATATGTATATATAAATACAGAATAATACAACAAAGTTATTTGGGCATGTTTGATACAAACGTTTCTCTGCAACTGACACAGCCTATACACTGTGTGCAGTCCTAACTTATTGTTGATTTTTTTATTCTTTAGATGCCTTACAACAGAAAATGAAAGCAGAGAAAAAGGAGGCCTCAGAGTTTGTCTTTACTGTGAGAGTGCAAAAATGGCATTCTTATGCTCCTGAATGGCTTGATGTCATTGCTCATGGTGGAAAACCATAACTGTTCATCAGTATAAAAGATTTAATACGGACTAAGGCCACCCTCTGAACTCCACTTCCTGAACTGTGTTACTCACTGAACTGTGCTAATCTGTTGTTAATCCTTGTTGGTAAGTCTTCATATGGATTTAATTCCATTTTGCCAATGTAGTTTGCATTTGGTATACTGTATGTATGTGAGTAAAGAAATAAAATGGCATGTGAATAATTATGTGAATAATACCAAAGTTGTGTGGATCCTACTGTACATACAGCAGGATTAATTTGATATTGTTTTAGTGTTAATTTGATGTCAAAATTAGCGATTGAATTGGAGTTAAACTTACGCTGATTATTTTTTGACCATCTTGATTGATTTTTCATCACTGAAATAATATTTTAGGGTGCAAACCTGATGAAAAATCAGTGTAAAATTTCAGCATTGATTCAACTATATTAGCGTTGAAGATGTAACCTTAATTCAGTGTTGATTCAATGTTGGTCTGCTATCTGAGAATTTACTAAGCATAACAGTAAAAATATTTGTGTCTGTATATTTGAGAGAGAGAACTCCAGACATCTTTAGAATATGATATAAATATATATGATATATTTTTCCTTCACCGAGAGTCAACAATCTTGATGTGAAATATATGATGTTTGGGGATATTTTGTTTCATTAATGACAAGAAAGTTTAGATAATGCAAACAATACAATACAGCCGAGTTTACCCTACTGAGTTCATGCACTGTCTGTATGATGACGTTAGCATCAGCACCTCCACCTATTTATTTTTCTTATTAAACAGAAAAAGAAAGGCAACATATACGTTCTAAGATCATCTTGTTTATGGTGAATGACGAATTCATTCATTGACGAAGTTGTTGAGTTTAACAAGGTATTCAAATATTCAAGCACTTTCAAATTATGAGTTATTATGGTAACTCTTTTCAACTTAGAAGGCGGGTACACATTATTTTCAGCTCAATTCGGCTGTGGGCAAACTAAAATTGGTAGATTTAAACCATCTCTGTCTCTGTGGCTTTATGAGATGTTAAAAGTTTGCTAAGACATCTTTTAAACTTACTGACACAACTCAGCACGTGTGATTTTACCACACACCACAATGGACTTTAATGTTGAGGAAAGTTTCAGATAGCAGTTAGGAAAATACCACTTTGGAAGCGTAGTGGGGGGGGGTTGAGCAGTCTTCCACATATTGAACGTTTTACAAAATCGTGGAAAATAACTGAACTCATTAGAGTACCGTAATGCCAAAAATGACGACGTTGTTTGTTGGCTTTAAGGATCAAACTACTTAATGTAGGTTGGCGAGAACGAAACTGCACGAACAGCCCCCTGCAATGTGTAGTTTGGTATGGTCTCTTTTCAACAAATCTGGAATGCGATGTTCTGGAAAACGTGGATTAAATATAACAATATGTAATTGTATGTTCAAGTGTGAAACTCCGTAAAGGTTGAGCGTAATTCGGCATTATGAGTGCAGTTGGTAAGTCAGCGTTTGTCTTTGTTGATAAGAGCATTTAAAATTAATAGGACGCGGTAGCAGAAACAATGAGATGTACTTACAGACTGCAATCTGTTTTTTGTTGCTTTTTTTTTTAATAAAATTATTTGACTAATAGTTATACCAGCTCCATTGCCTGTTTTACAATAGGTACAGTATAAATCACAAATTTGGGAGATAAAAATGATGCTGCTTATGTGTAGAATAATCAAAGCTATTCAAATCAGGAACTTTTTTCACATCAGGAAATTAAATAGAGTCAGTTCTTAAGTTTCCTCGTTAGATCGTCAGATCTAGAACGCATGCGAGAATTGTTAATTCGAAGAAATGTTACTAGAAATTTGTTGCAGTGCTGAACAGTAACAGTTTCTGCAAATGCAAGAGAATTGTTTTATATACATAAAATCTGACCTAATCTGTTCATTGAGTAAGACAGTTTGGGCATAATGAACGACCAGTTTTAAAAGTCTTGTGCGGTGATATGCTGTCATGATTGAATGAATGTGGCTCACGGTTGTAGTAAACAATCTGCGTGCTACATTCATTTAGGTTTTTTTTGTATAGTGCTTTTAAGAATCAAAATTGTCACAGCATAATTTTTACACTTGTCCAGGTGTACCTTAACGAGCATAAAGCTGTTCTCTTGTAAAGGAGTGGTTTGATTTTTACAAGCTCTTGGATGACAAAAAATAAGATTAAATTAAAGTTTGTTGGTCAAATCTTTCAAATTGATTGTCAAAACATAAAATGATACCAAGGTTAACCAGAGATGTGTGTTGAAGGGCTTAAGACTTATGATGTCATTTCTCTTCTGGGTGCCATACAGTTTTTGAGATCTTCCAGACACAGTAAACAGGATTATTAGACACAGGTTATTGGGCTTTAGAGATCAGGATAAGTATAAAAAAAAGTATAATTCCCAAAGCTGTTCCCCAGCAGATATATACCAAGCCATAATACTAAATTCACTGACAGGTGAAGTGAATAGCATTGATTTTGTTGAAATAACATCTGCCAATGGAATATATTAGGCAGCATGTGAACAGTCAGTTCATGGAGTTGATGTTCTGGAGATAGTTAAAATGGGCAAGTGTAAGGGCAAGACTTGTGGAATGTTCATGGTATTCAGTGGTTAGTACCTACCAAAAGTGTCCCAAGTACAATGAGTGAACCGACAACAGGATCATAAAACCTTGAAGCTGAGTATGATTTAAAGGTCTCAGTGCATCATAACAGGATGCTGCATATGAGGCTATGTAGCCACAGACCAGTCAGCCTGCCCTTGCTGACCACTGTCCTCCACCCTATCAGAACTGAGCCATGAACTCTGCCCTATCAGAACTGGAACTAGTCTGAGGAAATATGTTTTGTTTTTTGTTGTTGTTGTTTTTTTTACATGTGGACAATCGGATGCATGTGTATTGCTTACCTGGGGACAAGATGGCACCTTAATGCACTATAGGAAAAAGTCAAGATGGAGGAGGTAGTTTGGTGCTCTCCTGGTAAAATCTTGGGCCCTGGCAATCACATAGATGTTACCACCTACCTAAACATTTTTGCAGGCCAAGTATATTTATTCTTGGCAATGGTATTTCCTAAAGGCAGTGGCCTCAGGACACCTATGTGTCCTGCCACACTGCAGATGTTGGGTGCCAGATACCACAGCACACCGACAGAGGTCTTGTGGAGACTATGTTTTGGCAGCATGGGGGGACCTACACAATATTAGGAAAGTGTTTTTTAATGTTATGGCTGATCATTGTATACTGATAAAAGTACAGGCCCTAATAAAGAACAGTGGGAGACTCCATGGTCCACAGTGCCAACAGCTAAAAAATAATTGGCACCTGACAAAATTAAGAATTGATCCAGTCTAGGGTGTTCCTGTGAAGCCTATCCATGCTCACTAAGAATGTTGTGTTAAATAGTGTCAAAGGCAGCACTAATACAGTACAGTTACCAGTATCAACAGCAAACAAGACATCATTAGACATTTTACTAACACATTCTGTGCTACAGTGAGCTTTAAATCTAGAGTGAGTTGCAGGGATATCATATTTATTCAAATACAGTAACAACTGAGAAAGAACCACTTGTGACCTAAAGGTAGATTTGAAATATTTTATACTGATTGAATCTTTTTTCAGCTGCTCCCTACGTGTGTGAGGGGTCGCCACAGCAGACAAACTGCTCCACACATCAACTTGGCACAGGTTTTACACCAGATGCCCTTCCTGACACAACCCTCCCATTTTATCCAGGCTTGGGACCAGCACTACATCTAGTGGCTGGGGTCGGGCACTGGCTGGGAATTGAACCCGGGCCTTCCGCATGATAGGCAAGAAACCTACCACTGAGCCACCAGTGCCCGTGAAATATTTTATGCTGATTAATTCTATAAAAAAATTTATTTATGTATGTGGGGATTTAAGGCTGGCCTGTGTGATCCGATCCAACAGACGAGCTACTGTTGCTCAAATTGCTGAAGAAGTTAATGCTAGTTCTGATAGAAAGGTGTCAGAATACACAGTACATCACAGTGCATCCCAGACTAGTCAGGGTGCACATGCTGACCCCTGTGCAACGCCAAATATGCCAACAATGGGCATGTGAGCATCAGAATTGGACCACAGAGCAATGAAAGAAGGTGACCTGATCTGATGAATCAAGTTTTCTATTACATCATGCGGAAGGCCAGGTGCATGTGCTTCTCTTACCTGGGGAACACATGGCACTAGGATGCACTATGGGAAGAAGTGTCATGCTTTGGGCAATGTGCTGCTGAGAATCCTTTGGTTCTGCCATCCATGTGGATGTTACTTGACGCATACCACCTACCTAATTATTGTTGCAGATCATGTACAGCCTTTCATGGAAACAGTGTTCCCTTATGGCTGTGGCCTCTTTCAGCAGGATAATGCGCCGTGCCACAAAACAAAAATGGTTCAGGAATGGTTTGATGAGCACAAAAACAAGTTTGAGTGTTGATTTGGCCTCCAAAGTCCCCAGATCTCAATCCAATCGAGCATCTGTGGGATGTGCTGAACAAACCAGTCTGATCCATGGAGGCCGCACCTCACAACTTGCAGGACTTAAAGGATCTGCTGCTAACATCTTGTTGCCAGATACCACAGCACACCTTCAGGGATCTAGTGGAGTCCATGCCTCGACAGGTCAGGACTGTTTTGGCAGCAAAAGGGGGATCAACACCATATTAGGCAGGTGGTCATAAAGTTATGATCAGTATATATATAAAATGGGCAAGCGTAATATATATATACATACACACACACACACACATATATATATATATATATATATATATATATATATATATATATATATATATATATATATATATATATATATATATATATATATATGTGTGTGTGTGTGTGTGTGTGTGTATGTATATATGTATGACTTTAACTGTGGCTTGAACGTTGGTGCTCATACAATTTTCCCTATTCTTGTATTTGATGTGAACATTAATTAAATCTCTTAACTGGTAACTGCATGGTCTTATGCATTATGATGCTACCACATAATTGAATGATTAGTTGACTTCATAAATCATAGTGGACAGTAAATGTATTTTATATTAGTTTAGGATTGAAATTTGTCTCAATTCTATTTGTATATCGTTAAAGCAAATGTGACTTCATATAACTTGAAGTTAAAAAAAAACACCTTTTTTTAATGAATAGTCAGTTTTTTTTTTGAGGGATCTAAAAAATGTTTTGTGTATTTACATGACTGTGATGAAATTTGCATTTTATAGTAATGTCAGTTAAGCACAATTTTTTAACACAATCCCTGCTTGATTTGTCTTTTTTCTGTAATCTTAAAGGCAATGTTGTAATGAAGTCTCATCAAAACCTGGTTACAGTACTTAAAGTAGCTAAATAGCATAGATGTACTATATTCTTGTCATTGAAATCTCTTTAGGTATTGTACTGACATGAATGACACAAGCCACAAACTTCACTTGGCAACTTTTATTATTTCCATAAATAGCAAATGCATGTTTCTAGTCTATTGTAGAGTTTGTTTTAAATTAGAAGACAATATATTCATTAAGTTATGTTATAAAGGTTTGACAGGTCCAGCAGAATTTCATTGTGGTCATTATAATAGGCCTACTATGCTGTAGACTAAGCCAGGCAGAAATCACACGTTGTCAATTCTTACATTCTTATAGATGTGGCCGTCAGCTGTTATACCTGTGCATCAGAAAAACAGACCTAAAACGAGTCATTACTGGTTTGCTTACGGCACATATGTGTGCCACTGTTCACACAGGTGTGTGCGTGACACTCCCTAATAGCACTCAAAAGGCAATGTTGCCAGGTTTGAGCCTTTACCAACAAATTGAGCAACTTTTAACTCTGTGGCAGGATAACTGATATTTTTTATGCTGTGGTTGGAGTTGGTTATTTTATTGTATACATACATTGGATTTTGTTTGGTTATCTGAATGTCTTTTCAGTGATTCTGATGAAGAAACACAAATGTTTTAAATGCTGCTTCTCTGTTAGTGTACTATTGAAAATTACACTGATCTTCCTCAAATGACCTTTGGGGTGAATTTGTCATGTAGACTTGGCAACCCAGCTCAAGGAGTCAATCTGACTCATACCTACAGCGCAATGAGGGAAGAAAACTGCTCTGCTTTCTGTAGCTTCAACTATGGAAGTGAATTGATGGTCTTTGTTCTTCTTTTACTTCTTTATGATCTGTGAAACTGTAAGTAAAAATTTGTTGCTGTAATAATATCTATGACAGGACTTTAATATTTAGGTTTCCAAGTTGTTATGATACCATATATTTTGGTGGTGCTCGTAAGGTGTTAATTTAAGAACATATTTCTCTGAAACTTTGTTAGCATTACTAAACTTTACCACACTATAGGCACAACTACACATTAGGAGAATGTGATTCGTCAGGCTAGCTTTTTTAAATTCATTTTAGCTCATAAAACAGATTTTAAAAATTGTATAACCTAACAACCTGTTCAACCTTTAAGATTCATAGGCAGAAACGATTTCACAATAACTCTTGCATTATGCATAGTGATGTGTCACTGATAAAAAGCACTTACTTGTTAATCATTCTCCCAGCTGTGGATATAACTGTTTACTCAAGACTCAGACTGTAATTTTAACACAGTCTGCCAGATATTGTCCCTTAGATGAGAAGTTAACAGATACTGTCTTTGACCAGTAACCCAGATCCTGGTACATTTATGTCACAGTGTGTTTGTGTATTTACGTGACTGTGATGAAATTAACTGACATTACTATAAAATGCTAAGCACATTTTTTAACACATTTGCAATAATGTTGTAGAATTGTCAAAGAGTTAGAATAATTGACATTTCCTTTTTTGGTACTGACTAGATAAATAAGCCTTTTTTTAAATTTGCCTTTTTCTTAATTTTGTAGACTTTTCAGTGCCACTGAGTAAGTATGACTGTTGTGCACAGTATCAAGAAGCCCCACTTCCATTGTTTGTTTGATATACCATAGAATCTGCTTTGACCCCTGCCTGCTGCTGGGCTCTTGAGCAAGGTCCTCAACCCTTAATTGCCCAGTTGTATAAAATGAGATAAAAATGTAAGTTGCTCTGGATAAGGGGCTCTGCCAAAGACCTGAAATGTGTGTGTGTGTGTGTGTGTGTGTATAATATATATATAGTGTGTGTGTGTGTGTATGTGTGTGTGTATATGTATAATATATATAATGTGCGTGTGTGTGATGTTAATTTTTTTTTTTTTTTTTGGAAAAAATTGAAAACATAGTGTTTAGACTTGAAGAGTGCCAGTCTTGCAGACATGGAGGCCAAAGAAGAGATCAGTGACACTGACAGTGGGATTATGCTGCATTCTGGTAGGCACAGCCATTATTGTCCACAAGTAATTGCATAATTTTGTTACTGTTCATAATGCTAACTTCCTAATATATTGTGATGATTAATAACTCTTCAACCTGCATGTATATGGTATATATACCATAGCACTAGACTTATAAGAACTTCTGCTACTGAGTGTAGTTTGTGATAAAATTTGTAAAATGTCAGTGCCTATTGTATAGTGTAACACATACACTATATATTAGGAACTTTTAGAAAAGAAACCTAAGGAAAAATCATTAAGAATGATACAAGTCACAGACCATATTTAAACAAGAAGCCTGTCTTCAGAGCCTGTCATGTTAGAACAAGCATCTGATGTTAATTTCATATGCAATAAAAACTGTGCACTTTACTACTCATTAATATATGAAATATATTAATATATATATAATTTATTGTTACTTTGATCTGACTTTTGACTATTTGTGTTGTAGGACTGGACAGTCCTATTATTGTAACCAAGGATGTGAGTACACACACTCGGGCTGTGAAGCTAAAACGGCAGTCATTACAGGACAGACTTGAGCTGTGTATTCTAGAGCTGAAGAAACTCTGTATTAGAGAGGCTGTGAGTAATAAACTACACACACATGCACAGACAACAGACATGCTCCTGTATGAGCTCCGGTATGTGACCAAAAGTTCAGAGAATTTTAACAATGAAAACAGTACAAAAATCAAAAATATCAAAAAAAAAGAGTATCAAAAATATATTTTATACTTAGTTTAAAGTAAAATGTTACTTTAACCTCAAAGTAGTAATTAACTAATATGTAACTACATTTGATTTAATATATCAAACAAAAATATTTATTAATTAATTTATTTATTTATTCTAAATTTTAGTTTACTTTGATGTGTATGTTAATTGGTGGTGTACATTTTGTATTTTTAGCAACGAGAAATACTTTCCTTCCACTGAGTGACTTCCTGTCCACTCAGTAAGCTTTGATTCCTGTAAGAATAGCCTCTCCACTAGCATGGGCATGTCTCTGATGATACCTCAGTCCTCTGTCACAATAAGGACTGAAGTCATGACTGTGTCAACAGTCTGTACTTGAACAGACACACCCCTAATGTCTTCTAGCTAGCCATGTGAAGGTGACTTCCTTAATAAGAGATGTATCTAACAAGCATTACTCTCTATGCCTCAAACATAGGAGGATTGCCTTAAGAAGCAGGATGAAAAAAAGAAATTCTTCATATTATCACATTGTGCAAGGTTACAGTGCTTGAGAACGCAAACTTGTCTGGACTTGACTGAACTGAATGAAGTGATTCATACAGGATAAGCAGGAAACCCAGTTAAAGCCACATTTCCAATAACTTGTTAGTTTATATACCTCTGCAAAAGTTTTGGTTACATTTCAACTGCACTCCTGTGGGTGTGAAGTATGAAATTACATACAGTATGAAATTACAAGTAGAAACATGCCCTAAAATGTGTACTTTTCTTTGGAACTCATTTAATTTGCTCAATGTCTATAATGGAATAATAGACCTTCCACTTCATATAGGAGCTCACTGGACATTTGTGCTCAGACTACCCTCTGTTGCCTGGAGAGAAACCTCCGCAGATACGCAAACGCATCGGGGCTGCTTTTAAGTTGGATGAGCAAAGCATTCTGCACAGCAATAAGGTACAAAATTACACCAAAGTCAATACCTTGCCTTAAATATCTCTCATAAAATCAGTAAGACCTATATTAAAAAAAAAAATCAATAAGACCTATATTAAAATCATTAAATGTATATTCCTATTATTTTAAATGTTGCAAGGTGAAACCTCACATTTAATTTGAGAAACCTGGAGTGTGGTAATAATTAATTATGAATCAACTTTAATTTAATTTAAAAATAATTTAACTCTGCTGATCATCCTTCAGGACTCAGAACTATGCTCAGTGGAAGCTAAACTGGCCCTGCAGCATCAGATCTACATAGCAGCATGCAGGCTGTGCCATGAAGATCACCTGAGCAAGGCAGTAAAGAAAAGCAGAGTACAACAGTGCAAGCATGAGGAGCAGAAACTTAAGGAGCTCCAAGATTCCATATTCCAACTACGTCTCAAACACAGCCACTCCTCCCCACGACCTATAATCACAAAAAAACATGAGGATTCTTTCTGTCAATGTACGTATTATAGTTGGGTTCCTTACCTTAATACTTACCTTAATACTGATTCTGGTCTATTGTATCTCTGATATCCAGTATGTGGTGCATCACCTTTAATGAATAATACCATTGCTTATGTTTCCAGACCATGGCACTTCAGATAACAGTTCACTGTCAGATTCTGCAGTATTGGATGAAGGTAAACAGCTTTACATATATAGTACATATAGTGTAGTGTTGGAGGTTTCACGCCGGGTTGCACTCATGGTTGCATTCTAGCCTGTTTTTGTATTGAATTCACATTTTCACTGCCCTAAACATGAAACTAAACAAAAGTAACTCTGATTGGTTGCTTTACATGTCAGTCAGACACCCTCTTGGGTGGTCCTTGGAGTTAAGAACTTCTGCTGGCGATCTGAAAATCAGAGTGTTACGTGCCCACAGTGAAGCATGGGTTGGATCAGTGATGGTTTGGGCTGCAATATCCGGTCATTCCATAGGCCCAATACTTGTGCTAAATGGGCACATCACTGTCAAGGACTACTGATCAATGCACAAATACACACCTCAAAACACAGTCACCAGGTCTAAATATTATTGGGACACTTCAGGGTGTTTTGGAGTAGCAAGCCATGAAATGTTTTCCTCCACCAGCATCATCTAGTGACCTGGCCAGTGTTCTACAAGAAGAATGGCCATTGTGCATAACTTGTATCTGTCTTTCACAACATAAATTGATGCTGTATTGGCCACAGAAGGAGGCCCTACATATTGATAATTTATTGTTGTCTAAACCCATGTGTTTATTGTCCAACCACTGTACAAGTTTTGAAAAGAAAAATTTGACAGCATTTTCCTATGCCCAAACATTTTGATTCATTTTTTTTGTGCAGGTTTTGAGTTGAATTCTGAAATTGCTGAAACCTGGCAATCCTTCTCTATGAGAGTTCACAAACCTTTTTTTAACATGCCACAACCTCACTCATGTGACTTTTTTTGTTTTACAGAATCCTCGTCCTCAAATCTGTCAAACTTTCTAAAAATATTTTTTTATATCTGTTTTGAAACTCGATTTCAATTTAGGCCCAGTAATACTTTGTATTTGGTTACATCCCTGGTAAATGAAAGATCAAAAAAGCTTATACTACGTATGTATAGTAGGGTGCTAGAACTGCCAAGCTATGGTTGAAATACTTTTTCATTTTCATTCAATAATAATAATAATAATAATAATAAAATATGCTATTCAAAGAAATAGGTTTTCACATAATGCATATATTTTTGATTTGTGTTTGTGACTGACATTGATTTTTGACCCAATTTATTATTATTGACAGGCTCTTCTTTCTTGTTCTTGTTTCAGAAGAGATGATGAGCCAGTCATCCCAGACTTCCTCTAAACCATCCTCTATTACAGAGCTTCATTCGGTAGCTCAAGGCCCTTCCCATCTTTATCTAAATTCATTTGGACCTCTGCTTCCTCGCCTTGAGCCAAGACCCAGCTCATATCAAGAACCTCTCCAGAATTTGCACCCCTGTCACAGCTCAATGCTGGAGTATGACCCTGCCCCCATCCAAAATTCCCCTTGGAAGGAGTCCAGTCTTGATCAGCCTTACCAGAAACAGAAGTCGTCCCACTCAAGGATGACTAGTTCCAGGTATGTCAACATAAGAGATTTGTTCTTGAGAACCGTTGTACTATTATAGAATTTTATTACAGAATTTGAATGATAATCCTCTCTCATGTGCTTTTTGATCATTACAAAAAATATAGTAATTTTGGGTGGTAAATAATTACACATCCACTTTATAACCCTTTAAAAACACAGTTGCATGTTAATGGGACAAGGAAGTGTTCTGGACTCTTTAGCACAATTAGTTCAAGAATTTACTATATTGCACAGTTACAGTCTCAGAAATTCAACATGCAATGATAAGTAAGTAAAAGTAATAGATGGGGGATCAGAACAGTAAACTTAATGTATTAAGCCATCCCACCAGAATGGTTCTGCTGAACTGAGCATAGATATTTTTAAGCTTTCCACTCCAAACTGATTCCAGATGAACCATTTAGCCCTACAGTGGGAAAGTGGCTGAACTCAGGAACAAATATTTTCTATCACAAAATCACCCTAATTGTTTAATGTGCTGTCCTGATGTTACATTCCCAATGGGAAAATTGTTTAGAGAGATAGACCTGAAGCTGTAGAGAGTATTATCCCTCAGGTCAGGAATGCTTTCAAAAATTGCTTTTTACACATTTTGCCAAGTACCTCGCCAATCCCAAATAAGACTGAAACTGATATATTTTTGCCTGCAACTCAAAATTGGCTCACTTGTGGTTGGGTCAATTCAGGGTCAATACAACCAAACTGCACTAGATTTTACTCGAAAGCAGTTCAGGCAGTCTTGGTCTAGTTCCACATTCTAGTGCAATTGCTGCATCCTTACCTGCCCAACGCACTGCACTAAGTGGCCAAATGTACCAGGGTTTGAATTAAACACATAGAGCTGCATATGTAAAAATTGCCATTATACATTTCTTTATTTTCTTGACACCTTTATTTTGATGACTTTCATATTTAATTATTCATATTTCATTATGCAATTGTCTGCAGAGTTCCCAGTAATGATCCAGCAAGTAATGCAGAGAGAGATAGAGGCAGGTCGTGTGGTCCCAGAAGACGACTGACCAATGTTATTTTGACAGCACCAGAGTATTCCCCTATATCAGAAAACCCACTATACCACTCCAGCTCAGAGGACAGTAACTCTGAGCACTCATCGGCTCCTTCCTACACCAGTTCACCATGCCAGGAACTGTTAGCTGATCCAGAGAAACTGTGCCATGCCCAACACAGACACCACTACCCTAATCACATCTCACTGTCTCATAGCTACTCTAAAAGCTCCTTAGCCCAGCTTTCCCCCAGGCTCTACAGAGCATATATAGATGAGGGAAGAGGCTACGATATGGACTTGAGTAGAAGGTATCTTAGACACAAGCCATCTCCTTGCCCCAGTGGACACTACAATCACTGGTACGAAGAGGCGCCGCTATACCGGCAGAAGGGCAGACTTATCCCCTGCCACCTGAAGCTATCCCGGGCCCCATCACTCAAAGAGTACCCCCAGCACCCAGGTAGAGCTCTCCCACGACAGGTGGTTTCTGACGAGCTGAAGTCATGGCATCAGCGCTGTCAGCTGCGGCCAAGGTCTCTAGACAGACAGGGTGCTGTGCGCATACAAAACCTGCCCTTACAGGAGTCACCACTCTCTCATCAGGAGGACTACTTTGATCAGGTAAAATATCTCATACTGCTTCTGATGGTAGATGGGTTGAAATACAAAAAAGTGATTGATAATTACATTTCTTTATTTGTTGATTGTATAGTTTTTAATTTTATTTATATATTAAAACTATGAGGTTAAATTGAACCTGATGTGAATCCTTTCACATATGTTGTACAGAAGTTAATACAAGTTAACATGCACCAAATTTACAGGACAGAAAATTTGGTAAAAGTGAACATTGCACATTAAGCTAACTTAATCTAAACCCATAAGCAAATATACCAGAAGTGGTTCTCTATGCAATTTGTTCATCTGACATTTGAAATAAAAATGGTTTGATCTGGATTGATCTGTTCAAAAATGATCTGTTGCTTTATTAAAGCAATACTTGATTTAATTAATTGAAGGATTAAGTGTGGAGACAAACATCTCTCATAACTGAGAGCTTCACAAAACAGAATTCCTCAAGCTCAGCTTAATGTCATGTTTCTATCTGTTGGTGGAGGAAGGAATTTACTGAAAATGCACTTCAAGAGATTCTGGCACTGTCTGGGCCTGTCTGCGAAGCCCTGTCTGTAGAAATATTCAAGCATTAAAACCAAGTATGATTTTTTTTAAAGATTATTTAAAAATTCAGTTGAAAAACAGTTGTAAAGCAAATATTTGCTGCCTGTATCCAAGTCAGATGACTTGGATATATGATGAATGAATAAAAATGTCCCCCAACTGTGCTTTGCTTGTACAAGTTGAATAAACTCAGCAAATTTACTTAACCTTTTTTTCATAATTTTTATTTTAATAAAAAATGCCTTAATTAAAACAACACAATTTTCTGCACTCTACTGCAGAAACAGAAGGTTTCCATGAATCTGTGTGATTCAGTCTTTAGGAGAAGCCTTGGATGTGTTTTCAGAGTTTAATCAAGGGACACATTGTGGGGGCCGCCACTTGACACACATTGTAGTTGCTGTATTCTGGTATCACATTTCTTCTCTTATTAATTATTTATATGGTTGAATGTTCTTAAGAAAGCTATTGGTAAAATTTTCTAGTTGCCTATCCATTAATAAAAACACATTGATTTCAAGCAAAGTGTTATTTTGACACAAATTAATTTTAGAAACCACATTAATCATCCACTTCGACTGTTGATGGCATGATTGTAGGGGACCACAGTAGAAGATCAATCTTCCGTGTTCAGGAGCCTGTAGCCACCACAGCCTCAGATTCCTATTCTACAATTACAGTTAAACTCTAAACTCTACATTTAAACTCCCACATCAACAATATAAAATTGTCACTGCCTGGGTATTTTTTTTGTTTGTACAGATTGTATGTAATCTGTAGCAACTCTTGCCATTACATTAAATTTTTGACCAATCCTGTATCTGCATTATGTTATGCACTGGTTAGTTGATGAGATACCAGTGTTTCTATTAAAGTGACTAATGAAAGTAAGAACCAAAAATGATTAGGGAATAGCATTTAAATGGATCTGAGACAATACTGGTCACTGAACCACTGTGTTTTGAATGTGTTCCCTCAGTAGTTTGCAAGAATACACTTTGCAAATAATTTATTTTTGTTTGCTCTTTTCCAGGTCCCCCAAAGTACTGCAGAGAGAACAGCAGTGAAATGGTATGAAGAAGAAGAGATTGTCAGCCATGTGTAGCAAAAGGACAGTCATATTTATGTTTTAATTTATTGATTAATTAGATGAAAATATCAGTGGTTGTATCTGTAGTTTGGCTGAGCTTTTATATTTTCAAAAGCAGTTTTTTAATTTTAAACATTAATACTTTTATACATTAATACATTTGTGGAAAATGGTAAGAGAATGTGTCATTTCCCATTGCTTTTTCTATCAACAATTTAACAAAGTATGATTTTTTACTAAGAGTAGATTTTGAGCTTTCCTGTGTCAGTCTTTGTTGATGCAGATACAAATAAAATGGAAATTAGATTCCTTGCGGTCTCAGAAATCTTATTGTAACTCAATATTTTTATTGTTTTATATAATTGTGTTTTTATTTTGTTTTAATACATTTCATAATTCATTTCATTTAATTTTCATCATCCCATGTATTTATACCGTCTCTATGGAATGGGCCTCAAGCACTCCTCCCTAATTTTTTCTGAGATTCTTGTGTAAAAAAATTCCTTTTATGTTAGAATTATCTGAATTCCCCTTATATTCCATTTTCATTTTCTATTTTTGGCTTAATGATTTTTCCCTATTTCTGTCCACACCTTCTTTGGTATATAAAAAATTCCCTAGGGCACCACTCAGCATTCTTTTTCCAAACACCAAGATGAGAGGACATTCCTCTGGGCAATCCTATTTTTGGATGATCTCTAAACATGTAAATCATAATGTATGTACTAAATGTGTTCATTAATTTATTCGATTTTTGGTGTTGGCTTATGTTAGTGGGTGACTTGTGTGCTTGTTACTATTATGCTTGTATATGTACTACACTGTGTTGTGATTATTACTTGTAAATGTGTATGTCTGTTCCCAGCTCCTGTTACAAGATCTTCCTCTGCTCATGGGCCCAAACATTCTACCCTGAGACACTGCTTATGTCACCACTTGGCTCACTTAACTGTAGCCCTAGCTACCTTTTATAAGCCTTCTTTTCATTCTTTTTCTTCCTAATTTATGGGATACCTACTATATGCACAAACCCCTGCATGACCCTTGCATGACCCTTTGCTCGCTACTTGCCACGAGATGTTTACCATAATCTGTCCGCTATTTTACCTATCCCATTCCTTACACACCATGTCGACTAGCATAACAGCTGCCTCAACAATAGCCTTATCAGGATATGTCCTAAGGAGATTCTGAGCAGCTCTATGAAGTCTAGGAATCATGGGCGTGTTGTTCAAAATGAGAACAGGGCAGTTGTAACAAAATTTCCCACCCTGCTAGCACATTGTGCTCAACAATGATATCAATAGTTAAGGTAGTTTACTGTTGCAGCAACAGATTTGAACACTGTGATAACAGTCCTTATTGGCACACACATTGCTAACATAACCAGCACATATACAGGATCTATCTCAGGATATATTTTCATGTCTTTACATTGTTTGTCCATCCGTAGGCAAATTCCTATCCAGTGCATCACGTACAAGGCCCAAAGCAAATACACTATAATTAATGAAATGCTGTTGGTTATATCACACACAGTTTATCCAAGCTGTATTTTGGGTTACTTGCACCACTGGGAAGAGGAATGAGGTGAATCCTGCACTAAATGAATCTGTGGCTTTGTATTATGCAGGTATCTCTGTTGGACGAAATCTAGGGTGATATTCGGGTCAAATTATATGAACGAATTGTTTACACTTTTCACAGGTCTCCTGTATACTGCCTGCAATACACGTCTTTCATACTAAGTGCACTGGGGCACAGCATCCTGCCCAGCCTGCTGGAAGGGTCTGATTCACTTTATCCTATGCACAATACCAAAGACTTAAAGGTACCATTAACCTGACACCTGCTATGATTAGCCTGGGTAATGTTATGCATCACATTACATTATAGCATACAGTATAGCATTAACTAATGTGTTGTTTTTTGTTTGTTTTTTTTAATTATTCTGACAGTCTGGACATGGGACTAAATCAAGATTACAGTCAAGCATCCTTGATATTAAAGGGTGCGTCACTTGAAGAACTAGGTCCTCTAGAGCCTGTGGGTCTAAGGTGTCAAACAATGGTTTTGTGAGCTGCTGCTTTCATTCAGCTTAGCCTTGGACCAAATTATTTATCAAACTCAACACACTAGCTTCAGGACTGCATCTTCATCACTGTCAGAATTTGAACTTAGCCTCGTTCACTCTTGGCTGGGTCCCATAGCATCATGGAGCCTGCCCTTTGTTTCTGGCTTGGCAGCAATGATTAAGCTGATACCAGTGCTCCTTACCGTCAACTTTAACGGTGGTAGGGGTGGCCAGTACCACCCCTGAATGGTCCCTCCTGCCTGGGCACTTTCCAGTGCTTCTTTATGAACACGGATGTACACGTAGTCTCCGGGCTATACCTGGTTCTCTGAAGGTGGGACGTCAAATCTACAGAGCTCTGTAGATTTGAGTTAAATGTCCCACATGTTCGTGCATTTCCCCCCTCCCCCTCTAAATGCCATAGGCATGTGTCAACCCATAAGCATTTCATGCCTCTGACAATGGTGTGCCTCCTTGATAAGAAGTGAAAGGAGACTTTGACATACAGCCTCTCTATACTGTGCCATAGGCCCATTCCTAGATTCTTTTTGGCTCCCATAGCAACCCATTTGCCTATTTTAGCCTCAGTTGCAGCATTCTGCAAGCTCACAATAGAATATAAATTCTCCTCCCGAAGGGTCTCTTTACCTGGTTCCAGTAAGGCCATCATCTGGGAGGTTCCCATTGCTGCCTGCTTTGCCACTTCTTCTGCAGCTGCATTACCCCTAGTAACAAAGGAAGTCTTATGCATCTGACACTTTAATATAGTGAGTTTGGCTGGTATTGTAATTGCATGGAGTAAATCTGAGATAGCTGCCCCATCTGTAATTGCTGATCCTTCTGTTCTCTGAAATCAAGTTTTGTGCCCATATGAGCCCAAAAACATGACATACCGAATACACATACTCTGAATCAGTATAAACAGTACGGTAGTTTTTATCACTCCCTAACTTACAGGTGGCTGTTAAGGCAGATAACTTTGCCAACTGTGCAGAGCAAGGCTGTGTTCCTTGGTCAGGCTTCATCCACATATTGTAGTACTGTATTTTGACAGTCCAGGATCGCAAGGTCACGAGCTAACACCTGGTTAAATATTGATGGACTTTCAGTATCCTTTCAAAAGTCTTTCGTAAGTGTACTGTTGCCTACCATACATGAAAGCGAACAAACACTGCGAATCTGGGTGCTATGATATACTGAATAAAATGGATCATAAGTCAATTGCTGTTTTCCATTTTGTTCCTTCAGATACATTTGACAGAAAGTCCGGAGGATTTCTGGTAGTACTGCCTGAGTTACAGCGCTAATATCATGGACCAATCAGCATTTATACGGATTAGGCTTCTTGACAGGAAAGATTGGTGTGTTGCAAGGACCTGCTAGCAGACCTTTTGTGGTTGGTTTTATTCTTTCTCTTGCCTGCGGCGACAATGGATACTGCCTTTGGTTTGGTAATTGCACATTTGATCTTAGTTCTAGTTTCAATAGTCCTGTTGACTTGACTAGTCCTACTGTTGGGTACTGTTGGGTGTTTTGTCCATAATACATCTGGAACTTCCTTCAGGAAGCTTTCCTTTTCCTGATCCTCACTAGTCTCAACTAGTACCATCTGTCAACTTTGTGTTCCCTGCTTCACCCCAGACAACATTACTGCATGTGTTGCTATTGTGCAATCTATTGCTACCTGAGAAATTTGTGTAAATTTCCCATATGGTGACCTATGTAGATAAGGTTTTTCTGTAGGCATACATTCCTTTACCTGCTCTGCATCCCTAATCATTAAGTCTTATTATGTCCACTTATTATGTCCAAAGTCTTTAATTCCATCTTTAGTCCTTCCTCTACTTCCTCCCACATATATGCAAAGTCATCTTCCTGACCCTCATAATTGATGGTGCAGTGCAATGGTATGTCTGTTTCTTGGCAATCAGGGCACATGTACTTGAGCCATAGTTTCCACTCATCATACTCTGTTCATAATAACAATGTTTGAATAGTAGAGTAGAGTATAGTTTGAATTGCTTTATGGGTGAGGGGGAGCTTCAATATGTAGCCCCAATGGCAATCATAAAAGACACCTTCAGGTCCATCTCAACAAGAACTTGACTGTTCCCATGACTGTTGGCTCCTGTTCTGAGTGCAGTGTGGTGACATCATCTCTCCACTTGTCCCTAAAATCCTTGTACAAACTTAGTCATTCTCATCCTCTCCCAGTTTTACTATTTCAAATTCGTGGGCTGTCTTGTAGCACATCCCACATAGCATTCCTTCATGGTCCAGATGGCCAATAATCATACCTGGGGTCATCTACCATGTCTCCCATTTCACCAATATCCATTACCTCAGTCATTTGTGCCCTCCTATTGGTTTGCGACAGTATAGCTTTTATGTCTCCTACTGACAGTTGCTGTCCAGCTACCATAATGTAGTTCTTGTCAAGGGACATTGGAGGTACTGCTGTCCATATCTTTTCCCCCTTGAAGCCCTCTCCCCTTCTAAACTACCTGCTGTTTATTCTTCATCCACTCATCTATTAACAGTTAGCCTTGCATTACTTATTATGACTCTTTTTAGTAGGTAATATTAGTTACCCAAGCTTTCTAATCTATATCTTATGGTCTGCAACCTGTCTGCCAGAGCTTTACTTACTACTAGATCATGGTGCTAATGCTCTCACTCTCACTCAAAGTTGTACAAATGGATGGTGTGGAGATGCCACTCAACAATATTCTGATACCTCCCTTACACTATTATCTTCTTTAATAACCATATTAAACCATATTAATAAACATATTATATTTTGGCATTAAACATACCATGTCATTTAGAAAAGAATTTTGTTCTTTACTTTGCTTTTTCCAAATTGTTAACAATTTTTCTGCTCCCCACACCAGGATTTCTCCCTCTACCAAGCAGTCCTGCCCTTTCGTGGCAGCAGTATCTAGGGGGTTGTCCCTACCAAGCAGTCTTGCCCAGCTTTGGCAGCAGGCTGGGAAGAGAGGCCTCACAGCCCTACTGGGTGGGACTCCAATCCCTCACTCCAGTAGCGCTATCGCAGAAATTTTTTCTCTTTAGAGAAAACAGCCCTATTCGCACTTGAACTTCACCACATCTGGACCTGCTCCACATCTGGACCTGCTCCACCCATACACAAATAGTGATATCACGAGACTTCCATTCACACAAACTCACTCACACTCTTCCAGCATTCACACTGGAAGCACAATCTTAGTTACTATACTTTTCTCATCCACTGCTCTTCCTGAGGGATTTCCAATTATTCTCAATTAATTTTTGACACTACAACCTCTGGAGCCTTCCCTATGGTAGCCAGAGTCTGCAGTCCACAGAGTGACAATGTCCCATGGAATAGGATCAGTCGTCTAGCCTTGCCGATGGCATGTTAGGTGCCAAAATGTCACTTTTTCTGTGACACTGGGTATACGGTTGCTACTTACAAAATTGTATAATCAATAAACATTTTATCAAAATAATATGCACAGGAGCCATGCATGAGAAAAGCAAAAATACAGTTTGCAAACAATAGCAATCAACCCCAGATCAATTCATCAGAATGTCCCAGAATAATTTATTCTTGCTCTGAAAAATCCCTTGTATTTTTACTGTGTCTATGGAATGTGCCACCAGTTCTCCTCCCTAATTTTTTCTCTGAGCTTCCTTGACTTAAAATATTTCCCATTATTTTCGATTTTCAGCTCTTTTAGTTCTCATTTCTCAATGTTTTTGGCTTAATAATTTCTCCCTATTTCGTTGGCGCCTTTTTTGGTATATAAAGAATTCCCCAGGGCCCCACTCAGCATCCACTCTCCAGACATCGAGCTGAGAGTACATTCCCCTGGACATTCTCTAAACATGTACTAAACGTATTTACTAAAGCATGCTCAATATTTATTTGATCTTTGGTGTTCAATTAGGTTAGTGAGTGGCTTTTGTGTGCATCTTACAATTATGCTTGTGTAGGTGCTACATTGTGCTCTGATTATTACTTGTAAATGTGTATGTCTGTTCCCAGCTCCTGTTACAAGATCTTCCTCTGTTCGTGGGCTCAACCATTCTACCCTGAGACATCACTTACATCACTAGCATACATCACTTAGCTGTAGACCTAGCTACCTTACTAGAACAGCTCAACACTTCTCCGGAATCCCTCTCTGTTCTATCACCTCTCCTCTCCTCTCTCCTGCTGCCTCGCATACCAATCCTATCATTCAAGTGAGGATTCTTTATCTAAAATTGACTACAGTCCTGTCAATAGTCCTACTGATTACAATCTTACAAGCCCTGTTTCTCACAATGCTATTAAACTCTATTTTATTATTGAATTCTGTGTTGTGTTGTCATTTCTACTAATTTTCATTCCAACACATCCATAGTAACAATTAGGAAAAAATATTGTATTAAAACATTCCAACAATATGAGAAAGCAACATAATAAAATAGTAAATTCTAATGTTCTCTACATATGTGTGCAAATATTAGACATCCTTTTAAACACATGCAAACAAATGAGAATACTTGAAAGAAAAAAAACAAATTTGTTCTCAGTAATCATGCCTTTAACTATGACCCTGTTTCCCTAATGCATAAAAATGAGGTCGCACACATGTAAGACTCATTTGTAATCCATTTCTATGGAAAAAGCCATACTGTCTTAGCCTGTTGACAGATTATAAAAATAATACAATACAGTTAAAATACTTAAGCATAATTTGGATCACACCAAAAAGGTTTTGCCTGTCTGAAATAGGAATTTGGCAGGAATTAGACACATGGACACTGTCCCACTAAACAAAAAAGAAACTTGTGATGGGGGAAAAAGTTAAGTTAGAACTGTTCAGTTTGGTTGAGACACATTGTAAGAAAGGACCCTGTCCTTAAAGCATCTCACAAAATTCAGTGACTCAACTTCAACAAGTGTCATTAGAATCAAAATTGACAACATGTATTGTGCTCAATTTGACCAAACTGAAACTTTTTGGTCATGCACACAAACAGTTTGTTTAGTGAAATGAAAGGGCTCTTTTTACTAAACATAAGGAAGAGCAGTGAATAACCACTGTAAAACATGTGATACTTGAAGGCTGATGGCACAGAGGTGCCTGTAAAAATGAGTGGAATTATGAATTCTGATTGATATCACGATATTTCAAAGCATACCTTGGCTAGGAAGCCAAGTGTGAGACTCAATGTTTAAGTCCAGGCTGAAAACACATTTGTTTAGTCAAGCTTTTCAACATATAGTTTTTCTTAGGTAAATGAGTGTTTAGTGTACTTGGCTGTTTGGATACTGTCACCTTACTACTCTCGCAAGACACTCAGGTTTGCTGACTGTGAAGTGGTGGGACGCTTTATGTCCCAGGAAGCCTGTCACCTTCTGGCTCTCCCTTATAGTTATGCTTAAATAGCTAGTCTTGCCAGAATCCCTGCCTGCACTTGCACATAATGTACATTGTCTCTCTGTCTTTCTCTGTCGACCTATACTTCCCACTCCCGAGCTCCCAGTGTTCTGAGTTCTTAGTGTGACCATGTCTTTTTTCTGGTCTTGCCACTTGGTGGTGCTCACTGCTGCTGAGGATGTTAAAAATGCTATATAAATAAACTGAAGTCAATTGAATAGGTGGGCTCGGTCCCAGTGCATCCTGGCAGAGCTATCAGGGGAAGGGTGTACAGACAGAGCCTTGGCCACATCTGCACCATGACATCCAGCCCAAGAGGAGCTGGAGGTGTAAAGGCAAACCAGGGGTTGCAGTGTGTCAACACTGCAGAGGCAAAGAAATCCACTTCCTCCCTACAGAAAGAGCATCGGCTTTACTGTTCTTGGAACCTGGATGGTAAGTCACTGAAAACTGGAAACATGAGAAAAACAGAGCCCACCGGGCTTGGCAAGGGTTGAGGCATTTAGCCCCTCGGAGGTATTCAAGGTTCTGATCGTCTGTGAGTACCACGATGGCGGGGCCCCCTCCAACCATTGTCGCCACACTTCAAGTGCCACCTTGATGGATAGCAGTTCCCTGTTGCCTACATCATAGTTGCTTTCCGCAGGAGTGAACTTGTGGGAGTAGTAGGCACAGGGTTGTAACTTTCCTGGGTGACCATGGCGTTGTGAGAGGACAGCACTGATACCACTACTGGAGGCATCTACTTCGACCACAAAAGGAAGATTTGGGTTGGAGAGACAAAGAATGGGAGCTGTGGTAAAACTGTTTTTAAGTCCTTTTAATGCATTCCTAGCTTGATCTGTCCAGAGCAGTTTTTTGGGTTTTCCCCATAGTATGGAAGTTAGTGGGCTGGCAATGTTACTGTAGTTATGTATAAAACGTCTGTAGAAGTTGGAAAACCCCAAAAAGCGTTGTAGTTCTTTGACGGTGTTGGGCTTGGGCAACTTAGTGACAGCTAAAACTTTGCCCTGATCCATTTCCACTCCATGGTTGGAGATAATGTATCCCAAAAACTTTGTTTTTCCTGTGAAACTCTTTGTTTTCTCTGCCTTGACATATAAGTGATTCTGGAGGAGGCGGGAGAGCACTGTGCAGACATGACATATATGTTCTTAGTAGGATGGGGAATAAATTAGAATGTCAGCAATGTGTGCAATAACATATTTGGCCATCACATCCTTAAATATTTTCTTAATTATGGATTGGAAGACTGTCGGTGCATTAGTGAGTCCGGCTTGACGAGGTACTCGTAGTGGCCCTGAGTGGTGTGAAATGCCATTTTCCACTCATCACTAATTAATTCTGATCATTAATTCTGATCAAATTGTAGGCACTTCTTAAATCCAGCTTAGTAAAGACTTGTGACCCCCTCAGTTGTTCTAAGGCGGCAGGGACCAGAGGAAGGGGATAGGGGTAATGTATAGTGAGGGCATTGAGACCCCTATACTCAATGCAAGGGCAGAGTCGCCCATCCTTTTTTTTTGACAAAGAAGAACCCTGCTGTCACGGGAGCTTTGGAGAATTGGTCAGTGGGCACCAGGATGGTTGAATATAACCGGCTGTGAGGACCTCCTCTATATATTCCTCCATTGCCTGGTTTTCCGGTAGAGAAAGGGGGTAAATGCGACACTTGGGTGGCATGGCGTTAGGTAAAAGATCAATAGCACCTGTACAGGGTGTATGGAATTAAGTTAAAGGTGAAGCATCTGAGATTATGATGAAAAACTAGTTACTTTGCAGAGTGATCAAGCAATTTAAACAAAGAATTATGTTCTACTCAAATAGCTAATTTTCTATAGTTATATTAGATTGATGATTAATTTGCTGAGTAGATGCTCAGTATAACAATTTAAGGTAAGATTCTAACTAGTTAAGCTATGCTAATGATAGTTTGCTGGTAAACATTAGTTGCTTAATAGGAGTTTAAATACACTATATTGCCAAAAGTACTGGGACACCCCTCCAAATCATTGAATTCAGGTATTCCAAACATTTATATGGTCACAGGTACATGAAGTGAAGTACCTAGCCATGTAGACTGCTTCTACAAACATTTGTGAAAAAATGGGTCGCTCTCAGGAGCTCAGTGAATTTAAGCATGGTACCATGTTAAGTCCATTCATGAAATTTTCTCACTACTAAAAATTCTATGGTGAACTGTTAGTGGTATTATAAAAAAGTGGAAGCAATTGGGAAAAACAACAACTGGTAAGCATGGTAAGCCACATAAAATCACAGAGTGGGGTCAGCACATGCTGAGGCACACAGTGCGATGAAGCGCCAACTATAGCTACAGACCTCCAAACTTCGCGTGGCCTTCAGATTAGTTCAAGACCAGTGCATAGAAAGTTTCATGGAATAGGTTTTCATGGCCGAGCAGCTGTATCCAAGCCTTACATCACCAAGTGCAATGCAAAGCGTCATATGCAGTGGTGTCCAGCACACAGCCACAGGACTCTTGAGCAGTGGAGATGTGTTCTCTGGAGTGATAAACCACACTTCTCTGTCTGTCAATCTAATAAGTGAGTCTGGTTTTAGCAGTTGCCAGGAGAACGGTACTTGTCTGACTGCATTGTGCCAAGTGTAAAGTTTGGTGGAGGGAAGATTATCGTGTGGGGTTGTTTTTCAGGGGTTGGGCTTGGCCCCTTAGTTCCAGTTAAAGGAACACTTAATGCTTCAGCATACCAAGACATTTTGGATGATTTCATGCTCCCAACTTTGTGGGAACAGTTTGGTGATGGCCCCTTCCTATTCCAAAATGACTGTGCACCAGTGCACAAAGCAAGGCCCATAAGGACATGGATGACCGAGTTTGGTGTGGAGGAACTTGACTGGCCTGCACAGATTCCTGACCTCAACCCGATAGAACACCTTTGGGATGAATTAGAGCGGAGACTGCGAGCCAGGCCTTCTCGTCCAACATCAGTGCCTGACCTCACAAATTCCCCACTTCTAGAGGAATGGTCAAAAATTCCCATGAACACATTCCTAAGCCTTGTGGAAATCCTTCCCAGAAGAGATGAAGCTGTTATAGCTACAAAGGGCAAGCTAACTCCCTACGGATTAAGAATGGGATGTCATTAAAGTTCATGTGGATGTAAAAGCAGATGTCCCTTTTCACTTTATCATTATGTATCCAAGCATGGCAGATGACTGTGATTGTCTAATTGCTGTTTGGTCACTCTGAATGTCTAAAAATGTCTGCTTTCCATGATTTCCTTCACCTTTGCCCTAATTTACATATATTCTGTGCTTTATAGGGTTGGGATTTTGAGATTTGTTTTCAGGGTTATGATTTTTGTTAAATCCTAAAACTGTCAGAACCCAAAATAAAACCCATAGTTTTTAAATAATTAAGATATTGAAGGCAGATCTTAGTCCACCACACTGTAATGGGAAAGAAGTTAATGAAGACAATGAAGAACCAAAATGCATCTGATGTAGCAGGAATGTACTATTTTCATGATTAAAATGTGTCAGCCAGTTAATATGCACTACAGCCCAAAAATAATGTGGAAGCAGGTGTGTTGTTGCACACCGGTGAGTGATAAGGATCACATTCCTGTGCCAAATGTTACTAATGACTGTTCTCTATTGCAGTGAGCTGTGGCAGGGATAAAAAAAAAAAAGTGTTTTCTGATGTGTTCTTGCCTCTCCCCAATCACACTAATCTCATAGAACACCACACTGAGACACCCCATGTGTGGTGGTATGCAGCTGACCCTATTGTTTGCCCAAACACAAGAAACAGGTGATTTGAGAAGAGCTCACGGCTATACCGGATATTCATTCATTCATTCATTCATTCATTCATTCATTCATCTTCTACAGCCACATTATTCCTAGCTATACTTGATATGCTGGAAATCATGTCCCACAGTGACTGGTCCAGTCCAGTGATCAGTCTAGTTCTGTGTGGACTTTAGAAAAGTCAATGCAGCGTCAACATTTCATGCAGATTCGATGCCTCACACTGACAAACTGCTTGACTGGGTAGTCGCTTTTATACAATACTGGATTTGGTGAAGGGATATTGGCAGATCCCCTTGACTTCAGTGTCTCATGAAAAAAAACTGAATTTTACAATCCATTTGGGTTACAGAAATTTGATTTGACAGTTTATTTGATTAGGAATATCAAGAAGCCTAGTTTTCCTATAATGTGGGGAAGGTATATAAGAGCTATAGATGGCTAAGCCAATGCTATAACCACTCATTCACTTCTCAAAGTTAAAATTCAGTAAGTACAGACATATCAGTTGAATTCTCAAATTAGGGTCCAGGTTTTCAAAAGCACTTCAGCATGACATAACTTATTTTAGTCATCATTTGGGCACCATATTTACAGGAGATGGAGAATTAGGACATACAGGGGTTGGACAATGAAACTGAAACACTGGCCAATTTAGTGTTGGAGGATTCATGGCTAAATTTGACCAGCCTGGTGGCCAATCTTCATTGATTGCACATTCCACCAGTAAGAGCAGAGTGTGAAGGTTTAATTAGCAGAGTAATAGCACAGTTTTGCTTAAAATATTGCAATGCACACAACATTATGGGTGACGTATCAGAGTTCAAAAGAGGACAAATTGTTGGTGCACGTCTCGCTGGCGCATCTGTGACTAAGACAGCAAGTCTTTGTGATGTATCAAGAGCCACGGTATCCAGGGTAATGTCGGCATACCACCAAGAAGGACGAACCACATCCAACAGGAGTAACTGTGGATGCAAGAGAAAGCTGTCTGAAAGGGATGTCCGGGTGCTAACCCGGATTGTATCCAAAAAACATAAAACCACAGCTGTCCAACTCACTGCAGAATTAAATGTGCACCTCAACTCTCCTGTTTCCACCAAAACTGTCCGTCGGGAGCTCCACAGGGTCAATGTACATGGCCAGGCTGCTATAGCCAAACCTTTGGTCACTCGTGCCAATGCCAAACGTCAGTTTCAATGGTGCCAGCAGCGAAAATCTTGGGCTGTGGACAATGTGAAACATGTATTGTTCTCTGATGAGTCCACCTTCACTGTCTTTCCCACATCCGGGAGAGTTACGGTGTGGAGAAGCCCCAAAGAAGCGTACCACCGAGACTGTTGCATGCCCAGAGTGAAGCATGGGGGTGGATCAGTGATGGTTTGGGCTGCAATATCATGGCATTCCCTAGGCCCAATACTTGTGCTAGATGGGCGCGTCACTGCCAAGGACTACCGAACCATTCTGGAGGACCATGTGCACCCAATGGTTCAAAAATTGTATCCTGAAGGTGGTGCCATTTATCAGGATGATAATGCACCAATACACACAGCAAGACTGGTGACAGAGTGGTTTGATGAACATGAAAGTGAAGTTGAACATCTCCCATGGCCTGCACAGTCACCAGATCTAAATATTATTGACAACTCATCAGCTGAAACTTAATCCCAGCAAAACTGAACTGCTGGTCATCCCAGGTGATTCATCCCCAGCCCAGGATCTTGCATTATCTCTGAACAACTCAATGATCTCCCCTTCAGCCACTGCTCGCAACCTTGGGGTAACCATGGACAATCAACTGTCCTTTTCCTCCCATGTTGCTAATGTGACACTCTTATGTCAGTTTCTTCTGTACAACATTAGAAGGATTCAACCATTCCTATCCACACAGGCTACTCAAGTGCTTGTTCAGTCTCTGGTTATTTCGAGACTGGACTACTGCAACTCTTTACTGGCAGGTCTTCCTCTGAATGCAATTTGTCCACTGCAAATGATCCAAAATGCAGCTGCACAGCTTGTTTTCAACCTGCCTAAGACACCACCCCACTGCTGCTTTCCCTCCACTGGCTTCCGGGAGCTGCACGCATCAGATTCAAAGCACTGATGCTTGCCTACAAAGCCAAGAATGGACCAGCAGCATCTTACCTTAAAGATTTTATTACTCCTCGCACTGCACCTCACTCCCTCCTCATGGCTGAAATGGGCTGAACACAAACAGATGTAAATGGTAATGAAAAAAGTAATGAAAAATGTTGCAAACAAGATGCAGGGAGTTATCTTCATCAGGGTGCTCTGTAGATGTGCAGTTCCAGGCAGTGTTTAGCAGTGACGAGGCAGGACCCAAGGAGCTTACCAGGTGCAGCAGATTCAGGAAGCATTGGCTTCGTTATCCTCACTGGTATCTGGGAAGCAAAAAGAAACAGACATCACTTCTTTCCTAAAATTAACATTTGCCTTCCTGTATATGCAGCCAAGATACTGTATGTATGCCCAAGATATTCTCCCTGCTTCTCCTGGAGGGTGTTTTTGTTTTTGGCACTGGTATAAATCTATTAAGTGCTGTATTAGTATTGTTTTTATACAGTTTATTCTCATAATTTTAGTTATGTCTACATGTAAAGAAACTCAAAAACATATACCTCTTAGGACACTTTAATAATTCTTCTGAACAAGCATGATAACTGTAGCAACTCAACTGCTAGGGCAGAACAGAGACACTGAGACAGCATTTTGTGAACACTTCGAGGTGAAATCAGTGCGGGAGCACTTCTGCAGCCTTGCTGGAGGAACAGGAGAGCTGATGAGGCTAGGACCCAGGAGGCTGGGTTTCATTGTTTTCCCTGTCTACAGGCCTTTCTGAAAAAGAAAGCAAAGAGATGCCTAGCACTGCCAAATCATTTCTCCCCATACTGCTTTCACTTTCACTTGGTGTGGGTAGATGACTTTCAGCGCATCGTGATTGACTATTGTGATTTTCCTGTGCTGAGGCCACTTCACCCTGCCAGCACTTGCTCCTCAGCTGTTCAAAACATTGGCAACAAAGCGGTGGTGCAGGCTTTGTAATCACAGCAAATAAACCTAAGCTATGAGCCTACTACTGCCAGATGAAGGGCCCACAAGGCATGAAGTCGAGACAGTCCATAAGCATTCCTGTGGTGGGCCCCAGCTTGGTGTTGGACCTGAAATGAGAAGTCCTGCAGCCACAAGAACCCACCAGCCCCAGGAAGTCACATACCTGTTTCTTGGTAGCTGGGAGGGGGTAGGTTTGGACAACCACAATCTTCTTCTCCAGTGGTTACAGAAGGCCCCACCCGATGCAATATCACGGGTACTGTGCCATGGTTGGTCCCAGGTGGCACTTTTTCAGACGATCCCAGCCTTCCAGAGCACTCCCAGGACCTCTGCTATGTGGTGAAGGTGGTCAATCCAGGTGGAGGAGTGCACCACAACATCATCAAGTGTACTCCCCAAATCAACAAAGTACTCCCCATCATCTCTATGCAGCTGCCTACTTAGGCAGCTGCATAGAGATGATGGGGAGTACTTTGATGTCCATCAGTCTTTGGAAGGATGCAGGAGCCCCATGTACCCAGAATGGGAGAACCTGGTAGTACCAGTGCCCACTAGCCATGCTGAATGGCGGTCCTCTGTCTAGTGACAGGGGTGAGGGCCACTTGCAAATAACCTTTTGCCAGGTCCAGGGTGGAGATGAACTGGGCTCTCCAGAGCCGTGCTACGAAATCATCCACCCAGGGAAGGGGGTAGCTGTCGAACACCAAAACCTGGTTGAGCCTCCAGAAGTCATTGCAAAGGCAAAGGCTTCTATCAGGCTTTGGCTAGACCAGGGGCTTGATGACTCCTCAATAATACCATCTTGGAGAATCCAGCCTACTTCTGCCTCTATAGCCTGATGGCATGGGATGGAGTGAGATCAGCCCCTCTCTTGAACATTGCACACTTCATGGGTTCTGTTTATCTTCTTTTGTAAAGCTGCTTTGAGACAATGTCCATTGTAAAAGGCGCTATACAAATAAATTGAATTGGACTGAATTGAAATCTGGCCAATCACTCCCCAAAAAGTAGAGGGACAGGCAGATCGGGAATTAAGCCAGCTAGCAAGGGCCACTCACCCTCCTGGTTCCAGATGGTTACCTGTGTGGCCAGGACCGTGCATATGTTGGCATGTACACACGAGACCGAAAGGGTCCCAGACAGTTTTGCTGTGTGGCCAACCACAGAGGGCTGGGCCAACATTACTGTACTTCAGGATTCCAGGAGGGCGTCTAGAGACCGCCCGTTGACTTCTATGGTGAAGGTGGGGGCTTTCGACATTCTGGGGCTGTGTAGGGCTCAGCCGGATAGCCATGGGTTTGGGGGAAGTCAGTAGCTCTGGCTTGGTCAGCACTGGTTCCAAAACATTGAGCATTCACAACACTGAAGTGGCACTGTCCTTTTAGCACCCACACTGTAGTAGAGTGAGGAGCGGAAAAGGCATCGGAAAGGCTTTGCCGTAACATAACACGCATGCACATACTCAGCCTTTTTCTCGTCCTCCTCTCAATTCACATATAAATAAATCAGGAAACTTGAGTGTCATTTAGTGCTGCATTAATGTATGAACTTCACATATTCCTGTCTTAATTCAACATCATAACAGTACATGATTGTTCATGTGAGGGTGTGTGCTGCAAAAGTCCATGTCAGTTTCTGTGACTAATAGACATATGGACAGTGTGTCTATCAAATCAGAGCTGGAGTCCCTTGTCAAATCAGGTCCATGTCTAGCAAAGCTATGCCACTGCAAATGATGTAGAAGTGGCCATATTTAGATGCCATTGTAGATAAACATCCAAGTGATGAAATTGCTCTTGTGAATAAGTAACTAAACAGGCAGTTAGAGCTTGTAACCACATAGTGAGGAAATGCTTCTTATACAGTTGTTTTGGCAGAATAGACACTGAAGAGACACAGGTGTAGCAGCAGGTATAGCATTTATAGTCACATAATGCATCACTCAGTTGCTCCAGGCTAATGGAGAGTACAGACCTCTGGTAATTCAATTGAATGCATTGAATGTGTAGGAGCAGAACAGCAGACAAGTGCAAAATGTCCAGACTTATTGCAGTTCTTATGTTTAGCAGATGCAGCAATAAGTTCTCAGTTTGACTAGTACTAGGTATTGACCTTAAAGAATTGTATTTCTTTGTTAACTTCACCTACATTTTCTATTATTTAATAATATCTATTAAAATAAAACCCATTCAAACTGGTTGACAGCACAGTATGATTTGTAACTATTTAGAGCTACATGAAGCATGTGACTGTGTGGCAACAAAGTTAAGTTGTCTTTATTTGTCACATATACATTACTTCACAGTGAAATTCTTTCTTCGCATATCCCATCCTTGGGGGTTGGGGTTAGAGCGCAGGGTCAGCCATGATGCAGCACCCCTGGAGCAGGGTGGGATGGGGGCCTTGCTCAAGGGCCAAACAGTGGCAGCTTGGCCCAAGCTTCCAGTCAACAACCCAGGGCCTAAACCACTTGAGCTACCACTTCCCAAAAGAGTGTCACAAATATCTTATTATGCTGTGTTGATCAGTGGTTTATATTTCTGTGGGGTAGGTTTTAAGTCAAATGACACATGCCTGCCATTGTTAGTGCGGGGTTTGATTATTTTGATTCCATTTTTTGTTTTTAAAGAAAAAGAGAAAGAGTACAGCTAGTAAAGATAATGCTTGCATTCACACATGTCATGGAACAGACCAAGCATTCCTTCAAATGATTTACTATAAGTTGAAATGCTATTTTTATATATACATTGTTTGAATGGGCACTTAGCCCTGTGCTGTGTTTTATTGCCTGTGTTTTAGTGTAGTGGGCAGGATTTGCAGGCGGACCCACACACTAAGAAAACAAGCATAGACTTTTGATTGAATGTTTTATAAATAATTATAAATTTATAATTGTGGTAGAGATATCTTTGTAAAACTGTCACCTGAAGAGTATGTCGGTGGGAGAAAGCAAAGAGGTATCCAGAAAATCACCAAGTAATTGTGTGAGTTTATAAGTTCCTAAATATATGAAAAGATCTCTACTGAACTTTGAAATATATATATATATATATATATATATATATATATATATTCTACAATAAATGCTACAACACAGGTCTAATAGGATTAATGATTAATGATTAATGAAAATAAGATTATAAGTTCCTAAATATATGAAAAGATCTCTATTGAACTTTGAACATTAATCCTATTAGACCTGTGTTGTAGCATTTATTAGACAGGTTTTTGCATTCTCTAAAAATGTAATATTTCAGAAATTTGCTAAACTGTAAACCCATACAATAGGTGGGGGACCACCACCACCTTCACTCACTCCAAGTGAGGAGCTAGCACTGACCCTTAATCAGGCCAATGTTTCACCTGTTATGCATGCTTTTTTATTTTGCTGCATGTGCTGTGTACTGAAATCTTAATTGTAGTGCCACCTACTAGATGTTCCTTATATCTTTGTGTATTATCTGTCATTATCTCCTCAAAGATTATGGTTGGGGATTTCTATACTGATCAGTGTCCATCTACCGCCACACAAAATCTCAAGTAAAAAATGTGAAGTATAAGAAACTGTTTGCAATTGTCCTGAATAAAAATAATTGGTATGTGTATGCATTACAGACATTTATAATATCAGTCATAGTGAATTAACATTCTGCCTTCCAAGCAGCCTGCAAATGAGCTGTATAAGGTCAACCATCAGAGGCAAATTAGAAAAAGTAACATGGAGATGGACCTAATACAATTTCAAATAAAAGAAAAAAAATGTAGTAAATATAAAGCGTAGGTTTGAAACTGATTTGCTAGAGCACCGGCTGAAGGCACTGTATTTGCCTAGTGATTGTCAATTACAGGAAATAAAAAGAAAGAAACAATGAAAAACACTTGATTTTTTTTTACTAATCATAACACCCTTCTGTCTATTTGGCCCACCATATTTAGTGGAGCCATTCTTGACCATCTTTATCAAGGATAGAGGGGTTCTATCATCTCCTATTGTGTCGATGTTATAAATAGCATCTGAAATATAGATGATTAGATACTTTGAAAGTTATTGTGTCTATGTATATAATTTGATAGATAGATAGACAGACAGACAGACAGACAGACAGACAGACAGACAGACAGACAGACAGATAGATAGATAGATAGATAGATAGATAGATAGATAGATAGATAGATAGATAGATAGATAGATAGATAGATTAGCGCTATATGCAACTAAAATAAGCAACTAAAATAGTCTCTCAGACTCAGAATATCATAGAATGGCAGGATCTGCCACTCTGTGGAAGTCTTCACTAATGAGTCTCACAGGTTTATAGCCATGGAACTGCACAATTGTGTGTAGAAAACAAGTAATACTATACAAATGTTACACACAGTTGCCTTTCCTACACCTTCCTGCATAGCCCATGTTATATAGAAAGCTCCCTGTAGAATAAAAATGAAAGACGTAATGCATAAAATGTACTCTCTATTATCTCCTGATCCACGATGCGTCATGTAGGATGCAGATGGTTTGTTAACAATTCTCTTAAAAAACAGTAATGCAAATATTAACCTGGATATGAAAACAAACCTATATGCAGTCTTAGCCTACCACAGAAATAAGATTTCAAATATCGTGCTTCAACATGCACTGCACATTCTTCAAAAGCAGACACCATGCTTTGTCAGCTCTCTGAAACAAACTAATGAAAGAAGTATGGGCTAAGCAGAGGTCAAAAACCAGAGAGCAATGATCTTAAATAAAGGCTGGGTAATGAAAGAAAACTAAGTAAACTAAGCAATTACTTCACAATAACGATGTAACAGAAAAAGTCTTATATAGATGCACAGTGAGTGAGTGTGAAAACAGGTGAGTGCAGAAGCTGTGGGAAGTGTAGTTCACTGTGTGCTGGGAAAAGGGGGTTTTGGTTTGGTCTTTCCATTTAGATTTAAGATTTACAATTAGATTTATTTATTTTAAGTAATAAAATTATTTAAAAAATGGCATAATGTTTATTAATGTAACTGGAATATTTATGTGGTTTTGTACTTAAATCAAAATTGGACCAGCTTTTGTTACAGATTTTATTTTACAAACAGTACATACTGTAATTAAATTGTGCATGTAAACTTTTATAATGTCTATACCCAGGGGCGTGTTTACCATTTTGGGGGCCCCAAGCAAAGTCAGGACCTGGGGCCCCCACGCACCAACATTGCCTAAGATTTTCCTTTGATTTGCACAACAGTAATATTGAGTACATAGAATTAAGTGAGACAAATATAAACCAGATATATTTTACTTTGAACTGCGTAACAGCACACAAAATTGTTAGTTAGGTATAAGACAAAAATTCTTGTTTTAAAAAAATAAAAAATAGTGTCCACTGTCTTAATCAAAATGATACAGAATCCTTTTAGCTGTAAGAAATTAAAGGTCTTTTCTTGGTTTTACCTTAAGCAAGTCTTCTATTTGTCTGTTGTCTTGCATATTCAAAAATCTAGTCCTTTCAGCTGAATTCTCCTTTTTCTCAATTCTTCTAAGATGCTCACTCATTATAGGGTCAGACCGTGCCATGAGCTCTACCTGTCAAAGAAAGTTGCCATTATGGGGCTCAAAAAGCTTTTCTGAATGCCCTCTTAGTGCCTGATAAATGACAGACAATTGCAATTATTCTGCTTAAAACAGCTTTCCAATGCTGTGTTTCAAGAGCATGCAATTCCTGACTCTTGCTGTCAATAGTTTTTCCTGATTTCAGTCGGTCTTCAAGTTCGTGCCAGGATTGCATATTTGTGCAATGCGCTTTGCCGTTTTCGTGCTCTTTTAGGTGTTTGTGGATATTGATCCATGAGCGAAATCCACTACTGCTAAGTGAAGAGGTGCTTTCCCTTTCAAAGAGCTTACAACAGAAACAGAACACAGAATCACTACTGACTGAATAAACAACCAATTTCTCTGTATTCTCTCCTCGCTTTTCTTTCTTTCTTTCTTTCTTTTTTGTAATAACAGTCCACAGTGAAACGACGAAGAATTTTGTCACAGTTTTGAGGAAAATTAATTTTTTTTTTTTAACTGGTCCCCTTTTGACAATTCTGCATCTTTGTTGTTCAGTTATTTTCTCAGGCCAAAGCGCTGGGTCATCAGAAAGCATGATTTCGCTTACCAGTAGATCGTGGGGCAGGGGCTGGGTATCAGGGACAGGGCACTCATCTCTGCTGCCGGCAAAAGTAGTGACAGGTGCGGCCGCAGCCTGTTCAGTGGGCGGCATAACTGGGTCTTTCTCCTCTTAAGGTGTTTCATTTTGTTTTTTAGGCGAAAACAATGTTGTAAGCTTTGGCAAATTTTCAGTATTTTATTTCTTTTATTTCTTTTCTTTACTTTTCTTTAGTTTTTGAGCGCCGCTTGGATAAGCGCGCTTCATGGTTGATTCTTTCTGTCTGGGCCACACGTTAATAAATGATGTCAAAAGCAATCATTAAATGTGTTAACCGCTTGTGGGCAGTAAGGGGCCCCACAAGTCCGCGGGGCCCCGCGCAATTGTATGCTTTGGGTGGTGGGTAAACACACTACTGTCTATAGCTTAAGATGCAGCTTTTTATCAAGCGTCTGGTGTTTTTCTAAAAACCCTGCGTACATGCTATTATGCTATTAATACGTGGCATGCCTAATTGTTCTCTTCGTTTTTCCAGGGTGGCCATGTTAGTAGTCCACTTTGTGCTGGGAAAAAGGGGTTCTGGTTTGGTCTGATCTAACATAGGATTTACATATAACCTCTACATTTAAATTTAGAGTTGAGATTTATACTTAGATTTATTTACTTTAATTAATAAAATTATAATTAAAATTGGCATTATGTTTATTAATGTAAACGGCACAGTTCATACTGTAATAAGATATACACAGTATAAAATTGCATGTAATCTTTTATAGTATCTTAAGATGTGGCTTTTCATCGTCTGGTGTTTATTTTTCTCGTTGCCTTGCGTTTTTAAGTCGTGGCCGCATATTAGTATCTCGTTTCTATCCATAAACCAACATTGTGAGTAGTCAGGAATGTTTTTCTTTCTGCTCCAAACTCCAGCACAGTTAGTGGCGGTGTTGCACAATCACGACGGATGGCCAACCATTGTTAAGCTGTAGAAGAAGAAGCAGGACCCTTGCGTCGGTGTTTTGTTTTCCACCCGATATTATTTACTGACGGACTTGTACCTTTGGGCACTTGGTTTAATCAAGGAAAAAAATAAAAAATAAAAACTATGAATTTTTCATCCTGGTTTTAGGAATTTGCAGTATTTCAGTCTCGTGTATGGTACGTATAAGGGGATACATACTATATATTTTTCATTGTATTAAAGAATTTGCAGTGTCAAGCTAAGTGTTATGTATGGTTTGATAGCTTAGTTATAATATCGCTGCTATATTGAGATCATTTCTGAGTAGTACCACGTGGTAAAATATATTGTGATTTTTCTGTAGTAATTAAAGGTTTCTTATTTTGTAGCTTAGTTCGAGGTTTTTTTTAATAATGGAGAAGAGTGAACAGAACTTTTGCAGTGAGGGATGTAGCGATCCATCCAACCTTGTTTCAGAAGATGGAAAAAATATGAAATCAGTGGTGTGCCAGCGTTGTGGATCAAAAGTGCTCTGCCCGGGCATGGCTGTATTTGCCGAAAAGCAGGTAAGATTTTAATTTACCAGAGGCTCCACGTATACTCAAATTAAAATGTGGACATAATGAAATATGAATATGTATAACTATTACGTTTTCTAGTTGTGCCTTTCAGTTCTGCTTTAATCTTAGTGCAGCTAATTCAATGCCTCTGTGCTCTTTTTGCTTAACACCCATCCCCTTGACGATCAGCTATTCCTACCTTCATTGAAAAAGAACATCAAGAACAACAATCAGTCCGACGGAACATTCGACGGAGATACGTTAACAGCTCACTGGCTGGTGGATGATATGTACACCTTCGAGAATGTTGGCTTCACCAAAGATGTAGGCAAAATAAAATATCTTATCTGTGCCGATTGTGAGATTGGACCCATTGGATGGCATAACCTTGATGACAAGAAATGTTTCTACATAGCACTGGATCGAGTTAAACATGTGTGATGTACTTAAGCATGTTTTGTACCAGACCATATTACACAACTTGCTTTCTCTTGGTACACATTTTTGGCGTAGTTTTAAACATGCTTGGGAGTAGAGTTTGATACTATAAAATGCTTTGTTTTGCAATATTAGATGCAGTTAGTTTTCATATTTCGTATTCTGTTTATTCACTTAGTAAGTATGCTTGATTAACATCCTTTTTTCATTCATAAAGAACTCGTATTCCTATTGCTGATGTACACGAAATCAGTATTTTAAGTCATGTTATTAAAGGCTTTCGAACACAGTGTTTCAGACGAACGTGGTGTTTTTACATTTTTACACAATCATATGCGCATTTATATGAATCGTACTTGATTTATAACGTACAATTGTTCAATTTTAGTATTTTGATGAGTTTCTCCTCTGGTAGGTTGGGTCAGTAATGTGTGCAGTTGGGCGGCACTGCTTCCGCGTTGACGCGTGCGCTACGTGCAAACGAATGCGGTGTAAATGGAAAGAAGCGGTGAAGACTGTTTCATCAGTATAAAGGCATTTAAGCAAAGTATTTGTAGTTTAGAGCCGAACTGATGCGATACATCGGTAAGCTATCATACTTACTATATCCCTCAGTAATTTTCGTTTTCGGGAAGTTCTGAATCTCGTTACAAAACCCCATGTGAGTGACGTTGCAAATCCTAGCTTTATTCGGACCAGGCCTACGTTCACGACATAAAATCTAATTGCTCTTAAAAACACAAATAAATTGTCCTTTAAAATGATCTGTCACCATGGTGTACATTTGTCAACTGTGGATAATATGTAGGCTAAGTGAAATGGATTAGATTGCTACCGGGGATGGCGGTAAACAACAGCATCTGTAGGTAACTTAAGAGAATCCATTTAAAGAAGTAGTTCCGGTCGGCGTGCGGTTCTCAGCTGTTGTACATTAATCCGCGCACCTTGCCCCTTGTTTTACTTCTGTAAAGTACTTCAATGCGCGTTGTTTAATAAAACAGTTCGTTTGCACATTTTACTTTTAAACGTATCAAGTAAACACTAAATTATTTTGGTGGACATCAAAGCAACGAAGGTTTCAAACATTAGGGTAATGCATGTTATTTACCATGAGAAACATTGACGCCAATATAAAAGCTCATAACGATTTCTAAAGACTCTACTTTTTCAAGCGGAACATGATACGATACTCGAAAGTCCACCGTTCGTATGCACGTTCCAAAGTGAATGAGGATGTTGATTCCCGAACTTTGTGTAATCACTCTTTTATGCAGTAGTTACAAGAATGCCTGATAAAGTATTACTTTAAACTGTGCATTACAGTTTCTACATGTCATCACTTGGATGTAGTTGCCCAGGATGACCCTGCCTCGAACCAACGAGTTTATTCCACCGCCGGAATGTCCTGTGTTTGAGCCCAGTTGGGAAGAATTCGACGACCCGTTTGCGTTTATCAGCAAAATACGTCCCATTGCAGAAAGGACTGGTATTTGTAAGATCAGACCGCCGCAGGTGAGTTTTGCGTTACTGAAATATGAAATGGTGACATCATTGTGTTGCTCTTTATCATTGATTGTTCCTTACAGTTAAGTCTGAAACACTTTTTAAAGCAGGTTTTCAATATGGCGGATTTCGACTGGTGTAATAAAACAGTAAGGGAATAAATTGCAGTAATAGTTGTTACATTGCTACTTAAAAAGGAGAACACGTTTGAGGTTGTCTTTTGATTGTCATTTGTCTGGGTGGACGTGTTGGTCTACTGTACAAATAGTGCTGGTTATTGTTAGGTAACCATTGCTTATTATCGGGCATCCACCCAAACAGGAGCGAGCAAAGCACCGAAAATTGTCCATTTATTATATTTTGCCCTGCAAATTATATTTGCACACATTTATTAATTATCATTTTCCTATCGTTGTTCTCATCCCACTTATACATCCACTTTTTTGTTTTTTTTTGTTTTTTTAATTCTTGACCGCATGTTTGTATATTTAATAACATTTTAAGCACGTTTCCCGTTGCCCCCTAGTGTTTTGGATTAATTGCACGTGCTTTCCTATTTTTTGTGTTGTTAAATTAAGAGTCTATTATAACAATTTCGCGGAGCAGATGAGGGGCCATTTTAGGCCTGACCGTTGGCAGTATGTAAAAAGGTGTTCATCGTGTTATAGTTTTGCATGAAGTAATTTTGTTACCAGTAATTGAAACCGAAACGTGGGTGGGTGGTGGTGGGGTGTTGGTGTGGGTGAGCAAATGTAAAATTCGCATTTTGTGGTACAGCACTACAGTTTTGCACCGCCAATATTTTGTGGTTTGTCTATTAGTGTATAGTCTTTTGGATCATTTTAAAATAATCAATTTGGAATGTAATTCAAATGTCTTGATTTTTTAACTGTAGACGTATTTAATGTGGCAAAATGTTAATTTGAAAAATGGTTGAATAAATTCTGAAGGCCAGAAGTGTTGATATATTCTGGCTGCTTGTGGCAAATGGCACATTAGGCTCAGCATGGCTTGGTATAATTCTCTAGGGGTGGCAGCCACCATTTGCCTGTGATGTGGACCGTTTACGTTTCACCCCACGCATACAGAGGCTCAATGAATTGGAGGTAAGTGTCAGACCACTGCTTGTATTTTTTTTCCTTCTCTCCTCCAAATTGCAGCTTTTATTGGAGCTGTGAGTTAAAATAATGTTTGTCTTGAAAGCATAAATGGACATAATGCTTTGCTATGAGGCTTCTAGATTCTGTTAAGTCTTGTTAGCAAGAAAAGTTGATGATCCATTTATGTCAGGGTTTCTCAAATATTCTCCAGTATTAAACATTAAATTAATTCCTGCATGATTCAAGGTATTACATAAATATCTGCAGTGCATACAATCATTCTAAAGCAGGCTGCTTAATACCAGTTGAGCATAATTTGAATTTTAAAGCCTGTCTGGATTTAGTTATGGCCATAGTTATGAAACAATCCAGCGTGATACTGCACTTTGCCACAAAGCACAAATTATCTTAGACTTGTTCCATGAATGTCTTTGAGTTCAGTGTGCTGTAGTGCTTGCTCCGGTCAACTGATGTGAATGCAATAGAATACACTTTTGGGGTGTAATAGAACAGGAAATTCATATATGTGCAGTTGGCAAATCCACAGTCATTATGTAGCCAGAATATGCCAACATGGACCAGAATCTCAAAAGAACCACTAACCATATCCACTGTTTTAAACTAGGCTAGAATACGGGGGGAAAGAGTACAAAGAAATATTACCTGGGGGCACAAGGAAATGTATCTGGATTTGATTTGATTTAAGTAGTATCTTAAATATTATTATTTTGATGTTTGATTTTGTCTGTCCTATTCCTCAGGCTCAAACCAGAGTTAAACTCAACTTTCTGGACCAGATAGCCAAGTTTTGGGAACTGCAGGGCTGCTCGTTGAAAATCCCTCATGTGGAGCGCAAATCACTTGACCTGTATCAGCTCTATAAGGTATAGTATTACAACATAACTTGTACTTTACTTTTTTATAGTATTGGCCATGCATTCTGTCCTATTGTCTGAACTGATTCTGTGCCATCTGCAGTTGGTAATAGAGGAGGGAAGCTTTGACATGGTCTGCAGGGAACGGAAATGGACCCAGATTGCTCTGAAAATGGGTTTTGCTCCTGGCAAGGCTGTTGGATCTCACTTGCGTGCCCACTATGAGAGGATTCTCTACCCTTATTACCTCTTCAAGACAGGCACCAACCTGCTGGTGAAGCATTTAAGCCCTTTCTAGAGTTGTCAGAGAAAAATGGCCAGATGGGTTTGAGCTGATAGGAGGGTTGCATTAATCCAAATAACCACTAGTATTTATTCTAGCCTTGTCGTAGTCTAGTCTTTATTAGCTATATGTCACCCCTAATTATCTTTACAAACTTGATCTCTTATTGCACAGTAAGTAGCACTCATTCTTCCTGGTGGGTTAAAATGTCTCTGTGATCTCTCTTCAGAGTATTTAACATCCCCCAATATCTTGAGCCAAGATGTCTCAAGACTGTTTGTGACTATGTATGTGGCTTGTGTTATGCTATGGGCAGTTTACCTCACTATGGGATGTGTTGATCACTGCTGAACCTGCTAAGTTATCTACAGTACCAGTCAAAATTTTGTACACACCATCTCCTTTAGTGGCCTTTCTTTATTATTTTTTTAAAAATTATTTTCAACATTGTAAACTAATACTGAAGACATCCAAACTATGAAAGAGCATACAGAATTATTTAGTAAATAAAAAACAGGTAAACAACCCAGAATGTTTTATTTTTTTGATTGTCCAAAGTAGCTACATTTAGCTTTGATGAAAGCTTTGCACCCTGCCATTCTCTTATTATGTACACAACGTAGTCTCCTGGAAGGGTTTTTTATTTCAGTAAAAAGATGAGGGAGATGGTGGATCTGAATTTCTGCTTTCATTTCTTGGTCTTTACATATAGATGTGTTAAACAACTTGAACATTGTGCCTTTTGTTTAAACCCACCAATTTTTCAAGTCTTAAAAAATAAGAAAATGTGGCTAGGTGTTTCTTGTTGCATGGTGTGCTATGTTAGACTGATTGTTTAAACAGTTAATAACTTCGAATGGGTTATTGTTGCTTTCAAAATAATTGTTTTCAGTGTATAGTAAAATCATATTCCAATACTTTTGGAGGGGAATGTTACATACTGATATCACTTGTCATTACTAATTTGGTGGATAAATGGTCTTGGTATTTGTTGGTGGAAGGACAAAACACAGCTAATAAGTAATTGCTGGTAGTAACTTTTATTTGTTTAGGATTATTTGGATAAGACTTGAATCACATACTTTGGACCTGCCATGTTGTGACTGACTGATTTTATTCTTCATATAATATTTGTGTACTTGACTAATTTGTATTTTCTTTATTAGAGCTCACAGAAACCCACTCTTACAAATGATACCAAAGATAAGGTCTATAAATCTCATGACTTGCCCCAGCGACAGTCTGTTCAGCCTGCAGAAACCTCCTCCATTGCTCGTAGAGCCAAACGGTCTAAAATCTCTTTAAAGGTAACATTTTACTGTTAAAGTACTCTTTAAGTACATTGTTGTATTTCTTCACTAACCTTCCCAGTTTGCACTACATAAAACCTAAAAACAGTTAATTTGTTTTGGATATTTGTGCTGATTAATAAAGTTTTACATTATTGGTAGTATTCTCGGTCTATTAAACATTTTCAAAAGAAAGTCTTCCCCCATTTTAGGGCCGCTGTTTTAAAAGTGAACAGGAGGAAGAGTGCAAGAACAGACCCAACCTGAGAAGGAGAATGGGCTCTTATGTGGCAAAACTAGAAACAGGTGATTTACCTAACAGATTTTTCAAACTTTACATTGCTTTATTATTAAAAAGTAGTGTTAAGTATTATAATAACTGGATGGTATGAATGATTTGTTTCAGTGAAACGCTTACCAGTCCAAGTGAAACAGGAGCCTACAGAAGTTGAATCAATGCCCAATGGAGAAAAATCAAAGGTGATGTACACCACCAAAGTTGATGATTAGTCCAAGTGTTGCAGATCGGTTTGAATGGAATGGTTTGATTTTCTTTGACCAAACTATACCTTTCTTTTCATAATGCTTTTTTTTATTATTATTATTATTATATAGCAGATTGTTCTAGTCAGCTTCCAGATGTTCCTTGTTTTATGTATGTTTTTTTTTTTTTTTCTTTTCTTTTCTTTTCTTTTTTTTAAGGTGGAACAGTACATGTGTTTGGTGTGCGGGGGAGGCGGTGATGAGGACAAGCTGTTGTTGTGTGATGGCTGTGATGACAGCTACCACATATTCTGTCTTATCCCACCACTCCATGATGTTCCCAAAGGGGACTGGAGGTGTCCCAAGTGCCTGGCGCAGGTGGTCAAATATTTCACTGCAAATAATTCCATAAAATAGCTTATAGTCATGGTATTTTTTTCCAATATCTAAACCAGCATTCAGAAACCGGATGAGGAAAGGACATAATTCCTCCCACCATTCCCACTCCCACAATTATTAAGAAAGCATCTAGATTAGATTAGTTTCAATTTCAACTTGCATAGTGGTATATTTACAGTAAATTATTAATAAAGATATTCTTTTTCTTTTTAATTCTATATATATATATATATAACACACAAAATCGATTATGGATTAAATATACAGTAGTGCAAAGGTTGTGTTGCGCAAAGATGCATAGTGGATAAACAGTGTAGTAAACAGTGTGCTCAGCTGTTCAGTGTTGAAACAGCCATACAGAAGATGCTATTCTGTGGTCTGTTTGTGTAGGTGCTGGGCCACCGGTAGCACCTTCATGATGGGTGGAGTGTAAATAGTCCATGATTAGGGTGAGCGGTGTCTTTGATGATGCCTTTTGACCTCTGCAGACAGTTTCTTGTAAATGCTTTTAATGGTGGGTAGCTGGGTACCAATGATTCATTAGGCAGTTTTCACCACCCACAGAATGGCTTTTCGGTATGTTGCAGTGCAGTTGCCATACTAGACTGGGATGCAGTTGGTGATGGTGCTCTCAATGGTAGAGCAATATAGGTTCAACAGAATAATGGAGTACAGTTGGGATGTTTTCAGTCTACAGGAAGAAAGTTTGTTTACAAATAGATATCCTCCCAAGCAGTTGCTAATCTTTCTGGTAGTTGAAACGTATATCTATCAAGTATATCAAGATAGATAGATAGATAGATAGATATTCTTTATTGATCCCTTGAGGGAAATTTAGCAGCTTAGACAGTTACAAGGTACAACACACAAAAATATAAACATGATATAGTCATACTCCGCCCTACCTCATTAATTGGTTCCAAGAGACACGGCGTAAGTCTTTTTTCGCTGTAAGTCGGAAATGCCCCTATAAAGTCGCTATAATGACACTATGACTGAATATATGTATTTTCTTATTTTAGAAAAATAATTTTGTTTAGATTTGGTTTTATTAGCCATTTTTCACTGTTAGTATGCGACGGAAGGACTGAAGGAAGGTTGTGTAAAGCACCGTAAATTGGATTTTATTTTTCAATTTAATATTTAAGGATGAGCGACGTAAAATCGGAATCGACATAAGTCGAAGCGATGTAAAACAGGGCACTACTGTACATAACATTATAAGTACTGACAGGTGAAGTGAATAATACTGATTATATCCTCATCATGGCACCTGTTAGTGGGTGGGATATGTTAGGCAGCAAGTGAACATCTTGTCCTCAAATTTTATGTGTTAGAAGCAGGAAAAATAAGCATAGCATAAGGATTTGAGAGAGTTTGAAAAGGGTGAAATTGTTATGGCTAGACCACTGGATCAGAGCATCTCCAAAACTGCAGCTCTTGTGGGATGTTCCCGGTCTGCAGTGGTGAGTATCTATCAAAAATGGTCCAAGGAAGAAACAGTGGTGAACCGGCGACAGGGTCATAGTTGGCCAAGGCTCATTGATCTACGTGGTGATTGAAGGCTGGCCCATGTGATCCATGTGAACAGACGAACTACTGTTGCTCATATTGCTGAAGAAGTTAATGCTGGTTCTGATAGAAAGGTGTCAGAGTAGACAGTGCATCGCAGTTTATTGCGTATGGGTCTGCATAACCGCAGACCAGTCAGGGAGCCCATGCTGACCCTGTGCACTGCCGAAAGCACCAACAGTTGGCACGTGAGCATCAGAACTGGACCACGGAGCAGTGGAAGAAAGTGGCCTGGTCTGATGAATCACGTTTTCTTTTACGTCACGTGGATGGCCGGGTGCGTGTGCGTCACTTACCAGGGGAACACATGGCACCAGGATGCACTATGGGAAGAAGGCAAGCCGGCGGAGACAGCGTCATGCTTTGGGCAATGTTCTGCTGGGAAACCTTGAGTCCTGCCATCCATGTGTCTGTTACTTTGACACGTACCATGTACCTAAGCATTGTTGCAGACCAGGTACTCCCTGTCATAGAAACGGTATTCCCTGATGGTTGTCGCCTCTTTCAGCAGGATAATGTGCCATGCCACACAGCAAAAATGGTTCAAGAATGCTTTGATGAGCACAACAACGAATTGCTTCCAAATTCCCCAGATCTCAATCCAAAACATACACTATATTGCCAAAAGTATTCGCTCACCTGCCTTGACTCGCATATGAACTTAAGTGACATCCCATTCCTAATCCATAGGGTTCAATATGATGTCGGTCCACCCTTTGCAGCTATAACAGCTTCAACTCTTCTGGGAAGGCTGTCCACAAGGTTTAGGAGTGTGTTTATGGGAATTTTTGACCATTCTTCCAGAAACGCATTTGTGAGGTCACACACTGATGTTGGACGAGAAGGCCTGGCTCTCAGTCTCCGCTCTAATTCATCCCAAAGGTGTTCTATGGGATTGAGGTGAGGACTCTGTGCAGGCCAGTCAAGTTCCTCCACACCAGACTCTGTCATCCATGTCTTTATGGACCTTGCTTTGTGCACTGGTGCACAGTCATGTTGGAAGAGGAAGGGGCCAGCTCCAAACTGTTCCCACAAAGTTGGGAGCATGGAATTGTTCAAAATGTCTTGGTATGCTGAAGCATTCAGAGTTCCGTTCACTGGAACTAAGGGGCCAAGCCCAGCTCCTGAAAAACAACCCCACACCATAATCCCCCCTCCACCAAACTTTACACTTGGCACAATGCAGTCAGACAAGTACCGTTGTCCTGGCAACCGCCAAACCCAGACTCGTCCATCAGATTGCCAGATGGAGAAGCGCGATTCGTCACTCCAGAGAACGCGTCTCCACTGCTCTAGAGTCCAGTGGTGGCGTGCTTTACACCACTGCATCCGACGCTTTGCATTGCACTTGGTTATGTATGGCTTGGATGCAGCTGCTCGGCCATGGAAACCCATTCCATGAAGCTCTCTGCGCACTGTTCTTGAGCTAATCTGAAGGCCACATGAAGTTTGGAGGTCTGTAGCGATTGACTCTGCAGAAAGTTGGCGACCTCTTCGCACTATGCGCCTCAGCATCCGCTGACCCCGCTCCGTCAGTTTACGTGGCCTACCACTTCGTGGCTGAGTTGCTGTCGCTCCCAAACACTTCCACGTTCTTATAATACAGCTGACAGTTGACTGTGGAATATTTAGGAGCGAGGAAATTTCACGACTGGATTTGTTGCACAGGTGGCATCCTATCACAGTTCCACGCTGGAATTCACTGAGCTCCTGAGAGCGACCCATTCTTTCACAAATGTTTGTAAAAACAGTCTGCATGCCTAGGTGCTTGATTTTATACACCTGTGGCCATGGAAGTGATTGGAACACCTGACTCTGATTATTTGGATGGGTGAGCGAATACTTTTGGCAATATAGTGTATAAGACTAAGAAGTAAGAAGAAGAACCCTAAGTATAGAATACAATAAGTTAAATTAAAAGGTTAGAATGTTTAATGATTTAAAGAAAACAAAACACTCCATCATGTAACCTACAGGCCTCTGTAACCACATTAAATGTTTTGGCTTTCATTGGTGCTGGCGGGGAAAAAAAAAAAAAACTTTTCTCCAAAAAGAATATGGTAGCATGAATTTGCTTTGCAAAATTGTATCTGAACAGACCACAAATGTTCTGAAACAATATCATTTGGTCTGATGCGACTGACCCTATCCCTATTTGAAGATCTTTGTTTATCGTGCACTGTGCCATGTTTTTCATTATCCAAACACAATAATCTGAAACAATGTTGTAAAGAAGAATAGGCCAAAACGTCTCTAAAACGATGTGGGATCCTGATAAACTCTTGCAGAAAACATACTTATTTTTTATTATTAGTTACTAAATGTTACTAAATTATAGGGTGAACTTATTTTTTTGAATGTTGGTTTATTTTATGGAAAAAAATACTATACTGTGAAATTTTTGTTGTCTGTAAAACTCCAGCATAGTTTGTGTACAATACCTAAATTGTCATTTTGTAATTATTTGTATGAACTTTTGCATCTATTTTCCGAAGGAGTGTGGGAAGCCTCAGGTTGCGTTTGGCTTTGAACAGGCTCCGAGAGAGTACACACTCCGCTCGTTTGGAGATATGGCAGACTCCTTCAAGTCAGACTATTTCAACATGCCTGTTCATGTATGCTTTATTTGAAGATTTCAATTCAGGTATTAGATGTACTAGTAATCTGCATGGTCAAGAGCCTTACACTAACATTTTTCCCGCAGATGGTCCCTACCGAGCTGGTTGAGAAGGAATTTTGGCGTTTAGTTAGCACCATTGAGGAAGATGTCACAGTAGAGTATGGGGCAGACATTGCCTCAAAGGACTTTGGCAGTGGCTTCCCTGTCAGGAATGGTCTTTTTAAAGTCATGTCAGATGAAGAGGTATATTGTACTGACTCTTGGTTGTATTTCGTTTACTTACAGAAGTCCTAAAAGGTCATGTTATCTTTTTCCCCCCTTGTGATCTCCCCTTTCTCAAGATCACAACTTAATTTTCTTGTGATCTCAAGCTGTTGTTTTCTGGAGATAATAACTTATTTTTCTCCTGTCAAAATGCATTTTTATCCATGTGTGCTATACAACATGGTGCACCTAAACATAAATAAGTGGGCATAGTGGTAGTTGCAGTCTTCCATTTGCAATGTCGATCTCTCTCTGGATCAGTAAAGTCTGTACATCCATACATATGTTGGGCAAATTTCCAAATTAGTGTCTGCTACTAGGGGGAAAAAAGGAATAATGCATGGCATGTCTTATAACTCTGAACAAACAATGAAGTGTTAAGATATGGTACATCATACTTAAAGACAATGAAAATGATCTACTCTATAATATGATTGTATGAGTGTGTTTGTAACTGCATTCCCTTATGTCCCAGCAGCATTACCTCAGATGTGGCTGGAACCTCAACAACATGCCAGTGCTGGATGCATCTGTGCTGACTCACATCACAGCTGATATATGTGGGATGAAACTGCCTTGGCTCTATGTGGGCATGTGCTTCTCCTCTTTCTGTTGGCATATTGAGGATCATTGGAGCTATTCTGTAAACTATTTGCATTGGTATGAGTTTTTGACTGTAAAAAGCAAATGATTAAAGAAAATACACTATCAAAATGGCTTTAAGTGATGCTGTTGATGCACCTCTGAGAATATGACCAATAGCTGCTTCTCACAATGCATAATACATTTATTGTCAGTAGTACAGTTATTGGTCGGTTGAAACCCATTAAGCATGGTGCTAACTGGCTAGTTAAATCTTAGAGCAGACATACTATGTCATCTATTAGTAAAACTTACTATAATCACCTCTTATTGTGTTTGATCCATGGTTGCCTCTGTGTGTTTTGTAGGGGAGAGCCAAAGACATGGTATGGTGTTCCTGGCTTTGCAGCAGAGCAGTTAGAAGCAGTGATGAAGAAACTTGCCCCTGAACTCTTTGAGTCTCAGCCAGATTTGCTTCATCAGTTGGTCACAATCATGAACCCTAATGTGCTAATGGAGCATGGAGTGCCCGTAAGTACACTCGTGTGATACATGAACAGAGCAAGCCGATTAGTAAAGTAGCTTGAATTGGATACATGTGTTGAATACATGACTGTATGCATGGTGGAGAACATGATTCAACTGATTCTGATTTGCTATGTGTAAACTCATACTTGTACTCATACGTGGATGAAAGTTATAGATCTTAATATATAATTTTTTTTTCTCAATCCAGCAAATTAAGTATTGCTGGCTTGTCCAATTTCAGTTCTTCATTGAAATTAATGCTTAGATTTGCTTACTTAATTCACAATATTTGGCTTGTGCTTGTTGGTTTGAGTTTTGAAAAGTGGAGGTATACAAGTGCAGTAATGTGGGCTTTAAATATTAGCAAGCTAATAAACATGAGACAAAACACTAAAAATATAATGAGACCTAACCCCATAAGATGAAATTGGCACAAGACAATACGGACAAAAATAAAATGTAAATTGTAATACATTTATTTTGTAAAACACATTTTACAATACAGTAATCCCCTGTTTATCGCGGGGGTTACGTTCCAAAACCACTCGCAATAAACGAAAATCCGCGATACACGGGCGCCACCCCCAAATGCTTTTTTTAAATTCTTTAAGCAGTAAATTAACCTCCCACACTATTTAAACACACAGAAAACATTTGCAAGCATATAGCGAGATGAACTTTGGGTAAATTCGTGGAAATATCACATTTATAGTGAGTACTGCATGTATGTATGTTCCTTGCCAGAAACCTTAGAAGGTGCAGACTGTTTGGGCGACATAACAGGGCTTGAAGAAAAACTATAAAAATTACAGGCATACACAGCACAAAACGAAACACTCGGGACAGTGACGTGCGAAGAACTGGAATTAAATGAATGGGGCATTCCGATTGGCCAGACTCGTCCCTCCAGCTGTACTGTATCTTGATTGTCAGCATCCCCGCACTGCGCTTTCCTAAACAACGCTACACTGTACAGTATTTTATATATTATTAACATTTTACTTTATTTTAATTAATGTTTATATTTTGTAATTAATAATTGTATTTTTGTTAATAAATTACCTTATTTCAACATAGAAACAATTCACTTGTAAGGTTTGCGGATACTGTGATATACCGGGAAAATCTGCAAAAAAAAAAAAAAAAAAATCTGCGATATACCGGGACAGTGATATATGAACCCCGATATAGTGGGGGATTACTGTACATTAATTTTGTAAAAAAACTTTTACTAGTTTAATTGTACAGATCAGTAAAATAATAATCATTTTATTTTGGATGCTTCATCCCTCTCAGAAAAAATTTTTAGTTACGCCACTTCCAGCACAACACGATTTGCTTCTGAATCCTTTTTAGACATGAATGTGACCATAAATGCGGTGCCCACGCACTGATTTTAACTCAATTTTGATTGAACAATCGTGCCAGCTGCACTAGAAAACGAAATGCATGTATATATGAATATTGAAGTATCATGATGTACAATATGAGAAGCATTTGTGTCTCACTAGTATTTTGTATTGCAATGTTATTCTCTCTCTTGCCTACTAGTTAATTGTCATAATACTGGACAGAAGTTCAGGCCAATATTATTTGAATTTAACTGATTTATTTAAATCAGGAAACACTTAATTCAAAGTTAATAAAATGTTTTGTATTTCTGTACATTACTAAAAATCACACACACTCATTTTCTTTCTTGGCAAATAATTTGCTCACCTTTGTGTAGTCTTGTCTATATATATATATATATATATATATATATATATATATATATATATATATATATATATATATATATATATATATATATATATACACACACACACACTATATTGCCAAAAGTATTCGCTCACCCATCCAAATAATCAGAATCAGGTGTTCCAATCACTTCCATGGCCACAGGTGTATAAAATCAAGCACCTAGGCATGCAGACTGTTTTTACAAACATTTGTGAAAGAATGGGTCGCTTTCAGGAGCTCAGTGAATTCCAGCGTGGAACTGTGATAGGATGCCACCTGTGCAACAAATCCAGTCGTGAAATTTCCTCGCTCCTAAATATTCCACAGTCAGCTGTCAGCTGTATTATAAGAACATGGAAGTGTTTGGGAGCGACAGCAACTCAGCCACGAAGTGGTAGGCCACGTAAACTGACGGAGCGGGGTCAGCGGATGCTGAGGCGCATAGTGTGAAGAGGTCGCCAACTTTCTGCAGAGTCAATCGCTACAGACCTCCAAACTTCATGTGGCCTTCAGATTAGCTCAAGAACAGTGCGCAGAGAGCTTCATGGAATGGGTTTCCATGGCCGAGCAGCTGCATCCAAGCCATACATCACCAAGTGCAATGCAAAGCGTCGGATGCAGTGGTGTAAAGCACGCCGCCACTGGACTCTAGAGCAGTGGAGACGCGTTCTCTGGAGTGACGAATCGCGCTTCTCCATCTGGCAATCTGATGGACGAGTCTGGGTTTGGTGGTTGCCAGGAGAACAGTACTTGTCTGACTGCATTGTGCCAAGTTTGGTGGAGGGGGGATTATGGTGTGGGGTTGTTTTTCAGGAGCTGGGCTTGGCCCCTTAGTTCTAGTGAAAGGAACTCTGAATGCTTCAGCATACCAAGACATTTTGGACAATTCCATGCTCCCAACTTTGTGGGAACAGTTTGGAGCTGGCCCCTTCCTCTTCCAACATGACTCTGCACCAGTGCACAAAGCAAGGTCCATATACAAAATATACACTACTCACAAAAAGTTAAGGATATATGGCTTTTGGGTGAAATTTATGGAAAATGTAAAAAGTTCACGCTACAGTGATAATATATCATGAAAGTAGGGCATTTAAGTAGAAGCATGCAGTGGTGATTTCCTCATCTCAAACAATTTATTGAAACAAAAGCCAACAACAGTGGTGGGTATACCACAACAAAAAATGTTATTATATGCAATAATTTGTCATGTGCCCTTGATCATCAATTACAACTTGACAACGATGTCTCATGCTGTTCACGAGTCGAGTTATTGTCTGCTGAAGCATGGCATTCCACTCTTCTTGAAGGGCGGCCCTCAGGTCATTGAGGTTCTGGGGTGCAGGGTTACGAGCCTCTACACAGCGACTCAGATGATCCCATAGGTTTTCTATGGGATTCAGGTCTGGAGAAAGTGCAGGCCACTCCATTTGAGGTACCCCAGCCTCCAGCAGCCATTCCCTAATGATGTGACCTCGATGAGCTGGAGCATTGTCGTCCATGATGATGATGAAATTAGGCCTGTGTTGTTCATGCAGGGGCACAATGACTGGATTAATGATGTTATTCAGGTAGTATTGGCTTGTCAGTGTACCATTCACAAGATGTAGGGCAGTTCTGTATTGAGTACACACCTGCCCAGACTGTAACACCACCACAACAGTGACTGATGCATAGCACTCTCCTTGACGTCTCCAACATCGTTGGCAGCCATCATTTCTGCTCAATGTGAATCAACTTTCATCAGAGAACAGCACTGAGGCCCACTGGTCCCTCGTCCAGCATAACGATGACGCCTGTGCCTGGTGGTGTGGTTAGGTACCCTTGCAGGTCGTCTAGCACACAGACCACGCTGATGTAAACGGTTTCGAATGGTCTGACGTGACACTTGGGTGCCTCTCACCTCCCTTAAATGTGCCTGGAGTTGAGTGGGATTCATCATCCGGTTCCGCAGGGCACTGTTCACAATGAAGCAGTCATCAACATGGGAGGTGGCCAAAGGACGTCCACTTCTTCTTTGACTCTTCCAGTCTCTCTGTATCTCTGTTGCAACCTGCTGATGACACTCTGTGGGCCACTTCCCTCTGAGGACATCCTGTTTGAAACCTCGCAATGGCGAGGTACTGTTGATCAATTGTTAGGTGTCGTCTTGGTCTCATGATGTCAAAATGTGAACAGCATGATGATGAGGATTGTTTAAATACCAATTCTAATTGAACCAGAAAATTTATTGGTCGATTCATGGATCAAACACCAGTTGTGAATGTTGCCGTTAAGCACCTTGTTAGAGAACAGCAAGTTATGCAAAAAGTACCGAATCACTGAACAGTTGGACATGTGCATTTAAGAGTGTAGAGAAGGTCAAATTAAGTTCACCTGTAAAGGTTATAGTGCATTTTAGGTGCATCCTGAAATTTCACCCAAAAGCAGAATATCTTTAACTTTTTGTGAGTAGTGTGTACATATATAGTGTGTATCCAATACATATATATCGCAATAAACAACCATAGCTGGTATTGCACTGGAAGGTGCTC